>NC_086445.1:51353362-51665862 GCF_028390025.1 Pseudophryne corroboree
CAAAGTTCTATAAGTTTGATACCCTGGCTGAGGAGGACCTGAGGTTTGCTCATTCGGTGCTGCAGAGTCATCCGCACTCTCCCGCCCGTTTGGGAGCTTTGGTATAATCCCCATGGTCCTTACGGAGTCCCCAGCATCCTCTAGGACAGGCCTGGCCAACCGGTGGCTCTCCAGCTGTTGAGAAACTACAAATCCCAGCATGCCCTGCCACAGTATTACTTTTAGGCCATGCTAAATCTGCAGCAGGGCATGCTGGGATGTGTAGTTTTACAACATCTGGAGAGCCACAGGTTGGCCAGGCCTGCTCTAGGACGTTAGAGAAAATAAGATTTTAAACCTACCGGTAAATCTTTTTCTCGTAGTCCGTAGAGGATGCTGGGCGCCCGTCCCAAGTACGGACTACTTCTGCGAGACTTGTATATAGTTTTGCATACATAAGGGTTATGTTATAGTTCCATCAGGTTGGACTGATGCTACGTTATTTTTCATACTGTTCTGTTTACTTGATACACAAATTATACGGTGTGATTGGTGTGGCTGGTATGAATCTTGCCCTTGGATTAACAAAAATCCTTTCCTCGTACTGTCCATCTCCTCTGGGCACAGTTTCTCTGAGGTCTAGAGGAGGGACATAGAGGGAGGAGCCAGTGCACACCTAGACCTAAAGTCTTTCTTAAAGTGCCCATGTCTCCTGCGGAGCCCGTCTATCCCCATGGTCCTTACGGAGTCCCCAGCATCCTCTACGGACTACGAGAAAAAGATTTACCGGTAGGTTTAAAATCTTATTTTCTCCTAGTCCGTAGAGGATGCTGGGCGCCCATCCCAGTGCTTACTGTTCCTTGCAGTTGTATTGATACTGGTTACTTATGGTTACACGTGGTTTGTGTATCAGTTATGTTCAGCTTGTTGCTGTTGTTAGTTCATACTGTTATCTGGTTTCATGGTACTCCAGTTGTACGGTATGTTTGTGGTGTGGGCTGGTATGTTTATCGCCCTTAGTTAACAAAAATCCTTTCCTCGAAATGTCCGTCTCTCCTGGGCACAGTTCCTATAACTGAGGTCTGGGGGAGGGGCATAGAGGGAGGAGCCAGTTCACACCCAGTCAAAGTCTTTTTAGTGTGCCCAAGCTCTTGCGGATCCCGATACCCCATGGTCCTTTTGGAGTCCCCAGCATCCTTTACGGACTAGGAGAAAAGGATTTACCGGTAGATATTAAAATCCTATTTTATCTCTGAACCATTGGTGTGTTGCACATCGATGGCCGATGGTCTTTGCTATCCTAGCTAGAGGAAGGCGCTAGGGAAGGTGAGGTGGCTCTAGCATACGTCCCAACATCATCAACGTCCATGAAGGGACACTTCTGCGTGCCAAAGGCGCGTGCCCGCCAAAATGGAAAGTGGCCTTGGGAAAATGGGGTGTGGTTTCATGGGAATGCCTGCACTAGAGAGCCCTTCCCTGGGCGTTCTGTGAGCTGCTGGCCATGCCCTCATCCTTTCTGCCTCCAGTGAATAGACAGTGTGTGCAGCTTAATGTGTGACAGGAGCCTCCCAACTCCCCCTCCACTGCGGCCCACGGGTAGGACAGCGGGACAGTCCTGCGAGATTCGGGACAGTTGGGAGGTATGCTCTAGCAGCTGAGCTATAGTCAGGTGACGCCATGGTCTACAGTAGCATGCTGGGACTTGTAGTTCCACCACAGCTGACACCATAGAGTCACAGGTCTCTAGCAGACAGTAGAGGCAGAAAGTGATGTATAGTGCAGTATAGAATGTCTCCCAGGGAAAGGTATTCGTATGCAGGGCAGTCGAGGGCCGGGCTGGGCACAGGTACTTTCAAGGGGCGTGGCCTAATCACAGGAGGTGTAAGGGGGAAGGGGCCTGGACCCCTATTGGACCCTCACTGGGCCCCTCCCATCAGACCTGCCCCCCCCCCTCGGCACCACTGTCCGTATGATCTGGCGAGTGATGACGTCAGGGCACCTAGTGAGGCTGAGGAATGGACTGGCCTTACGGGAATAGAAGTAGAGGCATTATGTTACTGAGTTACACAGGTTCTGGGGCTGGCTGACTACAAGCCTGCATTTCACCTAGTTTTCATCAACCACAGAACCTGTGTAATCCATCAGTGTCCCAGGTTAAAGGGATAGTATGGTCAGCCTAATCATTAGGCATGTAACAATAGCAGCAATACAGTAACCATGCAATACCTTTTTAAAATTAAAATAATAGAAAAGAAAAAAGAAAAAAAAGGTTTCTCATTTTTACTGGATTCCAAAGAAATCTGGAATCCAGGGAAAAACAACTTAGAGTGGAAACAATGGTACCATACCTTTGGGGTCATGTGCTCCTGACATGCCACCTCACCCCGTTCAGTGCCCCCTAAGGTTCCTCTTAAAGCTCTGGGCAAAAACCTGAGGGTTGGGGATCGCACATATATCTGAATTGGGTATGTGTTATGTGTAACCGCCAGTCACCATTCCGACACTGGTATCCCGGCTGCAAGATGGCCGGCAAGGTGGTGGGGGTGGAGGGGGCGAGTGTCATGGACAGCCACGAGTGGGAATAGTCCCTGTTAGTTGGGGAATATGGGGATTGTTAGGGGGCGGTATCTCGGCGTCTCCGGACTGCCAGTCGCACAACTACATCCCATATATTTACGATAAAGTTGAACTATTTAAAAAAAATAAAAAAAATAACAACATAAAACTGCTTTAGAGATATTTAGGATAAAGTCACATATGACTGAATTTTGCATCGAATGCCACAAGGAACTAAACGTGCCGCTTTGATTGTCCATTTTTTAATGAGTTGATGGGAAGCTTGGTATCAAATGGCTGCCGGGTTTCTGACGTCAAAACATGCGATGCGATGGCTACTAGGTATTGCATCATAACCAACAAGATGGTTATACTGTGCGCAGAAGCAGCCAGAACTGCGCACAGAAACTGAGCTGCAGATAGCACTTTCTGGTATCCACAGCGGAATTCATACAGACATCAGATGGGCACCAGAAGCAGCATCAAATACAACTACGATGGTGGGAGGACTCATTCTGTGCGTGTGCAGAACGGGTCCTGCGTTGCTGGACACGGTGTACCTGTTTTGGGGTGCACTGGTTCCTGTACCCTGGAGTGCCGAGGCCAGAGACTGTGTATTCAGATGCAGATATACTGGCCCTGGGAGCCTGAACAGACATCCTGAGTATCCGGAGAATTACTCAGATGGCCAGTGTTCCCGCATCTGATCCGATGTTGCGTCTTCAGACTCAGCAGCCGATCACAGAAGCCAGCAGGAGGAGTCTTCATACAAGATGGATCCCGTGGCATCAGCTGCTGCTTTGCACACAACTGTGAATCAGACCTATTGTCATTTTAAAATGCTCCTGCTGCCCCACCTATACAATAATGATGCCAATTGTTCTTAGTGACAGAACGCAATGAGGAACATTTATTCACATAACACTATAACTCATTAGTCCTTTCTATTTTTACGTCACTCAGTCATTTACATAGCTGTATACATGTTTTCTGGAACTTGCAACATATTATTCCGTGTGCACCGCATGTTTTTTGTTGGGAGTGGATCATTGGGTTGACCCTGTCTAGGCCGACACTTGACTAGGACGACAGGTATGGAAGGTTGATATGTTCATTAGGTTGACATGGGCAAGGACGACACACAAAAGGCCAATACAGGTTGTTGTTTTTTTTTTTGTTTCTTGACCTGAATTTCCATCTGGGACCGCCGACAGTTGAAACGCGTTCGCTCGCCACAAGGTTTATAACCTACTCTATGGGGGTCATTCTAAGTTGATCGCTAGCTGCCGTTGTTCGCAGCGCAGCGATCAGGCTAAAAATCGGCATTTCTGCGCATGCGTATGCACCGCAATGCGCAGGCGCGACGTACGGGTACAAAGTCCTTTGTGGTTTTGCACAGGTTCTAGCGAAACTTTCAGTCGCACGGCACAACGCAAGAAGATTGACAGGAAGGGGGCGTTTCTGGGTATCAACTGACCATTTTTAGGGAGTGTTTGGAAAAATGCAGGCGTGGCTGGGGGGGGGGGGGGGGGTGACGTCAAAAGCCATCCCTCCAACGTTAGAATCAACACACACAAAGAGTAAGTCCAGGGCTGGTCTTGATTTGCACAAAATGTGTTTGCAGGCGCTCAGCTGCAGAAGCGTTCGCACTTCTGCAAAGCGAAAATACACTCCCCGGTGGGCGGCAACAATGCGTTTGCTCGGCTGCTAAAAAATGCTAGTGAGCGATCAACTCGGAATGACCCCCAATGCCCACTTCAATAGAGGAGGTATGATAATGTCCTGAAACCCACAAACCCTCCCCACCACCAAAAAAAATAAAATGTGTCGACCTTACCCAGGTCGACCTAAGGACCACGCCGACCTTCCATACCTGTTGACCTAAAGACAGGATACTGTTTTTTTTTTTCCAAACCACTCTTCTTATTTCCCCTCTTTCTATGACAAAACCTAATTTATTTGTCATTTTTATCTTCATTTATATATTTCATGTTAACGATTTTATTTTATTAGCTATACGAATAACATATATTTATTATTAATTAGTATTTTTATCATCCTGCTTTAGAATGACTCTACCACACCGGCCCCTGAAAGTTTTTTTCCTCAGCACAATTCTGGACGCCCAGATCTAGGAATCAGAAGACATGAAAGTCCTCACATCACCCGGCGGCAGTAATGGCTGAGGGTCACTTGCTTCTTATTTAACTAGGTAGGCTATATAGGGGGTCTATTGATAAAGCCTTTGTGAGAGATAAATTGGAGAGAGATAAACTACCAAACTCATTTATCAAATCCACCGGATGGGACGACCTCTCGCCCAGTGTGTGCCCAGCTTTAGTCTTCATCTGTTGCAGCTAGAACCGTTCTCCTCTCCCCCTACTAACATCACTCGTTCTCAGTGCAATGATGGGCTGTGCTTATAGCCAATCAAAGAGAATGCCTTTATCACACCACATTTGTGGTCACATCACAAAATACAGCGAGATGGTTTTAAAACGTACTAAAGCCATAAGTGTTCTCTTTAGAAATAAATAAAGCTAAAGACATATCCCCATTTGTAAAACCCTGACATAGATCAGCCGGCAAGGCTACCAGATTCAGGATGTAGTGGCCACTTGAGCCAACATCCCGAGTTTAAGGACCTCTCGCTGTCTCCGATCTCTTTTTAGAATCTCATGCCCAACCCACCAGATATTCTGTACATAGAAAATTAGATTTAACCGAACATAAATCATGCATTTGTAAGACAGCTATAAAGTTAATACAGTGCTCCCTTTTTCTTATCCTAACTGGTTTACCACCATGGGTATAAGATGACAATTACTTTATGCATCTCTCATGTCCATATTGCCTTTATATGAACAATATAGATAACTATACTCATCTACCTATAATTGTAGATGTCTGTAGATTTATCCAACGTGTGTGTGTATATACAGTCAGGTCCATAAATATTGGGAATGACACAATTCTCATATTTTGGACTCTATACACCACCACAATGGACTAGAACTGAAACAAACAAGATGTGCTTTAACTGCAGACTTTCCGCTCTTTAATTTGAGGGTATTTGCATCCAAATCAGGTGAACGGTGTAGGAATTACAACGGTTATCTCACTTTTTAAGGGACCAAAAGTAATGGGACAAACTAAACAATCCTAAATCAAACTTTCACTTTTTAATACTTTGTAGCAAATCCTTTGCAGTCAATTACACCCTGAAGTCTGGAACGCATAGACATCACCAGACGCTGGGTTTCATCCCTGGTGATGCTCTGCAAGGCCTCTACTGCAAATGTCTTCAGTTCCTGCTTGTTCTTGGGGCATTTTCCCTTCAGTTTTGTCTTCATCAAGTGAAATGCATGCTCAATCGGATTCAGGTCAGGTGATTGACTTGGCCATTGCATAACATTCCACTTATTTGCCTTAAAAAACTCTTTGGTTGCTTTCGCAGTATGCTTCGGGTCATTGTCCATCTGCACGGTGAAGCGCCGTCCAATGAGTCCTGAAGCATTTGACTGAATATGAGCAGATAATATTGCCCGAAACACTTCAGAATTCATCCTGCTGCTTTTGTCACCAGTCACATTATCAATAAATACAGGGAACCAGTTCCATTGGCAGCCATACATACCCACCCCATGACACTACCACCACCATGCTTCACTGATGAGCTGGTATGTTTTGGATCATGAGCAGTTCCTTTCCTTCTTCATACTCTTCTAATCACTCTGGAACAAGTTGATCCTTGTCTCATCTGTCCATAGGATGTTGTTCCAGAACTGTAAAGGCTTTTTTAGATGTTGTTTGGCAAACTCTAATCTGGTCTTCCTGTTTTTGTGGCTCACCAATGGTTTACATCTTGTGGTGAACACTCTATATTCACTCCTGTGAAGTCTTCTCTTGATTGTTGACTTTTACACATCCTGGAGAGTGTTCTTGATCTGGGCAACTGTTGTGAAGGGGTTTTTCTTCACCAGGGAAATAATTATTCTGTCATCCACCACAGTTGTTTTCCATGGTCTTCCGGGTCTTTTGGCTCGTCGGTGCGGCAATAAGAAGCGGAAGACGTCCCAACAAGGGAGAGGGGGGGAACCACACACCACGGCTGTATGTAGCAGCTTGAAATGATGATCAAAGTCCTGGATCAGCGCTACGGCTGTAAAGTGCAGTGGTCAGGATTCACAATAATGCGGTTAAAGTCCCTTATCCTTAAAACAACATTATGCATAGAGTAGAAATACAACCTTAATAAAGAGGTCATAGGGTTCCCAGAGTAAAAGATATTACACTGATAATAAAAGAAATAAAAAAATAGACCTTGTGAGTAATAGAAGCAAACCATTTAAAGAGGAACCAAATAATAGTCTCGTAACTGTACAAGTAAAGAACGGAAGGGTAAAGAAAAGGCAAGAGAAGAAGAGATGGGGGAAAGACGGGGAAGGCATAGAGTAGAGGGGGAAAAGACAGAGGTGGAGGATCCGCCGGTACACCTCTGTATATAACAAATACAACTCGCAAAACTAATGCAAGGTTGAAGGTAATTGCTGAAATACACGATAAGGTAATATAAAGGATGTCCTCATGTCTACTCGATAGGTTAGGGGATTACAAAGGTCACAGGAGGAGTGCCGGAGAACCCCTAGAGGAGCGTGATCTACGCGTGGGAGCTTGAGATTTGATCCATATGTCCCATATCAGTAGAAACTGGAAAGATCCATTATGGAGGTATGCAGTGATTTTTTCCATGCTTGTTTAGTACCATACTTTATCAATGACCCGCCTAATAGGGGGGGGCTCCGTTTCCAATGGAGGGCAATTGAGCACCTAGCAGTGTTTAAGATCTGTTTTGTCAATTTGCCAGAGTTTGGAGGAGTATTTACAATGGGGAGGCCCAGTAGGAAAGACCACGGATCTTTAGACACCTGGGTGTTGAGCACTGTACTTATCAGGTGTGCGACCGAGTCCCAAAATAGCACAATCTTAGGACATGTCCACCAGATATGGAGGAAAGAGCATCATCCGCCCCAGCCTCTCCAGTACATGGGCGAAGAGGAAGGAAACATTTTATGGAGTCTAGAGGGGACAAAATAACACCTATATAGTATCTAGTAGGCATTTTCTTTTACCAGGGTTGAAATGGAAGTTTTCGCGGCAGCAGTGAAGATATCCGACCAATCATGGTCAACAGGCGGCGGGCCCAGATCGCGTTCCCACTGAAGTACAAATGACGGGGTCGGCGGCTGACCCCAATCCATAAGGAGGGAATATAGTAGGGAAATAATTCCTCGAGCGAGCGGTTTATGATAGCAATAAGACTCCAAAGTGGATAAGGGTTGAAACGGGGAAGAGTTCGATAGAGAGGAGACAAAGTGTCTTATCTGGAAATAGGTAAAGGGATTTGCCTCTGGAAAGTGATATTTTGTCATGATATCCGATAAAGGCGCGCAGGAGCCCTTGGACAGTACATCCAGAACAAAGTGGATATTCTTGTCCGACCATAGACGAGAGCAAGTTAAAGAATGGCCCGGAGTGAAAGAAGAGTTGTCCCATAAAGTGGTAAGCGAAGAGGGGGATGACAGCAGGTTAAAGCGACGTGTGCAATAGTCCCAGATCTGGCAAGAGCATTCCAGCACAGGGTGTAGTTGTAAGTGAGGAGGTCAAGATTTAGAGGGGGATAAGAGCAAGGACGTCAAAGAAATGGTGTGGCATAGCGCATTTTCCAGCTGAAGCCACCAAATACTCTGAGCTGGGGCAAACCAGGCAATAGCTTAGCTGAGATGAGTGGCCAGATAGTAAAGGTGGATATCTGGGAAGCCTCTGCCGCCGTCCTGTACGGGTTTGCGTAAAGTGGTGTAACCTATCCTAGGGACCTTGTTTCTCCAAACAAAGCGAACGAACCAGGAGTGAACTTGTGCCAAGACAGAGTCCAGGACTTTCACAGGCAACGTTTATAACAAATAAAGTAGGCGGGGGATAATGTTAATTTTTAAGGCTACAATACGACCCAGCCAGGAGATAATCAGAGACTGCCACTTATGGAGATCGGCCTTAATATTTAATAAGGGGAGAAGTTCTCGTTATACAGATCTCCGTAACGGCGTATAATAGAGATCCCCAGGTATCGGATTTTAGAAGAACACCAAGAAACTGTATAGTTGGCTTGCATATGGGTCAGGTGGCTAGGAGGGATGTGGAAGGGAAGAGCTTCTGTTTTAGACCAATTAACTTTATAACCCGACACATGTCCATACTCAGACAGAAGATTGAAAAGGTTCGGCAAGGAAGTGTGCGGTGGGGTAAGCGAGAGGACATAATCTGCAAACAGGGAGATCTTGTAGGCAGAGCCCCCCCACTTCAACCCCTCCAATGTCAGTCGAAGTCCGGATACGGGCTGCTAGCGGTTCTATCACTAAAGCAAAGATCAGGGGCGAGAGTGGGCAGCCCTTCCTGATACAGTTAGAGATCCCCAGAGGGTCTGACAACACTCCATTTACAGAAACCTTTGCAGAGGGACCTGAGTACAAGACCTGAATCCCTGTGAGGAATTCACCCTGAAAACCAAAGCGTGCAAGAGTTTCGAACATGAAAGGCCAGCTTATCCTGTCGAATGCTTTCTCCGCATCCAGAGAAAGCAAAAGAGCAGGGGTATGTGTGAGGTTGATATTGTGGGCAAGGCCAATGACACGTCTCGTGTTATCGCGGGCTTGTCTACCAGGAATAAATCCCACCTGGTCATTATGGATAAGTTTGGGCAATACGCTGTTCAATTGAAGGGCCAGGATTTTCACGTATATCTTAACGTCAAAGTTAAGTAACGAGATAGGTCTATAGTTAATACAGTTGGATGCATCTTTGCCATCTTTGGGGATAACTATAAACCTAGCCTCCAGAGCTGACTTGCAAAAAGATGCTCCCTGTAAAACAGCATTAAAGAGAGTTGAAAGTCGGGGCGTAAGCTGGGGGAGAAAAGTCTTGTAGTAGGTGGCTGAAAAGCCATCCGGGCCAGGAGCCTTGTTTGGTTTTAGGTTTTTAATGACGGTGGCAATTTCTTCATCAGAGATCCTAGAGTTTAGCTCTGTGGTAGCCGTTGGGGACAAACAGGGCAGATGGCAGTGGGACAGCAAGTTACGTATTTCCGCAAGAAAATTAGGGCTAGATTGGGAGGACCCAAAAGCATTGTATAGCTTCTCGTAGAAACTAGAGATGAGCGGGTTCGGTTTCTCTGAATCCGAACCCGCCCGAACTTCATGTTTTTTTACACGGGTCCGAGCAACTCGGATCTTCCCGCCTTGCTCGGTTAACCCGAGCGCGCCCGAACGCCATCATCACGCTGTCGGATTCTCGCGAGGCTCGGATTCTATCGCGAGACTCGGATTCTATATAAGGAGCCGCGCGTCGCGGCCATTTTCACACGTGCATTGAGATTGATAGGGAGAGGACGTGGCTGGCGTCCTCTCCGTTTAGAAATTAAAATAGATAGGAGAGTGAGAGTGAGACACTTCATTTACTTACTGGAGCTTAGGAGGAGTTATACTAGTGACTGATGACCACTGACCAGTGACCTGACCACCAGTGCAGTTTTATCATTTATTATTATTTAATAATCCGTTCTGTTCTTGTTCTCTGCCTGAAAAAAACGATACACAGTGACTCAGTCACACTCACATACCATATCTGTGCTCAGCCCAGTGTGCTGCATCATCTATGTATAATATCTGACTGTGCTCACACAGCTTAATTGTGGGGGAGACTGGGGAGCAGTTATAGGTTATAGCAGGAGGCAGGAGTACATATTAAACAGTGCACACTTTTGCTGCCAGAGTGCCACTGCCAGTGTGACTGACCACTGACCACTGTGACCAGTGACCTGACCACACTGACCACCAGTATAATATATTGTGATTGAATGTCTGCCTGAAAAAGTACGTCGTGTGACTTGTGTGGTGTTTTTTTATTCTATAAAAATTAAAAAACTCATTCTGCTGACAGACAGTGTCCAGCAGGTCCGTCATTATATAATATATACCTGTCCGGCTGCAGTAGTGATATATATATATATTTTTATATAATTATTTATCATCCAGTCTATACTAGCAGCAGACACAGTACGGTAGTTCACGGCTGTAGCTACCTCTGTGTCGGCACTCGGCAGTCCATCCATAATTGTATACCACCTACCCGTGGTTTTTTTTTTCTTTCTTCTTTATACATACTACATCTCATTATCATCCAGTCTATATTAGCAGCAGACACAGTACAGTACGGTAGTCCACGGCTGTAGCTACCTCTGTGTCGGCACTCGGCAGTCCATCCATAATTGTATACCACCTACCCGTGGTTTTTTTTTTTCTTTCTTCTTTATACATACTACATCTCATTATCATCCAGTCTATATTAGCAGCAGACACAGTACAGTACGGTAGTCCACGGCTGTAGCTACCTCTGTGTCGGCACTCGGCAGTCCATCCATAATTGTATACCACCTACCCGTGGGTTTTTTTTTTCTTTCTTCTTTATACATACTACATCTCATTATCATCCAGTCTATATTAGCAGCAGACACAGTACAGTACGGTAGTCCACGGCTGTAGCTACCTCTGTGTCGGCACTCGGCAGTCCATCCATAATTGTATACCACCTACCCGTGGTTTTTTTTTTCTTTCTTCTTTATACATACTACATCTCATTATCATCCAGTCTATATTAGCAGCAGACACAGTACAGTACGGTAGTCCACGGCTGTAGCTACCTCTGTGTCGGCACTCGGCAGTCCATCCATAATTGTATACCACCTACCCGTGTTTTTTTTTTCTTTCTTCATTATACATACTACATCTCATTATCAACCAGTCTATATTAGCAGCAGACACAGTACAGTACGGTAGTCCACGGCTGTAGCTACCTCTGTGTCGGCACTCGGCAGTCCATCCATAATTGTATACCACCTACCCGTGGTTTTTTTTTTCTTTCTTCTTTATACATACTACATCTCATTATCATCCAGTCTATATTAGCAGCAGACACAGTACAGTACGGTAGTCCACGGCTGTAGCTACCTCTGTGTCGGCACTCGGCAGTCCATCCATAATTGTATACCACCTACCCGTGGTTTTTTTTTTCTTTCTTCTTTATACATACTACATCTCATTATCAACCAGTCTATATTAGCAGCAGACACAGTACAGTACGGTAGTAGATGGGCCCGGTGTTTGTGTCGGCCACTAGGGTCGCTTATCTTACTCACACAGCTACCTCATTGCGCCTCTTTTTTTCTTTGCGTCATGTGCTGTTTGGGGAGGGTTTTTTGGAAGGGACATCCTGCGTGACACTGCAGTGCCACTCCTAGATGGGCCCGGTGTTTGTGTCGGCCACTAGGGTCGCTTATCTTACTCACACAGCTACCTCATTGCGCCTCTTTTTTTTCTTTGCGTCATGTGCTGTTTGGGGAGGGTTTTTTGGAAGGGACGTCCTGCGTGACACTGCAGTGACACTCCTAGATGGGCCCGGTGTTTGTGTCGGCCACTAGGGTCGCTTATCTTACTCACACAGCTACCTCATTGCGCCTCTTTTTTTCTTTGCGTCATGTGCTGTTTGGGGAGGGTTTTTTGGAAGGGACATCCTGCGTGACACTGCAGTGCCACTCCTAGATGGGCCAGGTGTTTGTGTCGGCCACTAGGGTCGCTTAGCTTAGTCATCCAGCGACCTCGGTGCAAATTTTAGGACTAAAAATAATATTGTGAGGTGTGAGGTATTCAGAATAGACTGAAAATGAGTGGAAATGATGGTTTTTGAGGTTAATAATACTTTGGGATCAAAATGACCCCCAAATTCTATGATTTAAGCTGTTTTTTAGGTTTTTTGGAAAAAAACACCCGAATCCAAAACACACCCGAATCCGACAAAAAAAATTCGGTTAGGTTTTGCCAAAACGCGGTCGAACCCAAAACACGGCCGCGGAACCGAACCCAAAACCAAAACACAAAACCCGAAAAATTTCCGGCGCTCATCTCTAGTAGAAACAGGAAAAACTCTCAGTTATAAGTTTAGGATCGCAAGTTTTCTTACCAGGGGAAGATTGGATAGATAGAACATTGTTCCTAGCCAATCTAGTCCGAAGCCTAGAAGCTAGCAGCCGATCAGCCTTGTCTCCTTTTTCATAAAAAGACTGCTGATGGGTTTGTTTTGATTTTTCAGCCTAACGATGGCTTGCTTCACTGATAGTGGTAGCTCTTTAGATCTCATATTGAGAGTCAACAGCAACAGATTCCAAATGTCACATCTGGAATCTAACTCCAGACCTTTTACCTGCTTAATTGATGATTAAATAATGAGGGAATAGCCCACTCCTGTCCATGAAATAGCTTTTGAGTCGATTGTCCCATTACTTTTGGTTCCTTAAAAAGTGGTAGGCACATATAGAAATCGTTGTAATTCCTACACCGTTCACCTGATTTGGATGTAAATACACTCAAATTAAAGCAGAAAGTCTACAGTCAAAGCACATCTTGTTTCATTTTAAATCCATTGTGGTCGTGTATAGAGCCCAAAATATGAAAATTGTGTCAATGTCCCAATATTTATGGACCCAACTGTATGTATGTATGTATGTATGTATGTATGTATGTATGTATGTATGTATGTATGTATGCATGTATGCATATATACACTGCTCAAAAAAATAAAGGGAACACTTAAACAACACAATGTAACTCCAAGTCAATCACACTTCTGTGAAATCAAACTGTCCACTTAGGAAGCAACACTGATTGACAATCAATTTCACATGATGTTGTGCAAATGGAATAGACAACAGGTGGAAATTATAGGCAATTAGCAAGACACCCCCAATAAAGGAGTTGTTCTGCAGGTGGTGACCACAGACCACGTCTCAGCTCCTATGCTTTCTGGCTGATGTGTTGGTCACTTTTGAAAGCTGGCGGTGCTTTCACTCTAGTGGTAGCATGAGACGGAGTCTACAACCCACACAAGTGGCTCAGGTAGTGCAGCTCATCCAGGATGGCACATCAATGCGAGCTGTGGCAAGAAGGTTTGCTGTGTCTGTCAGCGTAGTGTCCAGAGCATGGAGGCCCTACGAGGAGACAGGCCAGTACATCAGGAGACGTGGAGGAGGCCGTAGGAGGGCAACAACCCAGCAGCAGGACCGCTACCTAAGCCTTTGTGCAAGGAGGAACAGGAGGAGCACTGCCAGAGCCCTGCAAAATGACCTCCAGCAAGCCACAAATGTGCATGTGTCTAGTCAAACGATCAGAAACAGACTCCATGAGGGTGGTATGAGGGCCTGACGTCCACAGGTGGGATTTGTGCTTACAGCCCAACACCGTGCAGGACGTTTGGCATTTGCCAGAGAACACCAAGATTGGCAAATTCGCCACTGGCGCCTTGTGCTCTTCACAGATGAAAGCAGGTTCTCACTGAGCACGTGACAGAGTCTGGAGACGCCAAAGATAACGTTCTGCTGCCTGCAACATCCTCCAGCATGACCGGTTTGGCAGTGGGTCAGTAATGGTGTGGGGTGGCATTTCTTTGGGGGGCCGCACAGCCCTCCATGTGCTCGCCAGAGGTAGCCTGACTGCCATTAGGTACCGAGATGAGATCCTCAGACCCCTTGTGAGACTATATGCTGGTGCAGTTGGCCCTGGGTTCCTCCTAATGCAAGACAATGCTAGACCTCATGTGGCTAGAGTGTGTCAGCAGTTCCTGCAAGGCGAAGGCATTGATACTATGTGTCAGGAATCGACTCACCACAGTTACATCTGTCCGTCGGTGCGGACTCCGTCCGGGGTCCCTACGTTTTGCTGTCACCCGACTCCCTGTTGCCGGACGTCATCCTAGGCCTGGGAGCACTCCTGTTGTCAGCAGGCGTGAGAGCACGCCGCGTTCCCACCGGGCCGCGGCATGGGCGCCGCCATGACAGTCTCCATCAGTCTGAGTACGGCGGCCAATCCGGAGTTTGGCCGCATCTCCTTGTTCCACTCCAGCCAATGTCTGCACACCAGGGGGTATATCAGGAGCTGCAGGATGAGCCTGTGGTTGTCCTGAACTTTGTGTCACTCCTGTGATCCATGTGCCTGGTTACCTTCCTGGATCCTCCGTGTTCCTGGTTACCTTCCTGGATCCTCCGTGTTCCTGGTTACCTTCCTGGATCCTCCGTGTTCCTGGTTACCTTCCTGTTCCTCCGTGTTCCTGGTTACCTTCCTGCATCTCCGTGGAACTACAAGCATCAGCAATCCCTGTGTTTACTATCTGGCTTCACACCTATCTACATCCACAGTGTGCTTCAGCCTCAGCAGTAGAGACTCTCTCTCTCCAGGTGCATTCCATCACCTCACCTGTGAAGCAGCTTGCTAGCTGCCTGTGCCTCATCAACTGCACTGTGAACTGTTACCAAGTCTCCTGCATCTGCTACCAGGTTTGCTACCCATATATCACCATCTCTGCTGGCTCCACGTTTTAAACAACTCTGGTTCCCATACCAGTGAACTCATTCATCATACTGTCATATTGCATTTGCCATAGACTCTCAGCTTTTACGCTGCACCATTATCATTGCATTCCTTACTGTTTATTTCTGCTGCCTTATTGTGTGAACTTTTCAGTTAATAAAACATCATTGCGCCCATGCACAGAAACCCAATCCAGCCTCCTCACTTCTTCCTTCCAACCTCCGCTGACCCATTAGCGCCCCCTCCGGGGACACAAACAAAACCGAACCTGACACTATGGACTGGCCCGCCCGTTCCCCAGACCTGAATCCAATTGAGCACATCTGGGACATCATGTCTCGCTCCATCCACCTACACCACGTTGCACCACAGACTGTCCAGAAGTTGGCGGATGCTTTAGTCCAGGTCTGGGAGGAGATCCCTCAGGAGACCATCCGCCACCTCATCAGGAGCATGCCCAGGCGTTGTAGGGAGGTCATACAGGCACGTGGAGGCCACACACACTACTGAGCCTCATTTTGACTTGTTTTAAGGACATTACATCAAAGTTGGATCAGCCTGTAGTGTGTTTTTCCACTTTCATTTTGAGGGTGACTCCAAATCCAGACCTCCATGGGTTAATAAATTTGATTTCCATTGATCATTTTTGTGTGATTTTGTTGTCAGCACATTCAACTATGTAAAGAACAAAGTATTTAATAAGAATATTTCATTCATTCAGATCTAGGATGTGTTATTTTAGTATGCCCTTTATTTTTTTGAGCAGTGTAATTATTCTGTCATCCACCACAGTTGTTTTCCGGGTCTTTTGGTGTTTGCTGAGCTCTCCGGTGCGTTCTTTCTTTTTAAGAATGTTCCAAACAGTTGATTTGGCCACACCTAATTTTTTTGCTCTCTCTCTCTGATGGTTTTGTTTTGATTCTTCAGCCTAATGATGGCTTGCTTCACTGATAGTGGCAGTTCTTTGGATCTCATATTGAGAGTCAACAGCAACAGATTCCAAATGCAAATGTCACATCTGGAATCTACTCCAGAACCTTTACCTGCTTAATTGATGATGATATAACGAGGGAATAGCCCACTCCTGTCCATGAAATAGCTTTGTAGTCGATTGTCCCATTACTTTTGGTCCCTTAAAAAGTGAGACACATATAGAAACCGTTGTAATTCCTACACCGTTCACCTGATTTGGATGTAAATACCCTCAAATTAAAGCAGAAAGTCTGCAGTTAAAGCACATCCTGTTTGTTTCATTTCAAATCCATTGTGGTGGTGTATAGAGCCCAAAATATGAGAATTGGTTCAATGTCCCAATATTTATGGACCTGACTCTATATTTATATTATTTTCTCTAACGTCCTAGTGGATGCTGGGGACTCCGTAAGGACCATGGGGAATAGACGGGCTCCGCAGGAGACAGGGCACTTTAAGAAAGAATTTGGATTCTGGTGTGTTCTGGCTCCTTCCTCTATGTCCCTCCTCCAGACCTCAGTTTGAATCTGTGCCCAGACGAGCTGGGTGCTACTTAGTGAGCTCTTCTGAGCTTGCTATAAGAAAGTATTTTGTTAGGTTTTTTTATTTTCAGAGAGATCTGCTGGCAACAGACTCTCTGCTACGTGGGACTGAGGGGAGAGACGCAGCCCTACTCACTGAAGATAGGTCCTGCTTCTTAGGCTACTGGACACCATTAGCTCCAGAGGGATCGTACACAGGATCGCACCCTTGGTCGTCCGATCCCGAAGCCGCGCCGCCGTCCCCCTCGCAGAGCCGGAAGACAGAAGCCGGGTGAAAGAAGCAAGAAGACTTAGAAATCGGCGGCAGAAGACTCCAGTCTTCATATGAGGTAGCGCACAGCACTGCAGCTGTGCACCATTGCTCCCACACTACACCCACATACTCCGGTCACTGTAGGGTGCAGGGCGCAGGGGGGGGGCGCCCTGGGCAGCAATTAGGACCTCTTTGGCAAAAGTTGGCATAATATACAGTTGGGCACTGTATATATGTATGAGCCCCCGCCAAAACTGTACATGAAAGCGGGACAGAAGCCCGCCGTCGAGGGGGCGGGGCTTCTTACTCAGCACTCACCAGCGCCATGTTTTCTTTTTCATCCACTAGGGGTCACTGGAGTACTCTTGGGATATGGACGGTGTTAGCAAGGACAGGGCACTGTATATTCAAATTTCAGTAACTCTCCTCCCCTCCATACTCCCAGAATACCTCAGTGTTTTTTCGGTGCTCACATGGATAGGAGCACAAAGTGTGGAGCTCCTCCACATATTCTACTTTTAGATTGTTTTATTTTTATTTTTTATATATTTATGACCGGGGGGGTCAGCTCACGCTGCCGCCCCGCCGTGTGGGATGCTGCTTCGTCCCCGCCGCCGCTCCCCTACTCCCGGCCGCCGCTCAGTGGGACGCGCTGGACGGCTGATACAAGCGCCGTGGTCAGCGCTCCCTGCCTCTTGTGCACTGTAACGGCCGGAGGCTCCGTCGCTTAGGGGAAGGAAACTGCTCACTCAGACCGCGGACAGCGTTCACTGCTGCCGCGGTCTGTCTCAATAACGGCCGGCAGCTCGGCGTATCAGTCACTGCCAGCGCTCCCTGCACACGCTAAGGCGGTAGCAGGGGGGGGGGGGGGGAGATGCTGGCGCCTCTGATCACTCAGACCGCGGACAGTGCACACTGCTGCCGCGGTCTGTCCCTGTAAAACAGCCCTCTAGTAACTAGTGGGCTCATGCTGGGCAGTCAGGAGTTTTCCCTGTCCCTTTACATGTAGCGCAGCTGCATGGGGGGGAGAGAGATTATGCCACAGCAGCAACAATAGACAGCCTATGCTAAAGAAGGGGCTGCATTGTGTTATATATGCATTCGTGTTATACAAGCACTTGTTATACCATAGAAAATGTATATAAAATACTATATGTATATATGGTCATGTAAGG
This sequence comes from Pseudophryne corroboree, assembly GCF_028390025.1. NCBI lineage: Eukaryota > Metazoa > Chordata > Amphibia > Anura > Myobatrachidae > Pseudophryne > Pseudophryne corroboree. The sequence goes on from NC_086445.1 coordinate 51,371,310, forward strand.
AAATAGGATATATGTTCTTTGACTATAAGCACATGGATGGAGGCCATTTTAATCATACTTTCTGTTTCTTTTCCAGAACGTTCCTGTCCTACAACACTGCTCCACCGGATGGCGCAGGGGTGTTGGTGGGAATGTTTAGATCAGGTTTCTTATGGTCTGGCCACGTGCACTGCACTTTGGCCAAATACACATTTTCGCAATTTTACTGAGGTGGAATTGGTCTGTCTTTGTCTATTTATTTGTCTGATTACATAATAAGTAAGTCACCAGCAAAAACGAACAAGTTGTTTCACTGCAATGTCTGTACCAGTGGGTTCCCGGAGAGTTCTACCACATGCACAGTATATTTTATACTCCCATTTCATCTCCGATTTTGAAAAGATAGTTCTCATTTGCCTTATAAATGCCCAGTTTCTGCTATGTTGCAATCCTGACGATTCTATGCCAGGCCTAACTGCGCAAGATGAATATGAGAAGGGTGAATAGACCAGCAGTCAGATAGTGTGGGTGCGTCGGTCTCTGAAGTTTACAGGGACTGAAGAGGCTCTGACAATTTATAAGGTGGTCTTTACTAGACGACAGATTTCCAGCGTGTTTCTTATTTTTTTTTTCGGAATCTCTAAATAAGATGTTAATAGGATCCTGATACACAGGTTTCTAAACCTCGCCGATTTAAGTCTAGTTACCCGTTTCCAGAGTCAGTGACATCTCCATGGGAGCTATGCTAGAGTCGCTGTATACAGCAGCAGGGGTGTTGCTTCGACCGTGTTTGGTTGGCATTTGGGAAACTACGGCGCTGCTTGTCTGGATAACAGGACTCAGGTCCGCCCTACAAAACGTCCACCTTACGCTTCTCGCTGATCAAATCTGCGAAGCTGCTGATTATCTATGTACAGCTTCTACGGACGTCTGCCTAGTCAGTTCTCGCCTTTCAGCGTCACGACAAGCGCTCTGGCTGCGTCCTTTGCAGGCGAGGCAAAGGTTGAGAGAAGAATAGAAGCATTACCTTATGCGAAGGTTGTTTGGTCCTGATTTGGACAAAGGTATTTTTCACGGAAATACTCTGGACCAGCGTTCGAATCCTTTAGACCTCAGCTCTTTTGAGGCCGTGGTAGAGGAACAGCCACGCCTGGTAGACGAGTTCGAGGACGTGGTTTTCAACAAACCAACACCAGTCGTCCGGACGCTAAGGTCACCGACAAGCCAGTGGCATGACGGGCTCCCAGCCCATCTCGGTTCTCCAGTTGTGGGAGCACGCCTTCAGACGTTTCATTTGGCGTGGTTCCAGACATCCACAGATGGGTGGATCCGCAATTTAGTGTTAAAAGATAAGAGTTCGACTGTCTACCGCCTCTGCGGTTTTTCAAGACAGGACTGCCTGTGTCGGACGACAAGAGGGCGGTTCGGCAAATTGCCATTCAGTCTCTGCTGGATTCAGCAGTTTTGATTCCGGTCCCTGTACACCAACAAGGTCAGGGTTATTATTCCGGTCTGTTTGTGGTACCAAAGCCGGTTGGCTCGGTCAGGCCAATATTGAATACTTACTACAGATTCAAGATGGAATCTCTGCGGACAGTACTTGCAGGTTTAGAGCCACAGGAATTCATGATTGCGCTGGATCTCGAGGATGCATACTTACACATTCCGATTTGGCCACCTCATCAGAGGTTCTTGCGTTTTGCGATACGGCAGATCCATTATCAGTTTCAGGCTCTACCGTTTGCCCTCTCGTCGGCGCTTAGGGTATTCACCAAAGTTATGTCTGTTATGATGGCTCATCTCATATCCCTGGAAGTGATAATAGTTCCGTACTTGGACGATTTGCTCATCAAAGCTCCGTCTCACCAAATGCGCCTTCAACATGCGTTGCTGACGTACAATGTGCTGGTTCAGCACGGTTGGATTGTCATCTTCAAGAACTCACATCGGATTCCGTCTCAACGACTTCAATTCCTAGGGATGATTCTCGATACGGTAGATCAAAGAATTTGCCTACCAGAACAGAAAGTACAGACTATTCGTCATCTGGTACGATTCGTGCTCAAGCCTCGGTACATTTGTGCATTCGCCTGTTAGGCACAATGGTGGCGGCTTTCAAAGCGCTTCTGTTCGGAAGATTTCACTCACGTCCTTTTCAACTGCATGTGCTCGCACAGTGGTCAGGCTCGCATCTGCAGATTCACTAGAGGGTGAGGTTGTCTCCACGGGCCAGAGTTTCTCTACTCTGGTGGCTCCAAGTACACAATCTAACCGCAGGAAAACGGTTCGGCGTCTGGGATTGGATAGTTCTAACGACAGACGCGAGTCTCAGAGGTTGGGGAGCTGTAGTTCAAAATTGTCAGCTCCAGGGTCTCTGGGCGGATCATTAAAGATTGCGGTCTATAAATGTCCTAGAACTCCGGCCAATTTACAATGCGCTACGACAAGCAGTGCACATGCTTCGGTCTCAGACTGTCCAAGTGCAGTCAGACAACGCAACGGCGGTCGCGTACATCAACAAACAAGGAGGAACGAGAAGCCGCATGGCCATGCGGGAAGTAGCTCGAATCCTCAATTGGGCAGAGCATCACCAAGTGATATTGTCGGTAGTGTTCATTCCGGGAATGGACAACTGGGAGGCGGATTATCTCAGACATCGGGATTTTCATCCAGGAGAATGGGCATTAAATCCAGAAGGGTTTCACATGTTGGTCCAGAGGTGGGGTTACCCTCAAGTGGACCTGATGGCATCTCGCCACAATCACCAAACGCCCCAGTATGTGTCCAGAACGCGAGATCCAAAGGCAGTGGCAGTGGATGCTCTCACGATTGCGTGGCCGTACAGCCTCGTGTATGTTTCCACCGTTTCCGCTGCTCCCTCTGTTGCTAAAACGGATCAAACGAGAGTCCGCCACAGTCATACTAGTGGCGCCTCATTGGCCTCGGAGAGCTTAGTTCTCGGATCTTCACGGGCTACTCGCAGACGATCCTTGGCCGCTCCCGCCACGTCCGGACCTGTTATACCAGAGTCCATTCCTTTACCCCGATTTAGCGCGGCTGCGTTTGACGGGGTGGCTGTTGAGACCGCCTTCTTAAGAAGAGAGGGCATTCCATCAACCATGTTACGGGCTAGTAAGCCTAGCCTTAGCTTCAGCAAGGCGTGTTTCAGATTGGGTGCCTTGTTATGCAAGCCACCGTCTTTGGTGTTTCATGATGACAGAGCGGAATTGCGGACGAATCCCGCTTTCTTACCAAAGGTAGTGTCATCTTTTCACATCAATCAACCAATAGCAGTTCCTGTGTTAACAGACGATTCTGGAACTTTGGATGTGGTACGCGCCCTACGCGTTTCTGTATCTCGACCGTCTACAGTTCGTGAGACGGATACGTTATTTGTTCTCTATGATGCCAAGATGGGTTGGCCAGCTTCTAAGCAGACCTTATCCAGATGGATAAAACTGACCATACATCAGGCTTACCTTCAGGCTAGGTTACAGCCGCCTACATCGGTAACAGCTCATTCCACACGTTCTGGGGGAACTTCAGGGGCAGCTGGTCGTGGAACTTCTACGACGCAGCTTTGCCGTGCGGCTACATGGTCATCAGTGCACACGTTTGTGCGCTTTTACAAGTTTGATACGTTTGCGGCATCAGCATCTAGCTTTGGCCGCTTAGTGTTACAGGTGCCAAACAGCTCTCCCGCCCACAGGGGAAGCTTTGGTACGTCCCAAGAGTACTCCAGTGACCCCTAGTGGATGAAAAAGAAAATAGGATTTTGGTACTTACCAGGTAAATCCTTTTCTTTGAATCCATAGGGGGCACTGGACGCCCACCCAGAGCAGTTTTACCTGGTTAGTTCAGTGGATCTTATGGTAACACATTCTCACCGATTTATGGGTTATGGTATCAACTGGTTAGTTGTCAATTACGTTATGTGTCAACTTTATTGTTGTCCGTTATGTTATAATGTTATAGGTAATTCTCCATTGTTCATCCTCTCTATCCTGTTCGCCTCAGGAAAAAACACTGAGGTATTCTGGGAGTATGGAGGGGAGGAGAGTTACTGAAATTTGAATATTCAGTGCCCTGTCCTTGCTAACACCGTCCATATCCCAAGAGTACTCCAGTGCCCCCTATGGATTCAAAGAAAAGGATTTACCTGGTAAGTACCAAAATCCTATTTTTCTCCACAGCACCGCTGAGAGGAAGCTCCCCAGTCTCTCCCCTGCAGTTACACGGTAGAAGAGGGTAAAAAGAGATGGGGGGGGGGGGGCACATAATTAGGCGCAAAAATCAATACAAACAGCAGCTACTGGGTTAACACTAAGTTACTGTGTTATTCCTGGGTCATATAGCGCTGGGGTGTGTGCTGGCATACTCTCTCTGTGTCTCTCCAAAGGGCCTTATGGAGGAATTGTCTTCAGATGAGCATTCCCTGAGTGTGCGGTGTGTCGGTACGTGTGTGTCGACATGTCCGAGGTAAAAGGCTCCCCTAAGGAGGAGATGGAGCAAATATGTGTGCGAGAGGGTGCCTCCGTCGCCAACGCCGACACCTGTTTGGATATGTGTAATTAAGTGCTAAGGTGAATTTATTGCACAAAAGATTAGAAAACAGACAGGAAATCTACCCATGTCTGTCCCTATGTCGCAGAGACCTTTAGAGTCTCTCAATGCTCACTATCCAAAATAATAGACACTGATGTCGACACGGAGTTTGACTCCAGTGTCGACTACGATAATGCAAAGTTACAGCCAAAATGGCAGAAAAGTATTCAATATATGATTATTGTAATAAAAGATGATTTGCATATCACTGATGACTCATCTGTCCCTGACACAAGGGTACACATGTTTAAGGGGAAGAAAGCTGAGGTAAATTTCCCTCCTCTCATGATGAAAAAGAGCGGGAATCTCCAGACAAAAGACTGCAGTTTCCCACAAAGAATTCTCAGGCAGAATCCTTTCCCCACTAGGGCCAGGATATGATGGGAATCTTCCCCTAGGATGTCACGTTTGCCCAAAAGGTAGCCCTATCGTAACAGCTATTCTCAGGGATCCTGCAGATAGCGTGCACATTCTGGTACACTACTCAGACCGGCGATTGTGTCGGCATGGGTTTATAGCGCTGTGGCAGCGTGGACAGGTACCTTATCAGCAGAGATTGAGACCCTAGTATGCATATAGATATATATAGAGATATATATATATATTAAAGATGCTGTCTTAAGAGATATGTATGTATAAAACATGCCCAAAGAGACATGAGTATACTGGGTCCTAGAGTCAAAGCTATGTCGATTTCTGCTTGTCGTGTCCTGTAGAATATGCAATGGACAGATGATGCCGACTTAAGAGGCATATGGAAGGCTGAGGATTGTGTGGAGAAGGGTTCTCGGACCTGGTCTCCACAGCTATAGCTGGTAATTCTGATATTTTGCCTTATATTCCTGCACAGCCTAGGAAAGCACGACATTATTAAATGCAGCCTTTAGAAAAAGAGACAAGAAAGTCCGAGGTGCGTCCTTTCTTGCCAGAGGCGGGGGTAGAGGAAAGAAGCTGCACAACACAGCTAGTTCCCAGGAACAGAAGTCCTCCCCAGCCTCTACAAAAATCCACCGCATGTCGCTAGGCCCGGTGGGGGCACGCCTTCGTAAGTTCAGCCACAAGTGGGTTCACTCCCTGTTAGATCCCCGGGCAATAGATATTGTGTCTCAGGGATACAAGCTGGACTTTGAGAAGATGCCCCCTCACCGACGGCCCTGCCGGCTTCCCCCCACGAGAGGGAAACAGTGTTAACTGCAATTCACAAATTATATCTTCAACAGGTGGTGGTCAAGGTTCCCCTCCTTCAACAAGGAGGGGGGTATTATTCGACCATGTTGTAGTCCCGAAACCAGACGGTTCGGTCAGACCCATATTGAATTTAAAATCCCTGAACATATACCTGAAAAGGTTCAAGTTCAAGATGGAATCGCTAAGAGCGGTCATTGCAAGCCTGAAAGGGGGAGATTTTATGGTGGCTCGGGACATAACGGATGCATACCTTCATGTCTCCATTTATCCACCTCATCAGGCGTACCTCAGAATTGCGGTACGGGATTGTCATTACCAATTTCAGACGTTGCCGTTTGGTCTCTCCACGGCCTTGAGAATATTCACCATGGTAATGGCGGAAATGATGGTGCTCCTGCGGAAGCAAGGTGTCACTATTATCACGTACTTGGACGATCTCCTCATAAAAGCGAGATCAAGAGAGCAGTTGCTGAACAGCGTATCACTTTCTCTGGAAGTGTAATGGCAACACGGCTGGATTCTATATATTCCAAAGTCGCAGTTGGTTCTTACAGCTCATCTGCCTCTCCTAGGCACAGGGCCGGTGCAAGGTTTCTTGGCACCCTAGGCAAAACTATAGCCTACCCCCTCCCCTCCCCACCCCTGACCTCTAAGTAAAGCTGGGAGCTGCAGTATTGATTAGTTTTAAAAGTTACAATGACTTTTATTTATTATTATTTTCTGTTCGGCGTTGAAGCATACATCTGCAGATCCCTCTGCTGGTATAGTGGCCGTGTTGTGCAATTGTATAAAAATATCTACACACTGGTCTACACACACAACCAAAGTTTGCTGCTGATCTGAGGTTTAGCGCACACTAGGCAAATGAATTCGCCAATATAGCGGCCGATTTGGTAAGCATACACACTTACCAATCAGCCAGTTGATGTGTCTGTGCAGACATCACAACTGGACGGGCATTTGAACTGCATACCTCCCAATATGACCCTCTCCAGGAGGGACAGAATACTCTGCTCCTGCACTTCTCTCTTAATTTATGATTGCCATCACCTGTCCTGAAACACCTTTCTTATCCACTAACCTGTTCAACACAGGTGATGGCAATCATACATTAAGAGAGAAGTGCAGAAGCAGAAAATTCTGTCCCTCCTAGAGAGGGTCATGTTGGGAGGTATTGAACTGGCCCAGCTGTGATGTCAGTCCGTGCAGTCAGCGTACGGTCGCCCATACACACAGCCAGACAGGCCGATATCTGCAAGATATATCAGCATCAGCGGTGCTGCAGGGTTGACGCAATATGTATATGAACGGTGCCTTCACAGACATAACAAGTGTACACAACCAATGATGCACTACAGTTCATACTTGCCTACCTGCCCCTCTCCATGAGGGAGAAAATGCTCTGTTCCTGGACTTTCCTGGTAATGTATGATTGCCATCACCTGTGGTGAAACACCTTTCTTATCAAGTAACTAGCTCACCACAGGTGATGGCAATCATACATTACCAGGAAAGTCCAGGAACAGAGCGTTTTCTCCCTCATGGAGAGGGTCAGGTAGGCAAGTATGCTACAGATATAGATTGCCCGTTCACTAGAGCGGGCGATATACCTTATTTGTGTGCAATTAGACCGCCTGCGATGTGTTTGGAGGGAAGAGACTGCATCAGAAACGACATCATAAATATATATACAGTAAAGACATGAAGTGTGTGAGTTATCACGTTCTAGAGCAGGCATTCCCAACCACGGTCCTCAAGGCACACCAACAGTGCAGGTTTTAGTGATATCCAGGCTTAAGCACAGATGGTTAAATCAAAATAACTGAGGTGCTAATTAAGTCACCTGTGTTCAAGCCTGGATATCACTAAAACCAGGACTGTTAGTGTGCCTTGAGGACCGAGGTTGGGAAACACTGTTCTAGAGGATGTGTAAATAATGTTTATGATCATCCTGAAGCGGCAAAATCAAAGAAAAAGAAAACCTTATGACATACTGTATTACATTAAATGCACACATGATAAAATGCAGCCAGTCCTACATACATATACTGTCAATGTGTGAAGTGGGAATATGGAAGTATAAACTGAACCCCCGCCATCATCCTAGGTAATTCTCCTACTCTCCACATGCTCTTCTTTGTGTCTGATCGCCTGCGTCTCTCACCTTTACTTACCCCCTGCAACTCCAACTGCCAGCTACCCTTTCATCCCCTTCTTCCCTCTCAACCCCTGCACTTCTCACTGCTGCCCCCCCACCACCCTCATTCCCTGCACCTTGTTTCACTCCCTGTGTGCTTTCTACCCCCACTGCCTACCTGCATCCTACTCACACCCCCGCACCTCTCACTTACTTACTCCTCTTTAGACCCTTCTCCCCAATTCCCTTTCTCACCCACTGCAGCGCCTTCCCAAGCAGGGACACTGACATGGCAGTGCAGTGCCGTAACTAGGCATCAAGAAACGGCATTGGAGCCCCCCCCACACACACCCTATATGCAAAATATAGGCAGTGCGCGCAAAAAAATTAGGCCCGTGGCTTTGTAGGGAAGGGAATAATACCAATTCATACTACGGTGCACAGTAGTCTCCATTATTCAAATTATGCCGCACAGTAGTGCCACTCAGTGCTGTAACTAGCTATACAGCGGTGCCTGGCACACAGCGCAAGAGCACTGTGGGCGCAGGACCGCCGTCCGAACCCGCAGGGCTGCGACGCTGACCACTGCTCCCCCTCTCTGGCCACAGCGCTTCCACTAACAACAGCAGCCTATCCGAAGCGCTGCACCCTGCACCCGCCAGCAGCCACTGACAGCCGTCCGTCATAGTACTGTCAGCGCCTGAGTGCTGGGCTGTTTGCGCCGGTGGCAATCTAATCAGGATAGATTAAAAGCCTGCGCCTCCGCCAGGTAGAGCCCCTTTTACACATTACGGCAGACAGCGTCCCCCTTTTTACACATTACGACAGACAGCGTCCCCCTTATTACACATTACGGCAGGCAACGTCCCCTTTTTACACATTACGGCAGACAGCGTCCCCTTTCTACACATTACAACAGACAGCGTCCCCCTTATTACACATTACGGCAGACAGCGTCCCCTTATTACGCATTACGGCAGACAGCGCGCCCTTGTTACACATTGCGGCAGACAGCGTCCCCTTTTTACACATTACGGCATACAGCGGCCCCACTTATTACACATTACGGCAGACAGCGTCCCCTTTTTTTACACATTACGGCATACAGCGTCCCCCTTATTACACATTACGGCAGACAGCGTCCCCTTTTTTTACACATTACGACAGACAGCGTCCCCCTTATTACACATTACGGCAGACAGCGTCCCCCTTTTTTTTTACACATTACGGCAGCCAGCGTCCCCCTTTTAACACATTAAGCAGGCAGAGGTGAAAGAAAGTGTGTGTGTGTGTGTGTGTGTGTGTGTGTGTGTGTGTGTGTGTGTGTGTGTGTGTCCACTCGCCTGGGGGGTGGCCACGATCCAGCATCCACACGGAGTCCTCAGCAGAAGACAGCCGGCGCACTTTCAATTGCGGCTGCCCGCCCGTCAGGTGCTCCCGGTCCGCATGTTACCCTGTCCAGCAAACGGCTGCTGCTGACCCGGCTCCTTCCCTGCAGTCAGTGTGGCTGCGGAGGCGCAGGCTTTTAAATCTATCCTGATTAGATTGCCGCCAGCGCAAACAGCCCAGCACTCAGGCGCTGACAGAACTATGACGGACGGCTGTCAGTGGCTGCTGGCGGGTGCAGGGTGCAGCGCTTCGGATAGGCTGCTGTTGTTAGTGGAAGCGCTGTGGCCAGAGAGGGGGAGCAGTGGTCAGCGTCGCAGCCCTGCGGGTTCGGCCGGCGGTCCTGCGCCCACAGTGCTCTTGCGCTGTGTGCCAGGCACCGCTGTATAGCTAGTTACGGCACTGTGGCAGTTCAAAGTTGGTGCAGTCACCCACTATCACACACACTCACACATAGCAGTCACCCACTATCACACACACTCACAGCAGTCACCCACTATCACACACACTCACACACAGCAGTCACCCACTATCACACACACTCACACACAGCAGTCACCCACACTCACACACAGCAGTCACCCACTATCACACACACTCACACACAGCAGTCACCCACTATCACACACACTCACACATAGCAGTCACCAACTATCACACACACTCACACACAGCAGTCACCCACTATCACACACACTCACACATAGCAGTCACCCACTGTCACACACACTCAGCAGTCACCCACTGTCACACACACTCACACTCAGCAGTCACCCACTGTCACACACACTCACACTCAGCAGTCACCCACTGTCACACACACTCACACACTCACATGTCACCCACACTCAGCAGTCACCCACTGTCACACACACTCACAAGTCACCCACTATCACACACACTCAGCAGTCACCCACTGTCTCACACACTCAGCAGTCACCCACTGTCACACACACTCACACTTGGCAGTCACTCACTGTCACACACACTCAGCAGTCACCCACTGTCACACACACTCACACGTCACCCACTGTCACACACACTCACACTCAGCAGTCACCCACTGTCACACACACTCACACTGAGCAGTCATCCACTGTCACACACACACTCACACTCAGCAGTCACCCATTGTCACACACACACTCACAAGTCACTCACTGTCACACACTCATACTCAGTAGTCACCCATTGTCACACACACTCACACAGTAGTGCCCACCTAGCGTCACCTTGCACTGTGCAGCTGGCTGTGATGAGCCTGGGCAGCAGCTGTCATCCGCGGGGGTAATGTGGACGCTAGAAACACAGGAGACATGTGGTACAGTAGCTGTTTTGTGACGGCTGCTCAGCGGCTAGGAGAAGCTCGGCTCCGCTCATCAGGATCGGCCACTGCAACACCAGCAGGGGGGAGGAACAGGGAACTGCCGGCTGAGAGGGCGCAGGGAGGATGTCCAGGTTCCAGTGCTGCTGAGTTTTGAGAAGCGGGAATTGTCTGACAGGCCGGGGGGCGGGCGCCATGCATGCATTCATTCATTCATAGAAGCACATGGCATGTCACCGCTTCAAAGAACCTCGCCACGGCCGCCCTTAGGGTAACCCACTGTAGCAAAATGTATTATTATTTCTCTAACGTCCTAAGTGGATGCTGGGGACTCCGTCAGGACCATGGGGAAATAGCGGCTCCGCAGGAGACAGGGCACAAAAATAAAGCTTTAGGATTAGGTGGTGTGTACTGGCTCCTCCCCCTATGACCCTCCTCCAAGCCTCAGTTAGGTTTTTGTGCCCGTCCGAGCAGGGTGCAATCTAGGTGGCTCTCCTAAAGAGCTGCTTAGAAAAAGTTTTTAGGTTTTTTATTTTCAGTGAGTCCTGCTGGCAACAGGCTCACTGCATCGAGGGACTTAGGGGAGAGAATTTCAACTCACCTGCGTGCAGGATGGATTGGATTCTTAGGCTACTGGACACCATTAGCTCCAGAGGAAGTCGGAACACAGGTCTCACCCTGGGGTTCGTCCCGGAGCCGCGCCGCCGACCCCCCTTACAGATGCTGAAGATTGAAGGTCCAGAAACAGGCGGCAGAAGGCTCTTCAGTCTTCATGAAGGTAGCGCACAGCACTGCAGCTGTGCGCCATTGTTGTCACACACTTCACACCAAGCGGTCACGGAGGGTGCAGGGCGCTGCTGGGGGCGCCCTGGGCAGCAATATTTAATACCTTTATGGCAAAAGAATACATCACATATAGCCATTGAGGCTATATGTATGTATTTAACCCATGCCAGATATCTAAAACTCCGGGAGAAAAGCCCGCCGAAATAGGGGGCGGGGCTTATTCTCCTCAGCACACAGCGCCATTTTCCTGCTCAGCTCCGCTGTGAGGAAGGCTCCCAGGACTCTCCCCTGCACTGCACTACAGAAACAGGGTAAAACAGAGAGGGGGGGCATTTTTTGGCGATATTTTGATATATTTAAGCTGCTATAAGGAACAACACTTATATAAGGTTGTTCCCATATATATTATAGCGCTTGGGTGTGTGCTGGCAAACTCTCCCTCTGTCTCCCCAAAGGGCTAGTGGGGTCCTGTCTTCGATAAGAGCATTCCCTGTGTGTCTGCTGTGTGTCGGTACGTGTGTGTCGACATGTATGAGGACGATGTTGGTGTGGAGGCAGAGCAATTGCCGATAATGGTGATGTCACCCCCCAGGGAGTCGACACCGGAATGGATGGCTTTGTTTATGGAATTACGTGATAATGTCAGCACATTACAAAAATCAGTTGACGACATGAGACGGCCGGCAAACCAGTTAGTACCTGCCCAGGCGTCTCAGACACCGTCAGGGGCTGTAAAGCGCCCTTTACCTCAGTCGGTCGACACAGACCCAGACACAGACACTGAATCTAGTGTCGACGGTGATGAAACAAACGTATTTTCAAGTAGGGCCACACGTTATATGATCACGGCAATGAAGGAGGCTTTGCATATCTCTGATACTGCAAGTACCACAAAAAGGGGTATTATGTGGGGGGTGAAAAAACTACCTGTAGTTTTTCCTGAATCAGAGGAATTAAATGATGTATGTGATGAAGCGTGGGTTAACCCAGATAGAAAAGTGCTAATTTCAAAAAAGTTATTAGCATTATACCCTTTCCCGCCAGAGGTTAGGGCGCGCTGGGAAACACCCCCTAGGGTGGATAAGGCGCTCACACGCTTATCAAAACAAGTGGCGTTACCGTCTCCTGATACGGCCGCCCTCAGGGATCCAGCTGATAGGAGACTGGAAACTACCCTAAAAAGTATATACACACATACTGGTGTTATACTGCGACCAGCCATCGCCTCAGCCTGGATGTGCAGTGCTGGGGTCGTCTGGTTGGATTCCCTGACTGAAAATATTGATACCCTGGATAGGGACAGTATTTTATTGACTATAGAGCAATTAAAGGATGCTTTCCTTTATATGCGAGATGCTCAGAGAGATATTTGCACTCTGGCATCGAGAGTAAATGCGATGTCCATATCTGCCAGAAGGAGTTTATGGACGCGACAGTGGTCAGGTGATGCGGATTCCAAACGACATATGGAAGTATTGCCGTATAAAGGGGAGGAATTATTTGGCGTCGGTCTATCGGATCTGGTGGCCACGGCAACTGCCGGAAAATCCACCTTTTTACCTCAGACCCCCTCCCAACAGAAAAAGACACCGTCTTTTCAGCCGCAGTCCTTTCGGTCCTATAAGAACAAGCGGACAAAAGGACAGTCATATCTGCCTCGGGGCAGAGGAAGGGGTAAGAGAGGGCAGCAAGCAGCCCCTGCCCAGGAACAGAAGCCCTCCCAGGGTTCTGCAAAGCCCTCAGCATGACGCTGGGGCCTTACAAGCGGACTCAGGAGCGGTGGGGGGTCGACTCAAGAATTTCAGCGCACAGTGGGCTTGCTCACAGGTGGACCCCTGGATTCTGCAGGTAGTATCTCAGGGTTACAGGTTGGAATTCGAGAAGTCTCCCCCTCGCCGGTTCCTAAAGTCTGCTTTGCCAACGTCTCCCTCAGACAGGGCGACGGTATTGGAAGCCATTCACAAGCTGTTTTCTCAGCAGGTGATAGTCAAGGTACCCCTCCTACAACAGGGAAAGGGGTATTACTCCACGCTATTTGTGGTACCGAAGCCGGACGGCTCGGTAAGACCTATTCTAAATCTGAAATCTTTGAACCTGTACATACAAAAATTCAAGTTCAAGATGGAGTCACTCAGAGCAGTGATAGCGAATCTGGAAGAAGGGGACTTTATGGTGTCCCTGGACATAAAGGATGCTTACCTGCATGTCCCAATTTGCCCTTCACATCAAGGGTACCTCAGGTTCGTGGTGCAAAACTGTCATTATCAGTTTCAGACGCTGCCGTTTGGATTGTCCACGGCACCTCGGGTCTTTACCAAGGTAATGGCCGAAATGATGATTCTTCTGCGAAGAAGAGGCGTATTAATTATCCCTTACTTGGACGATCTCCTGATAAGGGCAAGGTCCAGAGAACAGCTGAAGGACGGAGTAGCACTAACCCAACTAGTGCTGCAACAACACGGGTGGATTCTGAATTTTCCAAAATCCCAGTTGACCCCGACGACACGTCTGCTGTTCCTGGGAATGATTCTGGACACGGTTCAGAAAAAGGTGTTTCTTCCGAAGGAGAAAGCCAGGGAGTTATCCGAACTTGTCAGGAACCTCCTAAAACCAGGGAAAGTGTCTGTGCATCAATGCACAAGAGTCCTGGGAAAGATGGTGGCTTCTTACGAAGCGATTCCATTCGGCAGATTCCACGCACGAACTTTTCAGTGGGATCTGCTGGACAAATGGTCCGGATCACATCTGCAGATGCATCAGCGGATAACCTTATCGCCACGGACAAGGGTGTCTCTTCTGTGGTGGTTGCAGAGTGCTCATCTGTTAGAGGGCCGCAGATTCGGCATACAGGACTGGGTCCTGGTGACCACGGATGCCAGTCTGAGAGGCTGGGGAGAGGTCACACAGGGAAGAAACTTCCAGGGAGTATGGTCAAGCCTGGAGATGTCTCTTCACATAAATATACTGGAGCTAAGAGCGATTTACAATGCTCTAAGTCTGGCAAAACCCCTGCTTCAGGGTCAGCCGGTGTTGATCCAGTCGGACAACATCACGGCAGTCGCCCACGTAAACAGACAGGGCGGCACAAGAAGCAGGACAGCAATGGCAGAAGCTGCAAGGATTCTTCGCTGGGCGGAAGATCATGTGATAGCACTGTCAGCAGTATTCATTCCGGGAGTGGACAACTGGGAAGCAGACTTCCTCAGCAGACACGATCTACACCCGGGAGAGTGGGGACTTCATCCAGAAGTCTTCCACATGATTGTGAACCGTTGGGAAAAACCAATGGTGGATATGATGGCGTCCCGCCTCAACAAAAAACTGGACAGGTATTGCGCCAGGTCAAGAGACCCTCAGGCAATAGCTGTGGACGCTCTGGTAACACCGTGGGTGTTCCAGTCAGTGTATGTGTTCCCTCCTCTGCCTCTCATACCAAAAGTACTGAGAATTATACGGCAAAAGGGAGTAAGAACGATACTAGTGGCTCCGGATTGGCCAAGAAGAACTTGGTACCCGGAACTTCAAGAGATGCTCACGGAGGATCCGTGGCCTCTACCTCTAAGACGGGACCTGCTTCAGCAGGGACCGTGTCTATTCCAAGACTTACCGCGGCTGCGTTTGACGGCATGGCGGTTGAAAGCCGAATTCTAAGGGAAAAAGGCATTCCGGAAGAGGTCATTCCTACACTGGTAAAAGCCAGGAAGGAGGTGACTGCACAACATTATCACCGCATTTGGAGAAAATATGTTGCGTGGTGTGAGGCCAGGAAGGCCCCCACGGAGGAATTTCAACTGGGTCGATTCCTACATTTCCTGCAAACAGGATTGTCTATGGGCCTCAAATTGGGGTCCATTAAGGTTCAAATTTCGGCCCTGTCGATTTTCTTCCAGAAAGAATTCCAGACTTTTGTAAAAGGAGTACTACATATACAGCCCCCGGTTGTGCCCCCAGTGGCACCGTGGGATCTTAATGTAGTCTTGGATTTTCTCAAATCCTATTGGTTTGAGCCGCTCAAATCGGTGGAGTTGAAGTATCTTACATGGAAAGTAACCATGCTACTGGCCCTGGCTTCAGCCAGGAGAGTATCAGAATTTTCTGCCTAAGGTGGTGTCAGCGTTTCACCTGAACCAGCCTATTGTGGTGCCTGCGGCTACTAACGATTTGGAGGATTCCAAGTTGTTGGACGTGGTCCGGGCATTGAAAATATATATTTCAAGAACGGCGGGAGTCAGAAAGTCTGACTCACTGTTTATATTGTATGCACCCAACAAGATGGGTGCTCCTGCTTCTAAGCAGACGATTGCTCGTTGGATTTGTAGCACAATTCAACTTGCACATTCTGTGGCAGGCTTGCCACAACCTAAATCTGTCAAGGCCCATTCCACAAGGAAAGTGGGCTCATCCTGGGCGGCTGCCCGGGGGGTCTCGGCATTACAACTCTGCCGAGCTGCTACTTGGTCAAGGGCAAACACGTTTGCAAAATTCTACAAATTTGATACCCTGGCTGGGGATACCTTGAGTTCTCTCATTCGGTGCTGCAGAGTCATCCGCACTCTCCCGCCCGTTTGGGAGCTTTGGTATAATCCCCATGGTCCTGACGGAGTCCCCAGCATCCACTTAGGACGTTAGAGAAAATAAGAATTTACTTACCGATAATTCTATTTCTCGTAGTCCGTAGTGGATGCTGGGCGCCCATCCCAAGTGCGGATTGTCTGCAATACTTGTACATAGTTATTGTTACAAACAAATTCGGGTTGTTATTGTTGTGAGCCGTCTGTTCAGAGGCTCCTACGTTTGTCATACTGTTAACTGGGTTCAGATCACAAGTTATACGGTGTGATTGGTGTGGCTGGTATGAGTCTTACCCGGGATTCAATATCCTTCCTTATTGTGTACGCTCGTCCGGGCACAGTATCCTAACTGAGGCTTGGAGGAGGGTCATAGGGGGAGGAGCCAGTACACACCACCTAATCCTAAAGCTTTATTTTTGTGCCCTGTCTCCTGCGGAGCCGCTATTTCCCCATGGTCCTGACGGAGTCCCCAGCATCCACTACGGACTACGAGAAATAGAATTATCGGTAAGTAAATTCTTATTTTTTATAAAATGGATTCAAAGGGAGCATGCCGCCCTCTAGTGGCCGGCGCTCATAGGCAGCTGCCTAAAGCTGCCTAATGGTGGCGCCGGCCCTGCCTAGGCATGATCCTAGACACAGACCAGAAAAGGGTTTATCTCCTGATAGAGAGAGCTCAGGAGCTCGTGACACTGGTCAGGAATCTATTAAAACCAAAACAGGTGTCAGTGCATCACTGCACTCGAGTACTGGGAAGGAGGGTGGCATCATACGAGGCCATTCCCTTCGGCAGGTTCCATGCGAGGACCTTCCAATGGGACTTACTGGACAAGTCGTCCGGATCACATCTACAGATGCATCGGTTAATCACCCTATCCCCCAGGGCCAGGGTGTCTCTCCTGTGGTGGCTGCAGAGTGCTCACCTTCTCGAAGGTCGCAGATTCGGCATTCAGGACTGGGTCCTGGTGACCACGGATGCAAGCCTCCGAGGGTGGGGGGCAGTCACACAGGGAAGAAATTTCCAAGGGCTGTGGTCAAGGCAGGAGACTTGCCTTCACATCAATATCCTGGAACTAAGGGCCATATACAACGCCCTAAGTCAAGCGGAGACCCTGCTTCGCGACCAACCGGTTCTGATTCAGTCAGACAATATCACCGCAGTGGCTCATGTAACCGCCAAGGCGGCACAAGGAGCAGGGTGGCGATGGTAGAAGCCACCAGAATTCTTCGCTGGGCGGAGAATCACGTAAGCGCACTGTCAGTAGTGTTCATTCCGGGAGTGGACAACTGGGAAGCAGACTTCCTCAGCAGGCACGACCTCCACCCGGGAGAGTGGGGACTTCATCAAGAAGTCTTCATGCAGATTGCAAGTCGGTGGGAACTGCCACAGGTGGACATGATGGCATCTCGCCTCAACAAAAAGCTGCAGAGATATTGCGCCAGGTCAAGAGACCCTCAGGCGATAGCTGTGGACGCACTGGTGACACCGTGGGTGTTCCCGTCGGTCTATGTATTTCCTCCTCTTCCTCTCATACCCAAGGTGCTGAGAATCATAAGAAAAGAGGAGTGAGAACAATACTCTTTGTTCCGGATTGGCCAAGAAGGACTTGGTTTCCAGATCTACAAGAAATGCTCACAGAGGACCCGTGGCCTCTGCCTCTAAGACAGGACTTGTGCAACAGGGGCCCTGTCTGTTCCAAGACTTACCGCGGCTGCGTTTGACGGCATGGCGGTTGAACGCCGGATCCTAGCAGAAAAAGGCATTCCGGATGAGGTCATTCCTACGCTGATAGAGGCTGGGAAGGATGTGACGGCTCAACATTATCACCATATATGGCGAAAATATGTTGCTTGGTGTGAGGCCAGGAATGCCCCTACGGTGGAATTCCAGCTGGGCCGTTGCATTCACTTCCTACAGTCGGGAGTGACTTTGGGCCTGAAATTGGGTTCCATTAAGGTCCAGATTTCGGCTCTATCCATTTTCTTTCAAAAAGACCTGGCTTCTCTTCCTGAAGTCCAGACGTTTGTAAAGGGAGTGCTGCATATTCAGCCCCCTTTTGTGCCTCCAGTGGCACCTTGGGATCTTAACGTGGTGTTGAGTTTCCTGAAGTCACACTGGTTTGAGCCACTCAAAACCGTGGAGTTAAAATTTCTCACGTGGAAGGTGGTCATGCTATTAGCCTTGGCGTCAGCTAGGCGTGTGTCAGAATTAGCGGCTTTGTCACATAAAAGCCCTATCTGGTTTTCCATATGGACAGGGCAGAATTGCGGACTCGTCCACAATTTCTGCCAAAGGTGGTGTCATCCTTTCATATGAACCAACCTATTGTGGTGCCTGTGGCTACTCGTGATTTGGAGGATTCAGAGTTACTAGATGTGGTCAGGGCTTTGAAGGTTTATGTAGCCAGAACGGCTAGTCAGGAAAACTGAGTCGCTGTTTATCCTGTATGCATCCAACAAGCTGGGTGCTCCTGCTTCAAAGCAAACTATTACTCGCTGGATCTGTAACACGATTCAGCAGGCTCATTCTGCGGCTGGATTGCCGCTTCCAAAATCAGTAAAAGCCCACTCCACAAGGAAGGTGGGCTCTTCTTGGGCGGCTGCCTGAGGGGTCTCGGCATTACAGCTTTGCCGAGCAGCTACTTGGTCAGGTTCGAACACTTTTGAAAAGTTTTACAAGTTTGATACCCTGGCTGAGGAGGACCTTGTGTTTGCTCATTCGGTGCTGCAGAGTCATCCGCACTCTCCCGTCCGTTTGGGAGCTTTGGTATAATCCCCATGGTCCTTACGGAGTCCCCAGCATCCACTAGGACGTTACAGAAAATAAGATTTTACTTACCGGTAAATCTATTTCTCGTAGTCCGTAGTGGATGCTGGGCGCCCGACCCAAGTGCGGACTTCTTCTGCAATACTTGTATATAGTTATTGCTTAAATAAGGGTTATGTTTGGTTGTATCAGGGTTGATCTGATGCTCCGTTGTTGTTCATACTGTTAACTGGGTATGTTTATCACAAGTTATACGGTGTGACTGGTATGAGTCTTGCCCTGGATTCCAAAATCCTTTCCTTGTACTGTCAGCTCTTCCGGGCACAGTTTCTCTAACTGAGGTCTGGAGGAGGGACATAGAGGGAGGAGCCAG
Source organism: Pseudophryne corroboree (assembly GCF_028390025.1). Taxonomy (NCBI): domain Eukaryota; kingdom Metazoa; phylum Chordata; class Amphibia; order Anura; family Myobatrachidae; genus Pseudophryne; species Pseudophryne corroboree. The sequence continues at coordinate 51,390,426 of NC_086445.1, forward strand.
AACACACCAGAATCCAAATTCTTTCTTAAACTGCCCTGTCTCCTGCGGAGCCCGTCTATTCCCCATGGTCCTTACTGAGTCCCCAGCATCCACTACGGACTACGAGAAATAGATTTACCGGTAAGTAAAATCTTATTTATATACACATACCACATATATATATATATATATATATATATATATATATATATATATAATAAGATTTTACTCACCGGTAAATCTATTTCTCGTAGTCCGTAGTGGATGCTGGGACTCCGTAAGGACCATGGGGAATAGCGGCTCCGCAGGAGACTGGGCACAACTAAAGAAAGCTTTAGGACTACCTGGTGTGCACTGGCTCCTCCCTCTATGACCCTCCTCCAGACCTCAGTTAGGATACTGTGCCCGGAAGAGCTGACACAATAAGGAAGGATTTTGAATCCCGGGTAAGACTCATACCAGCCACACCAATCACACCGTATAACTCGTGATACTATACCCAGTTAACAGTATGAAATATAACTGAGCCTCTCAACGGAGGGCTCAACAATAACCCTTTAGTTAACAATAACTATATACAAGTATTGCAGACAATCCGCACTTGGAATGGGCGCCCAGCATCCACTACGGACTACGAGAAATAGATTTACCGGTGAGTAAAATCTTATTTTCTCTGACGTCCTAAGTGGATGCTGGGACTCCGTAAGGACCATGGGGATTATACCAAAGCTCCCAAACGGGCGGGAGAGTGCGGATGACTCTGCAGCACCGAATGAGCAAACTCTAGGTCCTCCTCAGCCAGGGTATCAAACTTGTAAAATTTAGCAAATGTGTTTGACCCCGACCAAGTAGCTGCTCGGCAAAGTTGTAAAGCCGAGACCCCTCGGGCAGCCGCCCAAGAAGAGCCCACCTTCCTCGTGGAATGGGCTTTCACAGATCTAGGATGCGGCAGTCCAGCCGCAGAATGTGCAAGCTGAATCGTACTACAAATCCAGCGAGCAATAGTCTGCTTTGAAGCAGGAGCACCCAGCTTGTTGGGTGCATACAGGATAAATAGCGAGTCAGTTTTCCTGACACTAGCTGTCCTGGAAACATAAATTTTCAGGGCCCTGACTACGTCTAACAACTCGGAATCCTCCAAGTCCTTAGTAGCCGCAGGCACTACAATAGGTTGGTTAAAATGAAAAGCTGATACCACCTTAGGGAGAAACTGGGGATGAGTCCTCAATTCTGCCCTATCCATATGGAAAATCAGATAAGGGCTTTTATATGACAAAGCCGACAATTCTGACACACGCCTGGCCGAAGCCAAGGCCACCAGCATGACCACTTTCCACGTGAGATATTTCAAATCCACGGTTTTTAGTGGCTCAAACCAATGTGACTTTAGGAAATCCAACACCACGTTGTGATCCCAAGGTGCCACTGGAGGCACAAAAGGGGGCTGAATATGCAGCACTCCCTTAACAAATGTCTGAACATCAGGCAGTGAAGCCAGTTCTTTCTGGAAGAAAATCGACAGAGCCGAAATCTGGACCTTAATGGAACCCAATTTTAGGCCCATAGTCACCCCAGACTGTAGGAAGTGCAGAAAACGGCCCAACTGAAATTCCTCCGTTGGGCCTTCCTGGCCTCACACCACGCAACATATTTTCGCCATATGCGGTGATAATGGTTTGCGGTCACTTCTTTCCTAGCTTTAATCAGCGTAGGGATGACTTCCTCCGGAATGCCCTTTTCCTTCAGGATCCGGTGTTCAACCGCCATGCCGTCAAACGCAGCCGCTGTAAGTCTTGGAACAGACAGGGCCCCTGCTGCAGCAGGTCCTGTCTGAGCGGCAGAGGCCATGGGTCCTCTGAGATCATTTTTTGAAGTTCTGGGTACCAAGCTCTTCTTGGCTAATCCGGAACCACGAGTATAGTTCTTACTCCTCTCCTTCTTATTATTCTCAGTACCTTGGGTATGAGAGGCAGAGGAGGGAACACATACACCAACTGGTACCCCCACGGTGTTACCAGAGCGTCCACAGCTATCGCCTGAGGGTCCCTTGACCTGGTGCAATATCTTTTTAGCTTTTTGTTGAGGCGGGACGCCATCATGTCCACCTGTGGCCTTTCCCAATGGTGTACAATCATTTGGAAGACTTCTGGATGAAGTCCCCACTCTCCCGGGTGGAGGTCGTGCCTGCTGAGAATGTCTGCTTCCCAGTTGTCCACTCCGGGAATGAACACTGCTGACAGTGCTAACACATGATTTTCCGCCCATCGGAAAATCCTTGTGGCTTCCGCCATCGCCATCCTGCTTCTTGTGCTGCCCTGTTGGTTTACATGGGCGACCGCCGTGATGTTGTCTGACTGGATCAGCACCGGCTGGTGTTGAAGCAGGGGTCTAGCCTGACTTAGGGCATTGTGAATGGCCCTTAGTTCCAGAATATTTATGTGTAGGCTCGACTCGACCATAGTCCTTGGAAGTTTCTTCCCTGTGTGACTGCCCCCCAGCCTCGAAGGCTGACATCCGTGGTCACCAGGACCCAGTCCTGTATGCCGAATCTGCGGCCCTCTAGAAGATGAGCACTCTGCAGCCACCACAACAGCGACACCCTGGCCCTTGGAGACAGGGTTATCAGCCGATGCATCTGAAGATGCGACCCGGACCACTTGTCCAACAGATCCCACTGGAAGATCCTTGCATGGAACCTGCCGAATGGAATTTCTTCGTAAGAAGCTACCATCTTTCCCAGGACTCGCGTGCATTGATGCACCGACACCTGTATTTGTTTTAGGAGGTCTCTGATTAGAGATGACAACTCCTTGGCCTTCTCCTCCGGGAGAAACACTTTTTCCTGTTCTGTGTCCAGAACCATACCCAGGAACAGTAGACGCGTCGTAGGAACCAGCTGCGACTTTGGAATATTCAGAATCCAGCCGTGCTGTTGTAGCACTTCACGAGATAGTGCTACTCCGACCAACAACTGCTCCCTGGACCTCGCCTTTATAAGGAGATCGTCCAAGTACGGGATAATTATAACTCCCTTTTTTCGAAGGAGTATCATCATTTCGGCCATTACCTTGGTAAATACCCTCGGTGCCGCGGACAGACCAACGGCAATGTCTGGAATTGGTAATGACAGTCCTGTACCACAATTTTGAGGTACTCCTGGTGAGGAGGGTAAATGGGGACATGCAGGTAAGCATCCTTGATGTCCAGTGATACCATGTAATCCCCTTCGTCCAGGCTTGCAATAACCGCCCTGAGCGATTCCATTTTGAACTTGAACCTTCGTATATAAATGTTCAAGGATTTCAATTTTAGAATGGGTCTCACCGAACCGTCTGGTTTCGGTACCACAACCATTGTGGAATAGTAACCCCGGCCTTGTTGAAGGAGGGGTACCTTGATTATCACCTGCTGGAGTACAGCTTGTGAATTGCCGCCAGTACTACCTCCCCTCGAGGGCAGCAGGCAAGGCTGATTTGAGGTAACGGCGAGGGGGAGTCGCCTCGAACTCCAGCTTGTATCCCAGTGATACTACTTGCAGAACCCAGGGATCCACCTGTGAGCGAGCCCACTGGTCGCTGAAGTTCCCGAGACGCGCCCCCACCGCACCTGGCTCCACCTGTGGAGCCCCAGCGTCATGCGGTGGACTCAGAGGAAGCGGGGGAAGATTTTTGATCCTGGGAACTGGCTGTCTGGTGCAGCTTTTTCCCTCTTCCCTTGTCTCTGTGCAGAAAGGAAGCGCCTTTGACCCGCTTGCTTTTCTGAAGCCGAAAGGACTGTACCTGATAATACGGTGCTTTCTTAGGCTGTGAGGAAACCCGAGATAAAAATTTTTCTTTCCCAGCTGTTGCTGTGGATACGAGGTCCCAGAGACCATTCCCAAACAATTCCTCACCCTTATAAGGCAGAATCTTCATGTGCCTTCTAAAGTCAGCATCGCCTGTCCACTGCCGGGTCCCGAATACCCTCCTGGCAGAATGGACATTGCATTAATGCTGGATGCCAGCCGACAAATATCCCTCTGTGCATCCCTCATATATAAGACGACGTCTTTAATATGCTCTATGGTTAGCAAAATAGTATCCCTGTCCTGACAGGGTAATAGACCACGCTGTAGCAGCACTATCTATGCTGAGGCAATTGCAGGTCTCAATATAGTACCTGAGTGTGTATATACAGACTTCAGGATAGCCTCCTGCTTTTTATCAGCAGGCTCCTTCAAAGTGGCCGTATCCTAAGACGGCAGTGCCACCTTTTTTGACAAACGTGTGAGCGCCTTATCCACCCTAGGGGATATCTCCCAACGTGACCTATCCTCTGGCGGGAAGGGTACGCCATCACTAACTTTTTAGAAATTACCAGTTTCTTATCGGGGGAACCCACGCTTCTTCACACACTTCATTCACTCATCTGATGGGGGAACAAAACACTGGCTGCTTTTTCTCCCCAAACATAAAACCCCTTTTTTGTCAGAAATGTGTAACACATTTTTCATTGCCAAGATCATGCAACAGATGTACCTAGTGGATTGTGTATATGTCTCGACCTCGTCGACACTGGAGTCAGACTCCGTGTCGACATCTGTGTCTGCCATCTGAGGTAGCGGGTGTTTTTTAGCCCCTGATGGCCTTTGAGACGCCTGGGCAGGCGCGGGCTGAGAAGCCGGCTGTCCCACAGCTGTTACGTCATCCATCCTTTTATGTAAGGAGTTGACACTGTCGGTTAATACCTTCCACTTATCCATCCACTCAGGTGTCGGCCCCGCAGGGGGTGACATCACATTTATCGGCATCTGCTCCGCCTCCACATAAGCCTCCTCATCAAACATGTCGACACAGCCGTACCGACACACCGCACACACACACAGGGAATGCTCTGACTGAGGACAGGACCCCACAAAGCCCTTTGGGGAGACGGAGAGAGAATATGCCAGCACACACCAGAGCGCTATATATACACACAGGGATTAACACTGTAACTGAGTGATTTTCCCAATAGCTGCTTGTGTACACAATATTGCACCTAAATTTAGTGCCCCCCTCTCTTTTTTACCCTATGTAGTCTGGAAACTGCAGGGGAGAGCCTGGGAGCGATCCTTCCAGCGGAGCTGTGAGGGAAAATGGCGCCAGTGTGCTGATGGAGATAGCCCCGCCCCTTTTTCGGCGGACTTCTCCCGCTTTTTTATGGAACTCTGGCAGGGGTATTTTTCACATATATAGCCTCTAGGACTATATATTGTGATTTTTTTTGCCAGCCAAGGTGTTAATATTGCTGCTCAGGGCGCACGCCCCCCTTCCCCCCCCCAGCGCCCTGCACCCATCAGTGACCGGAGTGTGAGGTGTGCATGAGGAGCAATGGCGCACAGTTGCAGTGCTGTGCGCTACCTTGTTGAAGACCGAAGTCTTCTGCTGCCGATTTTCAGGACCATCTTCTTGCTTCTGGCTCTGCAAGGGGGACGGCGGCGCGGCTCCGGGACCGGTCGATCGAGGTCGGGCCCTGTGTTCGATCCCTCTGGAGCTAATGGTGTCCAGTAGCCTAAGAAGCCCAAGCTAGCTGCAAGCAGGTAGGTTCGCTTCTTCTCCCCTTAGTCCCTCGTAGCAGTGAGTCTGTTGCCAGCAGATCTCACTGAAAATAAAAAAACCTAAAATATACTTTCTTTTCTAGGAGCTCAGGAGAGCCCCTAGTGTGCATCCAGCTCAGCCGGGCACAAGATTCTAACTGAGGTCTGGAGGAGGGCCATAGAGGGAGGAGCCAGTGCACACCAGTAGTCTAAAGCTTTCTTTAGTTGTGCCCAGTCTCCTGCGGAGCCGCTATTCCCCATGGTCCTTACGGAGTCCCAGCAGCCACTTAGGACATCAGAGAAATATATATATATATATATATATATATACAAACAAATAGAGAAAACCACAGTACTCTCCACCCCAGAAGCGGGGTGCAGTGTCTGCACTCACCACTCATAGGGTGGGGTGCATGCAGCCCATGGCCACCTACCCAAATACATACAAAATAGAGAATTCAGCACTCACCATAGCAAGCTCACTTGTCCTCACAACATCAATAAATAAATGATGGGGGTTTAGTTGGTGGATTGGCCAATGCACGGAAGCCTGCATACCGATTTTCAAGGTACCCCACCTTCATGCAGGTCCTACACTATCACAAAGCCTAAAGAATTAAAACCTGGCAACTGTATCACATATAATATAACTGCAAATATGCCCACTAGGTTTAATGTATGCCTGCCACATATCTAGTGGCTTTTAAAGGCATACTAGTCACCTGACACAGCCGATAAATTACTAAGGAGCAGCTGACACAGGTTTAGAACAATTAAGATTACACAGGGGTGCATGAAAAGGCCTGTGACCATGGTTAATAAGAGTTAACCAAAGATTAACCCCAAAATATACAAACAAATAGAGAAAACCACAGCACTCTCCACCCCAGAAGCGGGGTGCAGTGTCTGCACTCACCACTCATAGGGTGGGGTGCATGCAGCCCATGGCCACCTACCCAAATACATACAAAATAGAGAATTCAGCACTCACCATAGCAAGCTCACTTGTCCTCACAACATCAATAAATAAATGATGGGGGTTTAGTTGGTGGATTGGCCAATGCACGGAAGCCTGCATACCGATTTTCAAGGTACCCCACCTTCATGCAGGTCCTACACTATCACAAAGCCTAAAGAATTAAAACCTGGCAACTGTATCACATATAATATAACTGCAAATATGCCCACTAGGTTTAATGTATGCCTGCCACATATCTAGTGGCTTTTAAAGGCATACTAGTCACCTGACACAGCCGATAAATTACTAAGGAGCAGCTGACACAGGTTTAGAACAATTAAGATTACACAGGGGTGCATGAAAAGGCCTGTGACCATGGTTAATAAGAGTTAACCAAAGATTAACCCCAAAATATACAAACAAATAGAGAAAACCACAGCACTCTCCACCCCAGAAGCGGGGTGCAGTGTCTGCACTCACCACTCATAGGGTGGGGTGCATGCAGCCCATGGCCACCTACCCAAATACATACAAAATAGAGAATTCAGCACTCACCATAGCAAGCTCACTTGTCCTCACAACATCAATAAATAAATGATGGGGGTTTAGTTGGTGGATTGGCCAATGCACGGAAGCCTGCATACCGATTTTCAAGGTACCCCACCTTCATGCAGGTCCTACACTATCACAAAGCCTAAAGAATTAAAACCTGGCAACTGTATCACATATAATATAACTGCAAATATGCCCACTAGGTTTAATGTATGCCTGCCACATATCTAGTGGCTTTTAAAGGCATACTAGTCACCTGACACAGCCGATAAATTACTAAGGAGCAGCTGACACAGGTTTAGAACAATTAAGATTACACAGGGGTGCATGAAAAGGCCTGTGACCATGGTTAATAAGAGTTAACCAAAGATTAACCCCAAAATATACAAACAAATAGGGAAAACCACAGCACTCTCCACCCCAGAAGCGGGGTGCAGTGTCTGCACTCACCACTCATAGGGTGGGGTGCATGCAGCCCATGGCCACCTACCCAAATACATACAAAATAGAGAATTCAGCACTCACCATAGCAAGCTCACTTGTCCTCACAACATCAATAAATAAATGATGGGGGTTTAGTTGGTGGATTGGCCAATGCACGGAAGCCTGCATACCGATTTTCAAGGTACCCCACCTTCATGCAGGTCCTACACTATCACAAAGCCTAAAGAATTAAAACCTGGCAACTGTATCACATATAATATAACTGCAAATATGCCCACTAGGTTTAATGTATGCCTGCCACATATCTAGTGGCTTTTAAAGGCATACTAGTCACCTGACACAGCCGATAAATTACTAAGGAGCAGCTGACACAGGTTTAGAACAATTAAGATTACACAGGGGTGCATGAAAAGGCCTGTGACCATGGTTAATAAGAGTTAACCAAAGATTAACCCCAAAATATACAAACAAATAGAGAAAACCACAGCACTCTCCACCCCAGAAGCGGGGTGCAGTGTCTGCACTCACCACTCATAGGGTGGGGTGCATGCAGCCCATGGCCACCTACCCAAATACATACAAAATAGAGAATTCAGCACTCACCATAGCAAGCTCACTTGTCCTCACAACATCAATAAATAAATGATGGGGGTTTAGTTGGTGGATTGGCCAATGCACGGAAGCCTGCATACCGATTTTCAAGGTACCCCACCTTCATGCAGGTCCTACACTATCACAAAGCCTAAAGAATTAAAACCTGGCAACTGTATCACATATAATATAACTGCAAATATGCCCACTAGGTTTAATGTATGCCTGCCACATATCTAGTGGCTTTTAAAGGCATACTAGTCACCTGACACAGCCGATAAATTACTAAGGAGCAGCTGACACAGGTTTAGAACAATTAAGATTACACAGGGGTGCATGAAAAGGCCTGTGACCATGGTTAATAAGAGTTAACCAAAGATTAACCCCAAAATATACAAACAAATAGAGAAAACCACAGCACTCTCCACCCCAGAAGCGGGGTGCAGTGTCTGCACTCACCACTCATAGGGTGGGGTGCATGCAGCCCATGGCCACCTACCCAAATACATACAAAATAGAGAATTCAGCACTCACCATAGCAAGCTCACTTGTCCTCACAACATCAATAAATAAATGATGGGGGTTTAGTTGGTGGATTGGCCAATGCACGGAAGCCTGCATACCGATTTTCAAGGTACCCCACCTTCATGCAGGTCCTACACTATCACAAAGCCTAAAGAATTAAAACCTGGCAACTGTATCACATATAATATAACTGCAAATATGCCCACTAGGTTTAATGTATGCCTGCCACATATCTAGTGGCTTTTAAAGGCATACTAGTCACCTGACACAGCCGATAAATTACTAAGGAGCAGCTGACACAGGTTTAGAACAATTAAGATTACACAGGGGTGCATGAAAAGGCCTGTGACCATGGTTAATAAGAGTTAACCAAAGATTAACCCCAAAATATACAAACAAATAGAGAAAACCACAGCACTCTCCACCCCAGAAGCGGGGTGCAGTGTCTGCACTCACCACTCATAGGGTGGGGTGCATGCAGCCCATGGCCACCTACCCAAATACATACAAAATAGAGAATTCAGCACTCACCATAGCAAGCTCACTTGTCCTCACAACATCAATAAATAAATGATGGGGGTTTAGTTGGTGGATTGGCCAATGCACGGAAGCCTGCATACCGATTTTCAAGGTACCCCACCTTCATGCAGGTCCTACACTATCACAAAGCCTAAAGAATTAAAACCTGGCAACTGTATCACATATAATATAACTGCAAATATGCCCACTAGGTTTAATGTATGCCTGCCACATATCTAGTGGCTTTTAAAGGCATACTAGTCACCTGACACAGCCGATAAATTACTAAGGAGCAGCTGACACAGGTTTAGAACAATTAAGATTACACAGGGGTGCATGAAAAGGCCTGTGACCATGGTTAATAAGAGTTAACCAAAGATTAACCCCAAAATATACAAACAAATAGAGAAAACCACAGCACTCTCCACCCCAGAAGCGGGGTGCAGTGTCTGCACTCACCACTCATAGGGTGGGGTGCATGCAGCCCATGGCCACCTACCCAAATACATACAAAATAGAGAATTCAGCACTCACCATAGCAAGCTCACTTGTCCTCACAACATCAATAAATAAATGATGGGGGTTTAGTTGGTGGATTGGCCAATGCACGGAAGCCTGCATACCGATTTTCAAGGTACCCCACCTTCATGCAGGTCCTACACTATCACAAAGCCTAAAGAATTAAAACCTGGCAACTGTATCACATATAATATAACTGCAAATATGCCCACTAGGTTTAATGTATGCCTGCCACATATCTAGTGGCTTTTAAAGGCATACTAGTCACCTGACACAGCCGATAAATTACTAAGGAGCAGCTGACACAGGTTTAGAACAATTAAGATTACACAGGGGTGCATGAAAAGGCCTGTGACCATGGTTAATAAGAGTTAACCAAAGATTAACCCCAAAATATATTTATTTATTGATGTTGTGAGGACAAGTGAGCTTGCTATGGTGAGTGCTGAATTCTCTATTTTGTATGTATTTGGGTAGGTGGCCATGGGCTGCATGCACCCCACCCTATGAGTGGTGAGTGCAGACACTGCACCCCGCTTCTGGGGTGGAGAGTGCTGTGGTTTTCTCTATTTGTTTGTATATTTTGGGGTTAATCTTTGGTTAACTCTTATTAACCATGGTCACAGGCCTTTTCATGCACCCCTGTGTAATCTTAATTGTTCTAAACCTGTGTCAGCTGCTCCTTAGTAATTTATCGGCTGTGTCAGGTGACTAGTATGCCTTTAAAAGCCACTAGATATGTGGCAGGCATACATTAAACCTAGTGGGCATATTTGCAGTTATATTATATGTGATACAGTTGCCAGGTTTTAATTCTTTAGGCTTTGTGATAGTGTAGGACCTGCATGAAGGTGGGGTACCTTGAAAATCGGTATGCAGGCTTCCGTGCATTGGCCAATCCACCAACTAAACCCCCATCATTTATTTATTGATGTTGTGAGGACAAGTGAGCTTGCTATGGTGAGTGCTAAATTCTCTATTTTGTATATATATATATATATATATATATATATACACGTATATATACACACACACACACACACACACACACACACACACACACACACACACACACACTGTATATATAATCTCAACTCCATCATGCACTCCAACAAGTCATGTTTTCTGGATTTCTTTGCACATGCACATGTGAATTAATCTATTTAGCTGTTACAGTAACAGCCCACTGTTTCCAAATAGGAATCTTGAAAACATGACCTGTTGAGGACCAGCGTTGATAATCAACGATATAAAATTTGCGTGTGTTCCAAATCAGGATTTTGGTACTTACCGATAAATCCCTTTCTCCGATTGCACAGGGGCCACTGGAGTGCAGATACAATGGAGATACAGTAGGCAGGAACTGGGAGCTGCCACTTTAAATTTATAACCATGTGACTAGCTTCTCCCCTACTATGTCCCCCCTCCAAGCCAGTCTAGTTAAAACTGTGCCCGAGGAGAGCTGAAAAAGACCAACGTCAAAGTAGAGGAGGGTCGCTAAGCCAACTAAAACAAGATAATACCCAGGAAACCTGGAAACATAGTAATAGGGTAATAGGAACAAAACACGCAGTCACACAGTGACCTGCAACCCGCTAAGTGTAGAAGGAGGAAACAGCGCTGGGTGGGCGTCCAGTGGTCCCTGTGGAATCGGAGAAAGGGATTTATCGGTAAGTACCAAAATCCTGATTTCTCCTTCATCCACTAGGGGTCACTGAAGTGCAGATACAATGGAGACGTACCAGAGCTCCCAAGACGGGAGGGAGAGCGCTGAGAGTCCTGCAAAACCGCTCGGCCATACTGTGACACAGAGGCCGCAAAAATGTCAAATCCGTAAAACGTGACAATTGTATGATGTCCCGACTAAGCGGCATCGCAACATAAAGTATTCACGGCAACCCCGTGGGCGGCCGCCCCCGAAGGTCCCCCCAGAGCACGTGGAGTGCGTCGAAATAGAAAACGGAGGCTCTCGGGCAACCGCCAAATAAGACTGTCTGATGGTCAGACGTATCCAACGGCTGCTGGGACCCCGGCCATTTAGGACGGGAGCATCATACAGAACAAAGAAGAAATCAATCTGTCGAATAGCCGAAGACCTCTGTACAGAGAGTCGGAGCACCCTGACAACATCCAAAGGTCACGAAGCCGGTGAAACCGCCGAGAGAGCCGAAAACACAAGTGTCAGAGTCATATGAAAAGCGGACATGAAGCTCAGCCGTAACCTTAGTCGAAAAGGGGGTTGCCGGCAGAGTACTCCCTGCAAGAATGCCTGAACTTTCGTCCACCAGGCTAATTACCTTTGGAAGAAGACTGAAAGAGCAGAGACCTGAAACTCAGCTCAACCCAGTCGAAGCGCAGCCGAGCAAACCACCCCAAGAAACCAAAGGCGGCGGCTAAATGAAAAACCGAAAGGAAAACCCTCGTCATCCACACCAGGCCACATAAAGTTTCCAAAAGTGGCAAAAGTGAGACGAGGTAACAGACTTCCGAAATCGGGGCCCAGTAGGTATAACCAAACTAGGGAACTCCTTCCTTCTGAGAAAGTCTCGTGAACAGCCACACCGTTAAACGAAACCTGTGTAAGACTGAACAAAGAAAAGGACCCTGTTGAAGTAGACATTCCCGCAGAGGTAGGAGCCAAGGCTCCTTTACTGACAACAGGTGCAGGGTGGATTTCCAATTCTTGCACGTGGAGTTACCGGGAGGACTAGCACGCATTCTCCCCTTATGCGTTGCAGAAAGTGAGGTAGTAACAGAAAAGGAGGAAAGATAGACTAACTAGAAGCTCCAAGGAGCCGTGAGGGCATCCTTGGCTACTGCCGTCAGAGCTCACGTCCAAGAGTAGTAAAGGGGCAGTTGAAGAGTCAGTCGGAACGCCATGAGGTCGATCCAAGTTCTCTGCCAACAGCGGACCAGCTGACAAAACTCCGGGGAATGTCCACTCACCCGGGTGCCTGACCTGGAATGAAGACTGTTGTCCTCTGCTCAGAGGAGGATGTAGGTGACCTCTCTCAGTACCGCACATAGCTGAAGAGAGACGGGAACTGGTCCCGAGGAAGGAAAAATCCTCTGACGGACCGAGTTGAGAACAGTACGAGGAGCATAAATGGGACCCGTGTCGAATCAGAAGATCCCGGATCCTGCGGATATTCAGAAGCAACCTAATCTGCAGAGTGGGTTTCCAGCAGTAGATTGTCCAGTTAGGGAACAAACCTCACTCCCTGCCCTTGAAGTAGGGCCATCCTGTGACCTTCATGAACACGGTGGGAGCGGAAGAGAGACCGAACGGAAAGGTCTGAAACTGGAAATGAGTATCCTGTACTACGAATCGGAGAAAAGCCCGATGAGGAAGCCCAATTGAAGTAAACAGGCATCCCTGATGTCTAAGGACGCCTAAACCCCTTTTTGCTCCAAACTAGCAATCACAGACTGAAGGGATTCTAAGTTCAGAATAGGCCTGGCCGAGCCATCTGGCTTCGGCACGGGAAAAAAACAAAGGCCTGAGAAAAAATAAGAATTTACTCACCGGTAATTCTATTTCTCGTAGTCCGTAGTGGATGCTGGGAACTCCGTAAGGACCATGGGGAATAGACGGGCTCCGCAGGAGACTGGGCACTCTTTAAAGAAAGATTAGGTACAATCTGGTGTGCACTGGCTCCTCCCTCTATGCCCCTCCTCCAGACCTCAGTTAAGGAAACTGTGCCCGGAAGAGCTGACACAACAAGGAGAGGATTTGGAATCCAGGGTAAGACTCATACCAGCCACACCAATCACACTGTACAACTTGTGATAACCATATCCAGTTAACAGTATGAACAACAACTGAGCCTCAGTAACAGATGGCTCATAACAATAACCCTTTAGTTAAGCAATAACTATATACATGTATTGCAGAGAGTCCGCACTCGGGACGGGTGCCCAGCATCCACTACGGACTACGAGAAATAGAATTACCGGTGAGTAAATTCTTATTTTCTCTGACGTCCTAGTGGATGCTGGGAACTCCGTAAGGACCATGGGGATTATACCAAAGCTCCCAAACGGGCGGGAGAGTGCGGATGACTCTGCAGCACCGAATGAGCAAAGGCAAGGTCCTCCTCAGCCAGGGTATCAAACTTGTAGAACTTAGCAAATGTGTTTGAACCCGACCAAGTAGCAGCTCGGCAAAGCTGTAAAGCCGAGACCCCTCGGGCAGCCGCCCAAGTAGAGCCCACCTTCCTTGTGGAATGGGCTTTTACTGATATAGGATGCGGTAACCCTGCCGCAGAATGAGCCTGCTGAATCGTGTTACAGATCCAACGCACAATAGTTTGCTTTGAAGCCGGAGCACCCAGTTTGTTGGGTGCATGCAGGATAAACAGCGAGTCAGTTTTCCTGACTCCAGCCGTCCTGGCTACATAGATTTTCAAAGCCCTGACTACATCAAGTAACCTGGAGTCCTCCAAGTCCAGAGTAGCCGCAGGCACCACAATAGGCTGGTTCAAATGAAACGCTGATACCACCTTAGGGAGAAATTGGGGACGAGTCCTCAACTCTGCCCTGTCCATATGAAAGATCAGATATGGGCTTTTACATGACAAAGCCGCTAATTCTGACACACGCCTAGCTGAAGCTAAGGCCAACAGCATGACCACCTTCCATGTGAGATACTTTAGCTCCACGGTCTTAAGTGGCTCAAACCAGTGTGATTTCAGGAAATCCAACACAACGTTAAGATCCCAAGGTGCCACTGGAGGCACAAAAGGGGGCTGAATATGCAGCACTCCCTTAACAAACGTCTGAACTTCAGGCAGTGAAGCCAGTTCTTTTTGAAAGAAAATAGATAGGGCCGAAATCTGGACCTTTATGGACTCCAATTTTAGGCCCATAGTCACCCCTGACTGTAGGAAGTGCAGAAATCGACCCAGCTGGAATTCCTCCGTTGGGGCCTTCCTGGCCTCACACCAAGCAACATATTTCCGCCATATGCGGTGTCAAAGTCAGAAAAATATCACGCTACACACTGCCATATATGCACCTCATGCGAGTGCCTGCTGCGAGTGCATGAGCTCTCCCGTGCGTGCGCATACTCGCTGTTGCATGCACCCGCAGGCGCACGGTATGCGCATTTACGGTAAAGTTTATGTGCGTCTAGCGGGCGACTCAATCGTTACATATTTTAACCATATAATGTATATTGTAGATTATGGTCCCTTTGATAGAATCTGAAAGTTTAGTTAATGTAGCATGTTCATAGACAGAGAGATCCCTCTTTGTTTGATACGAAGGGTCAGACAGGGGTTATACAGTGGTGTTTAGTATCCATCGGAAGAGTATTTAATTAGCAATATTCCGGTGTTGGTTTGAAGCGGATAACTCGCTCGTGCGAATAGTTATGGACATAAGAAGTTTATGGACATTTACTATTATTTGCACTTTATTATCCATGCGGCGGGAAACCTAGTTTCCCACCCACCTGAGCAGTTGGAAATAGTCACAGCCCACCTGTATGAATCAACCTATGACCTTTTGTTATAATGCGAAGACGAATTCCTGTGTCCAATGAACAATAAGAATATAGGGACCATTGTACTGTATTGTGTGTAGTGTATAAAAGGACAAGCCTATCTGGGCCAGCTCTCTATTCTCTTCAATGGATCTCATTGCTGATAATCGGGAGCTGGATATCCAGAAGGCGCATGCGATTGTTTCCCTTTGTGCGTAAGTTTCTCTGCAATCATATTGTCTTTATTGTTATAAGCCATTCTCTCTCGTTCTCTCTCACTTTCTCTCTCTCTCTCCCCTTTCCCCCTTTAAAAGTAATTGTATCTTTATTGTATTTTATGTGTAGTTACTTGGTTAGATATTCTATGTTATTTTGGTAGTGTATAACTTGTATTGTATTATTCTTTTTGAACGTTCATTCATTTCCTTAAAAGGCGTTAGACCCTTAGACCGGTATTGTGTGTTCATTATATTGCAGAGGGTAATAGGAGCGTCTCTATCGCTCAAACAGCTTTAGTGTAAACAAGGTTACATTGTGTTACTTTTACACCTTATCACTGCACAAGGGTTTACAGTTTAAGTACATTGTTTAAGGGTATAGTTATAAAGGTTTAACACTGTGAGCGTCAGCGCCGCTTGTGATCTCCTCGTGGTCCCGAGCATCCGCTACGCTGATAGCGTATCATTACATTAGTCGGCAGCCTATAGCGTGCTTGCCTGTACGCTCTAAGCCGTGAGCGAACGTGCCGCTCGTGCGTCTCTACCACGGCTAAGCGTTAGATACGCAACGTGCGTACCCTTAAGGTATTCCATACGCCAATAGCGTACTGTGTTCTTTAACCTTTTAGAGGGTTTTCAGTAAGATAAATATTAGGCTTTATCAATTGGCAGCTCGTCCGTCCTTCACATATCTGCACTAGGTAATTTCAGCAGACATTATCGATCAGCAAAGGGCGGGAGGTAATATTCCTCGTAGTGCTGACCAAGATAAGCGTCTGCTTCGCTTAGTAAAGGGTGCTGAAGGAATCCGGAACCGGAGGTAAGAACAATACGCTAGTGTCTTTTAAAACTGTTTTTTTTCTGTTCTGTCTTGCGTACGCACGCACGCATACATCTGCATTTCTTTTCATTCGTGTATTTTCACATATCACTCTCTTGGTTGCCATTTCACAATTGATAACGTGCTAAGAAAGATTTGTTGCTATTAGTAGTTAAAGAGTAAAAGTAATACATTAAGGGGTAATTTGTAAAGCACGCACACAGCTTTGAGAGACCTGTGTGGTGCTCGGTAGATGAATACAATTAAAGATCATCTACATTGATAAACGTGTTAATTGTATTTCTGTGGACATATCTGGCTGGCATACACGTGTTTCTAACAAAAGGGTGAGACTAGTGTACGCAACACAAAGGCCGACGCACGTAGCGTATATTACGCAACGGAGCGTCCGGGTACGCCCACATAATTCAAATCACACGATAGTATTATTTTTAACAGGCGAAAATGAGGCAACGCGATAAATAGCGCAAGTCAATTTTAGTGTCCAAAATTTTAAGCTAATAGATCCTTCTCCAATTTGCGACTCATCTGGTCTAGACTATTTACTGAATGAAAGGAATTTCTGCGCAGAAATAAAATTAAAGTGTACATGTGGTGAGTGTTTGCATATATAAGTTTTACAATTTTTGGGTTGAACCACAAGAAGTCGAGTTCTCGTGAGGTACATACATGTAAGTGACGTGCATGGTGGCTGGGGAGGCATCCCTTGTTAAACATAAATTTGAGCATTAGAGTATAGCAGACCAGGAGGTCTACTGTAGCACAGACCAGGAGGTCCGGAACAGACCAGGAGGTCTAGGTACAGCAGACTAAGAAGTCCGCTATAGAGAAAAGTAGCACAACACCAGGAAGGGTTGGTGCGGAACCCATATAGGCCATTAAAGCTCTGGCTGAAGGAATTCGCAGCCGCAATTTTCGATTCCACTGGTCGCTCCGCACATAAGATTAGTTGCTTATGTGCAGATCGATTGTACCGCACGTGATTGTGTGCATTAGTTAGTAACCTGACCAGTACCATTTGCGTACGAAAGGGGTCATAAACGCTATTTGTACACTCTAACGTGATTTGTGTAATTTTTTTATTTTAAGGGAAGTTCGCTGGTCACTCAGGAACTATCCAGCAACCAATAGTTACTGGAAAGGGTTAAGTGCTCTTCGGATCACACTCGCAGGTTCCAGTAAATAGCGGTTCAGGTCGCAGGGGCCCTAGGTCGAGTACGCCAGCGCTAAAGTAGTGTTTAGGCGTATTGGTCGGCGTGGGCGAGTGAGTGGAGTACTCGGTAAACTGCCACCGTCAGCCTACCCCGAACATCTTGGTTTTGTAAGGGTTCGCTGAAGACCCTGATTTGAAGGTCAGAGGTAGTGAAAGCAACACCTGCAAGTATGGGGGCCAGTTGTTCAGGTAGGGGGCGATCAACCTCGGTTCGGGTTGATTCAGTAAACCGGCCAATCGGGTCGGCAAGGTATGTAATGTGTGAAAAATACGGTTCACACACAGAGGTTTTATGTGATGAATGGGAAAGAATGACTGTGCATGACGGGGAGAAGTTTCCCCGGGTAGGTAGTTTTAGCCCAGATGTGTTACAAAATCTTAGGAGAAGGATATGTCTCATTAAATCAACAAAGAGACGGATCAAACATTATGACTACTTACAGTTATGGCAACAGGAGGGTGAAATACAGAGAGGATGGGCTCAGGCGGCTGGATCTAACCCTATCAGGAAACTGATAGCTACGGCACCACCGCCACCTTACATAACGGGAGAGAAGTTGGTTGCAGAGAATGACGCACTAATGTGTAATAAACAGGCACTTAGTAACTGTATAAATGTTAAGGATAATATGAATAAGATGAGTAATGCAAATATTAACCCGTGCAAGTTGTACCCTGTTTTAAACTTTCCCCAGGAGTGTGATCAAGAGGACGAGTCAACAACACTATCGGCACTCTCTCTAGCAGCCACCATATCAGAAACAGCAGTGGGCACGACCCAACCCGTAAGATTAGTATCCAAGGCCCCTAGCGGAGGGACAGGTGAGGTCGTATCAACGGGTAAGTACGGCACCATACACTATGCTGAAACCATTTCACCACAGGCTGTAGAATCTACTCAGAATGATGTTATTAGACTTAATCCCGTTAGGGTAATAGCAGTGCCAAATGGGAAAACGGACACTTCAGGAGTCACCCCTGTCAGAAACATTGCCATGCGCTGCCCGTTTTCCCGAATGGAATTAAGAACAATAGTGTCTTAATTCCCTGATCCTAGGAAGGATCTAGTTGCTAGCCAGAAATACATTAGAGATCTAGGGAATACTGTAGAGCCCAATAACAAAGACTGGCAGATATTGCTGAGGGCATGTTTACCCTCCAATGTCGACTCAGCACAATTCTTAGCTGACTGTAAATTAGATGAAGATGTACCCCTTACGGATGTGTACAACCAAGATAATGTAAAGAGGATAAATTTACAGTTAAAAGAGTATTTCCCAGCTGTTGTCAAATGGAACAAAATTTTCTCCATTAAGCAAAAAGAGGCAGAAACAGCTGCTGACTATTTTCACAGGGCAATACAGGAAATGGCCAGGTATACAGGCATAGAAGACATTAAAACAAATGCAAATCATAGAGAAGTAGCAGTCTCGGTGTTAATGGATGGTTTAAAAGAGGTATTGAAGACAAGGGTACAGACCACGCAACCATGTTGGCGAGGTCTGTCGGTGGCTACTTTGAGAGAGGCTGCTATTGATCACGATCGAAATATCACCAGACACAGGGAGTCACAAAGTGATAAGTTAATGGCCGTAAGTATACAGGCCCTGACCACAAGGCAACCTTTGTATAAATCTCCAAACCCTGTGGGTAAGTCAAATGTGGTAACTTGTTATTTCTGTCATAGAGAGGGACATTTTGCACGAGACTGTAGAGTGAAAAACACACAAAAATCATATCAACCCCCTAGACGACGACATGACACACGAAATTGGGATCAGGGACCGCAGGGACGGAGTCATGAGCCACATGCAGGGGAAACAAAAAGGTATCCCCCAAAAAGAGACTGGCAAGTCTCTGGTAGTTCCCATTTACCCCCTTCTCAAGTAGTTGCTGCCAGCGCGATTCAGGGAGGTCACCATACCCAATAGGGGTGTGGCCATACCTGTAATCTGCAGCCAGTGAAATTGATTGCAAGCCTTGGAAGTGAACCCGAGGTCACAATTGATGTAGCTGGTAAATCATTAAACTTCCTTGTAGATACGGGGGCGGCCAAATCAGTGATAAATTCGACAGTGGGCATGAGAACCACTGGTAAGACAATTCCAGCCATGGGAGTAACGGGAGTAGTCCAGCACTACCCTGTTAGCAAACCAGCAGAGATTACAATAGGGCCTTTGCATACCAAGCATTCCTTTTTGCTGGCGGCATCGGCACCTACTAATCTCCTGGGAAGAGATTTACTGTGTAAAATGGGGTGCGTCATTTATTGCACTCCTGAAGGTGTATTCTTAGACATACCTGAGAATCACGCTCAGGAAGTGCGAGACATGCTAGACTCCCCATCAAAATTAATGTCCCACACTGTTATGTTAAATAGGAATCCATCCCAGGTAGAAGAAATGACATCCCAAATACCAGAGTCACTTTGGACTAAAGACGGACCAGACACTGGATTAATGGCAAACGTAGCTCCAGTAGTTGTACAAGTAAAAGATGGTAGGATAGCTCCAAAAATCCCACAATACCCTCTGAAGCCAGAGGTGGAATTAGGAGTATACCCCGTAATAGAGCGCTTGCTACAACAGGGCATTCTGGTAAGAACATCCAGCACTGCCAATAGTCCCATCTTCCCTGTAAAAAAGAGTGGGGGGAGGGGTTACAGGCTAGTACAGGATCTAAGGGGGATTAACAAAATAGTTGAGTCAGTTCCCCGTAGTGCCAAATCCAGCTGTCATCCTTATGCAGATCCCTCCCACTGCGAAATTTTTCACTGTTATTGACCTCTGCTCCGCCTTTTTCTCGGTACCCCTGCATCCTGACAGCCAATATTTGTTTGCATTTACATACAGAGGAGTCCAATACACATGGACTCGATTACCGCAAGGTTTCATAGACAGTCCAAGTATATTTTCACAGGCTTTGCATGATTGTTTACAGTTTTTCCAACCAGAGAGTGGATCAATATTGATACAGTATGTGGACGATTTACTCCTGTGTTCAGATTCACTGGAAGCGTCCCTGAAAGATACGAAACAGCTCCTGTTTCATCTTTCAGACACAGGACACAAGGTTTCCAAAGACAAATTACAATTATGCCAGCCTAAAGTAAAATATCTGGGACACTGTCTAACACAAGGACTGAGACACCTGACCGCTGATAGAATTCAAGCAATTAGAGACATGATTCTGCCACAAACCCAACAACAGATCAGAACGTTTTTAGGAATGTGTGGGTATTGCCGTAACTGGATCCCAGGGTTTTCCATTCTAGCATTACCTTTGCAGGAGATGGTTTCATCAAACAAACCTGATCGGATTTCGCATACAGACGAATCCGAGATGGCATTTGAGAGACTCAAACAGTGCCTAACGCAGGCACCAGCATTAGGTATGCCAGACTATGGGAAACCCTTTGAGCTGTACGGAACAGAAAGTGCTGGTTGCGCGGCAGGCGTCCTAACCCAAAAGCACGGTGATGCCAGCAGGCCGGTAGCATATTACAGCGCTCAGCTAGACACGGTAGCGCGATCCCTCCCCACATGCTTGCGAAGTGTCGCTGCGATAGCATTGCTAGTTACAAAAAGCGAAGATGTAGTGCTAGGACACAACCTCACAATTCATACACCACATGCAGTGTCAGCCCTGCTGAATTCTGCCCAAACCAGGCACGTCTCATCAGCGCGGTTTACAAGATGGGAATTGGCATTAATGGCCCCCGTAAACATCACCATAAGGAGATGCAGTGCATTAAATCCTGCAACATATCTCCCAGGTGTGCCTGGACAGGCACAAAGGGTGGAGGATGAGAGTGATGGGGAAGGAGGATTTAATACAAGGGATGACACACATGATTGTATGGAATATTTGACCCAAAATTTCACGGCAAGGCCTGACATCAGTGACAACCCACTGGAAGATGTAGATTTTACTTTCTACACTGACGGTAGTTGTCACAGACAGACAGACTCGGGAGACTTGTGTACTGGATACGCAGTCGTAGATGACCAAGGCACCATAGAAGCAGAACCGCTAGGCCCACCTCACTCAGCCCAGGTTGCTGAACTGGTTGCCCTAACCAGAGCATGTGAATTGGCTAAGGGAAAGTCAGCCAATATCTACACCGATTCTAGATACGCCTTCGGGGTAGTCCATGATTTCGGAGCCCTATGGCGCCTCAGAAATTTCATGACGGCAGCTGGTACACCGATAGCGCATGCAGCTCACATCAAAAGGCTTCTAACAGCGATACAGGATCCCGACAGAGTGGCTGTTATCAAGTGTAAAGCACATACATATAGCCAAGACCCAGTATCACTTGGTAACAGCCGAGCAGACGAAGCTGCTAAGTTAGCAGCTGGTACCCCCAGACAGACAGACACCACACAATTGATGGTATTCAATACCATCAACACACAGAAGTTGTGTGAAATGCAAAATTTGTGTTCCACACAGGAAAAGGCAGTTTGGAGGTCAAAAGGATATGGCCAGGAGTCCTCAGGACTCTGGACAGATGGACAGGGTAAACCAGTGGCACCCAGAGCATACCTTCCATGTTTAGCTGAAGCAGCACATGGGCTGACTCATCTGGGCAAGGAAGGAATGTGCAAGTTGGTAAGAGCATATTGGTGCGCCCCAGGATTCTCATCCCATGCAGGTAAGAGAGCAATGTCATGCCTTACCTGCTTGAGGAAGAACATCGGAAAGGCAATACCAACAGAACCATCTCATATCCCACCTACAGGCGGCCCTTTTCAGGTAATACAAATTGATTTTATACAATTACCCCCTTGTCGAAATTTGAAGTATGTACTAGTTTGTATAGATGTGTTTTCAAATTGGGTCGAAGCATTTCCTGCGGCCACAAACACCGCTATGTTTACTGCTAAGAAAATTGTGCAGGAATTTGTGTGTAGATACGGTATCCCTAGAATAATTGAAAGTGATAGGGGTACCCATTTTACAGGTGATGTCTTTCAAGGAATGTGTAAGTTGATGGGAATTGATAGTAAACTGCACACTCCGTACCGCCCCCAGGCGAGTGCGAAAGTAGAAAGAGTGAACAGCACTATTAAAAATAAATTGAGCAAAGTTATGGCAGAAACAGGATTAACATGGCCAGAAGCTTTACCCATTGTACTATACAGCATCAGAACCACTCCCAGGTCCCCTCTTAATCTGTCCCCCTTTGAAATTCTGTTTGGTCGACAACCGCATGTTATGATTAACCCTCAGGATGATTTGAAGTGTAACAATGAAGTGACTGTAAAATACCTGGTTAACATGAGTAAACAGCTAAGGAATCAGAATGACAATCTGAAGTTAGTGATTCCTGATTTGCCAGATAGTAATTGTCATGATATTGAACCTGGGGATTATGTAATGATACGGAATTTTCTACGCTCAGGTTGCCTTACTGACAGATGGGAAGGACCATACCAAGTCTTATTGATTAGCACGACAGCATTGAAGGTTGCCGAGAGAGAGACTTGGGTTCATTCGTCCCATTGTAAGAAGGTTGCTGATCCAGAGAGGTCCCGTGATAAAGAACAGACGGTAGAGGAAGTTGTATCACTGGAGTGTCTGTTTCAGGAGGACTGAGACGGCACCTGAGCATTGAGAATAATAAGATCATTGGCAGTTGTCGATTCCCTGTTCCATTTTATTGTTTTTCTCCACTTCCCATCCCATCTCCCTCAATTGTTTCTTTCCCCCTTCTCATCCTTCTCCATTTCCTCCAATAAGATGGACTTGCCCCAAGAGACTGATCCGGATTTTCCTGTTGACCATGATGTTAACCAGAGCAGTCTGTTCCGGCGAGAGTACCATGGAGGTCGAGAGAGGTTCTGGAATGGGTTCTGATGACAGAGATGGAGGCGTAGTTTTCCAAGAACAACATAATCAACAAGCAAAGGCGAGTATCAGAAAACGATCCGATAGCATTGACAATAGGAGAAATTGTGAAGGATTGTTAGCTGAAGAGAACTGTATCTGTAGACTCTGTGACAGTGTAGTTGAGGATGGGTGTATCAAGAAATGCCAATCCAGTTTTAATATCCACATGGACCGGCATCCATTGAGTGACTATCACACCTTAGTGGGTAAAGTGTTAAATCAGACAGATTGTTGGGTATGCTCTCAAGTACCTCAAGGCCATAGCAAATCAGGATTAGTGCCCTTCCCTTTAACTATAGGGGAGGTACTTGAGCTAAGTGGTGGGAGGCCGGTGGACAGGAGGTTTAATATCTCCAGTCCTCCTAGTTTGAAGCTCCACCAATATCATGTGGATAGATCCCTAGTATGTTTTAACATTTCCAATCCCCGAAAGCCGGGAAATTGGGAAGTGTCATGGAATAACCAAACCATGACCTTTTCATACAGAGCCGATAGAATGCCAACAGATACAGAACTCATACGCCACATAGCCGGTAGTGGAAAATATTTCCGATATAGGTATACCCTAGGAAGTAGGACCATGAGAGTTGGAGAGGTATCACCAGGATACTGTGCACATATCGTACAAATTGATACGTGTACTAAACAGATGGGAGAATTAGGGTTAGGAGATTTCATATGGAAAATGTGTAATATGGTAATGTCCTACTCCGTCCCATATGTTCTCCCCGATGATGCATATTTCATATGCGGGAGGAAGGCGTATAAGTGGCTTGCCCCAAACTCAGAAGGGTTATGTTATATTGGAAAAGTACTGCCTGAAGTAATGACTGTATCACATACTAAAATGAAAGATATTCACCGCAGTGTCCAAGCTCCTTATACTCACACTCATTACGAGCACATCGTTAAACGGCACCTGATAGAGAGAACAGAGCATCCGGCCTCTGACCTGATCAGTGAATCCACCGGGATTCAATTCCTAATCGCGTTAGATATCACTCGTACCGCCAGAGGAGTGATAAATTATAAATATATATCTGCGCTTGCAAATTTATTAGACAATATCACTGAAATGTATGATGACACATTCAGGTATACTGGAAGGGAGCTCCAAGCTTATAAAACAGAACTGGTTCAGCATAGGATGATTCTCAATTATCTCACAGCTGTGACGGGTGGGTATTGTGTTACCCTAGCGACTCAGTATGGAATAAAGTGCTGCACATATATTACAAACAGCACCGAGGACCCGGTCGAGGTCATAGACCAAAAGATGGACGACATTTTGCAATTAAAATGGGAGTTCCGAAAGAAACACAATCTCACCCTTGCCGCTGTGGGTAATGAGCTGACCAGTTGGGTGTCATGGTTGAACCCGCGAAATTGGTTCTCTGGTTTAGGAGAATGGACCCAAGGTATTATCATGGATGTAGGGAAATTCCTTTTGTGTGTTCTGGGTGTCATCATATTGGTCGGTCTGATATTTAGATGCGTTCGGGTTTTAACAAAGTGTAAACGTAGCGCCCGAGTGATGAGTTTAAGGAGTGAAGATACTGTCATAACAACGACTGATTTGATTTATGACCCAACGATAGAGACAATGTTGTGATGAAAATGTGATTCCACGGTCCGTTTCTTTCACCCGTTTCTCCTTTGTTTTCCTCCAAGGTAAAAAGACATCCGCCTGGAAGAAGAACTTGACAACCTTTTATACAGACAACTGATGGACTATGCCATAGACCCCCATATCCCTAGTACTTTTAATTTTACGCAACACTTTTTGTAAGTCTATGGACATTGATGAAGCTTTGCTTACGTTTATTGGCAAAAGCACAAAGAGACTACAGTCAAGATGTACATCGAGACAAGACAAGACCTCAATCGGCAAATGTATATTAAACTCACATAGTTTATCACTGCATTTACCATAATTGTTCTTTATCTTCATCTTTACAACCTTCAGGTAATGACACACATAGTCGATAGGGAATACAGGCACAGATATCAGCACCCACATATTCCCCCTACTCATGTATCATCAACTAAAATGTGCTCCCCCATTTTGTTGCAACCAAAAGCCGAAAAAGAGCTCGGTAAAGTTTGACAGCCCATCCACAGACCCTTAATACGGGATAAGGAATTCAAATGTATACTTCGCAATACCTCGAAGCTTGATTTTAAAACACGTACGGCACGATGATACATGACCCCCCAAACATGGATTCATACACACATGCTTCTGCTATCTCACTAGGTCATACCCTTTTCCTACCTTCTCCTCTCCTCCCCTACCCAATCATAGAAATGTATTATACATGACATATATTTTTCTCTTTTTGAAATGTTTTAGAAAGTGGCAGTTATTGGTGACTGCCAAAGGGTGGACTGTCAAAGTCAGAAAAATATCACGCTACACACTGCCATATATGCACCTCATGCGAGTGCCTGCTGCGAGTGCATGATCTCTCCCGTGCGTGCGCATACTCGCTGTTGCGTGCACCCGCAGGCGCACGGTATGCGCATTTACAGTAAAGTTTATGTGCGTCTAGCGGGCGACTCAATCATTACATATTTTAACCATATAATGTATATTGTAGATTATGGTCCCTTTGATAGAATCTGAAAGTTTAGTTAATGTAGCATGTTCATAGACAGAGAGATCCCTCTTTGTTTGATACGAAGGGTCAGACAGGGGTTATACAGTGGTGTTTAGTATCCATCGGAAGAGTATTTAATTAGCAATATTCCGGTGTTGGTTTGAAGCGGATAACTCGCTCGTGCGAATAGTTATGGACATAAGAAGTTTATGGACATTTACTATTATTTGCACTTTATTATCCATGCGGCGGGAAACCTAGTTTCCCACCCACCTGAGCAGTTGGAAATAGTCACAGCCCACCTGTATGAATCAACCTATGACCTTTTGTTATAATGCGAAGACGAATTCCTGTGTCCAATGAACAATAAGAATATAGGGACCATTGTACTGTATTGTGTGTAGTGTATAAAAGGACAAGCCTATCTGGGCCAGCTCTCTATTCTCTTCAACGGTTCTCATTGCTGATAATCGGGAGCTGGATATCCAAAAGGCGCATGCGATTGTTTCCCTTTGTGCGTAAGTTTCTCTGCAATCATATTGTCTTTATTGTTATAAGCCATTCTCTCTCGTTCTCTCTCACTTTCTCTCTCTCCCCTTTCCCCCTTTAAAAGTAATTGTATCTTTATTGTATTTTATGTGTAGTTACTTGGTTAGATATTCTATGTTATTTTGGTAGTGTATAACTTGTATTGTATTATTCTTTTTGAACGTTCATTCATTTCCTTAAAAGGCGTTAGACCCTTAGACCGGTATTGTGTGTTCATTATATTGCAGAGGGTAATAGGAGCGTCTCTATCGCTCAAACAGCTTTAGTGTAAACAAGGTTACATTTACACCTTATCACTGCACAAGGGTTTACAGTATAAGTACATTGTTTAAGGGTATAGTTATAAAGGTTTAACACTGTGAGCGTCAGCGCCGCTTGTGATCTCCTCGTGGTCCCGAGCATCCGCTACGCCGATAGCATATCATTACATTAGTCGGCAGCCTATAGCGTGCTTGCCTGTACGCTCTAAGCCGTGAGCGAACGTGCCGCTCGTGCGTCTCTACCACGGCTAAGCGTTAGATACGCAACGTGCGTACCCTTAAGGTATTCCATACGCCAATAGCGTACTGTGTTCTTTAACCTTTTAGAGGGTTTTCAGTAAGATAAACATTAGGCTTTATCAGCGGTGATAAAAGCTAGGAAGGATGTGACAGCAAAGCATTATCAGCGTAGGAATCACTTCATCCGGAATACCCTTTTCCGTTAAGCCGCGATAAGTCTTGGAACAGACAGGGCCCCTGCTGTAACAGGTCCTGTCTGAGAGGCAGAGGCCATGGGTCCTCTGAGATAATTTCTTGTAGTTCTGGGTACCAAGTTCTTCTTGGCCAATCCGGAACAATGAGTATAGTTCTTACTCCTCTCTTTCTTACTATCCTCAGTACCTTGGGTATGAGAGGAAGAGGAGGGAACACATAAACCGACTGGTACACCCACGGTGTCACTAGTGCGTCCATAGCTATCGCGTGAGGGTCCCGTGACCTGGCGCAATATTTTTTTAGCTTTTTGTTGAGGCGGGACGCCATCATGTCCACCTGTGGCAGTTCCCAACAATTTACAATCTGTGTGAAGACTTCTTGATGAAGTCCCCACTCTCCCGGGTGGAGGTCGTGCCTGCTGAGGAAGTCTGCTTCCCAGTTGTCCACTCCCGGAATGAACACTGCTGACAGTGCTAGCACGTGATTCTCCGCCCATCGAAGAATCCTTGTGGCTTCTGCCATTGCCATCCTGCTTCTTGTGCCGCCCTGGCGGTTTACATGGGCGACCGCCGTGATGTTGTCTGACTGAATCAGTACTGATTGGTTTTGAAGCAGGGGCTCTGCTTGAATCAGGGCGTTGTAGATGGCCCTTAGTTCCAGTATATTTATGTGTAGAGAAGTCTCCAGACTTGACCACTGTCCTTGGAAGTTTCTTCCCTGAGTGACTGCCCCCCATCCTCGGAGGCTTGCATCCGTGGTCACCAGGACCCAGTCCTGTATGCCGAACCTGCGTCCCTCGAGAAGATGAGCACTCTGCAGCCACCACAGCAGAGATACCCTGGCCCTTGGGGACAGGGTGATCAACCGATGCATCTGAAGATGCGATCCGGACCATTTGTCCAACAGATCCCACTGAAAGATCCTTGCATGGAACCTGCCGAAGGGAATTGCTTCGTAAGAAGCCACCATCTTTCCCAGGACTCACGTGCAGTGATGCACCGACACCTGTTTTGGTTTCAGGAGGTCCCTGACCAGAGATGACAATTCCTGGGCCTTCTCCTCCGGGAGAAACACCTTCTTCTGTTCTGTGTCCAGAATCATTCCCAGGAAAAGCAGACGCGTCGTAGGAATCAGCTGCGACTTTGGGATATTCAGAATCCAGCCGTGCTGTTGCAACACTTCCTGAGAGAGTGCTACGCTGACCAACAACTGCTCTTTGGACCTCGCCTTTATGAGGAGATCGTCCAAGTACGGGATAATTATAACTCCCTTTCTTCGAAGGAGTATCATTTCGGCCATTACCTTGGTAAATATTCTCGGAGCCGTGGAGAGACCAAACGGCAACGTCTGGAATTGGTAATGACAGTTCTGTACCACAAACTTGAGGTACTCCTGGTGAGGTGGGTAAATGGGGACATGCAAGTAAGCATCCTTGATGTCCAGCGACACCATAAAATCCCCCTCTTCCAGGCTTGCAATAACCGCCCTGAGCGATTCCATTTTGAACTTGAACTTCTTTATATAAGTGTTCAAGGATTTTAAATTTAGAATGGGTCTCACCGAACCGTCCGGTTTCGGTACCACAAACATTGTGGAATAGTAATCCCTTCCCTGTTGAAGGAGGGGGACCTTGATTATCACCTGCTGGAGGTACAGCTTGTGAATTGCCGCCAGTACTATCTCCCTTTCCCTGGGAGGAGCTGGCAAGGCTGATTTGAGGTAACGGCGAGGGGGAGTCGCCTCGAACTACAGCTTGTATCCCTGAGATACAATTTGTACAGCCCAGAGATCCACTTGTGAGCGAACCCACTGGTTGCTGAAGTTTCAGGGACGCGCCTCCACCGCACCTGGCTCCGCCAGTGGAGCCCCAACGTCATGCGGTGGACTTAGTGGAAGCAGGGGAGGATTTTTGTTCCTGGGAACTGGCTGCCTGGTGCAGCTTCTTTCCTCTACCCCTGCCTCTGGCCAGAAAGGATGCGCCTCTGACCCGCTTGCCTTTCTGAGGCCGAAAGGACTGCATTTGATAATACGGTGCTTTCTTAGGCTGTGAGGGAACCGGAGGTAAAAAAATCGACTTCCCAGCTATTGCTGTGGATACGAGGTCCGAGAGACCATCCCCAAATAATTCCTCACCCTTATAAGGCAAAACCTCCATGTGTTTTTTAGAATCAGCATCACCTGTCCACTGCCGAGCCCATAATACTCTCCTGGCAGAAATGGACATTGCATTAATTCTAGATGCCAGCAGGCAAATGTCCCTCTGTGCATCCCGCATATATAAGACGACGTCTTTTATATGTGCGATGGTTAGCAAAATAGTATCCCTGTCGAGGGAATCAATGTTGTCTGACAGGGTATCAGTCCATGCTGCTGCAGCACTACACACCCAGGCTGAAGCAATAGCAGGTCTCAGTAGAGTACCAGAGTGTGTATACACAGACTTCAGGATAGCTTCCTGCTTTCTATCCGCAGGCTCCTTAAGGGCGGCCGTATCCTGAGACGGCAGTGCCACCCTTTTAGATAAGCGTGTTAGCGCCTTGTCCACCCTAGGGGATGTTTCCCAACGTAACCTATCCATTGGCGGGAAAGGGTACGCCATCAGTAACCTCTTAGAAATCACTAGTTTCTTATCAGGGGAACTCCACGCTTCTTCACACAAATCATTTAATTCATCAGATGGGGGAAAAGTCACTGGCTGCTTTTTCTCCCCAAACATAATACCCCTTTCGGTGGTAACCAGGTTAATATCAGAAATGTGCAATACATCTTTCATTGCAGTAATTATGCATCGGATGGCTTTTGTAGACTGTACATTTGTCTCATCCTCATCTACACTGAAGTCAGACTCCGTGTCGACATCTGTGTCTACCATCAGAGCTAGCGGGCGTTTATGAGCCCCTGACGGCTTCTGAGTCGCCTGGGCAGGTGCGGGCTGAGACCCCGGCTGTCCCAAGGCTGCTGCGTCATCGAACCTTTTATGTAAGGAGTTGATACTGTCGGTTAAGACCTTCCACATATCCATCCAATCAGGTGTCGGCCCCGTCGGGGGCGACACCACATGTATCTGCCCCTCCTCATCAAACATGTCAACACAGCCGTACCGACACACCGCACACACACAGGGAATGCTCAGACTGAGGACAGGACCCCACAAAGTCCTTTGGGGAGACAGAGAGAGAGTATGCCAGCACACACCACAGCGCTATATAACACAGGGATTTACACTGCTAATAAGTGATTTTCCCAATAGCTGCTTGTTTGTATCGATTTGCGCCTAAATTTATGTGCCCCCCCTCTTTTTAACCCGTCTTGTACCTGGATACTGCAGGGGAGAGCCTGGGGAGCGTGCTTCCAGCGGAGCTGTGAAGGGAAAATGGCGCTGGTGTGCTGAGGAAGAAGGCCCCGCCCCCTCAGCGGCAGGCTTCTGTCCCGCGTTTTCTGTAACTTAATGGCGGGGTTTTTTACACATATACAGTTAACTGACTGTATTATGTGTATTTTATGCCAAAAGGTAATATAATTGCTGCCCAGGGCGCCGCCCCCCCCCCCCCCCCCAGCACCCTACAGTGACCGGAGTGTGTGGTGTGCTGTGGGAGCAATGGCGCACAGCTGCAGTGCTGTGCACTACCTTGTTGAAGACAGGAGTCTTCTGCCGCCGATTTCATCGTTCTTCTTCTGTCTCTGCAAGGGGGACGGCGGCGCGGCTCCGGACGATCGAGGTCGGGCCCTGTGTTCGAACCCTCTGGAGCTAATGGTGTCCAGTAGCCTAAGAAGCACAAGCTAGCTACAAGCAGGTAGGTTTGCTTCTCTCCCCTCAGTCCCACGTAGCAGTGAGTCTGTTGCCAGCAGATCTCACTGAAAATAAAAAACCTAACAAATACTTTCTTTTCTAGCAAGCTCAGGAGAGCCTACTAGGAGCACCCAGCTCTGGCCGGGCACAGATTCTAACTGAGGTCTGGAGGAGGGGCATAGAGGGAGGAGCCAGTGCACACCAGATAGTACCTAATCTTTCTTTTAGAGTGCCCAGTCTCCTGCGGAGCCCGTCTATTCCCCATGGTCCTTACGGAGTCCCCAGCATCCACTAGGACGTCAGAGAAAGCCCCAATTCCAATGATGTGCGGAAACAGGGATCAGGACCCTTGCGGTTAGAAGCATCTGGAATGCCGCCTGCAGTACGACTCTCTTGTCGTCGGAAACCGGCAAACCCGTGGAGAGGGACCACTGAGGCGGTTGGACTCCAAAATAGAGTATGTAACCGCCCGTGATGAGAAACCTAACCTAAGCATACCCAGGCCTCCCAGAAAAACCACAGACATGCGCCCACCATGGGATCTCCCAGGTGGGAGGGAGGTCCGACATGCGGTGGGTGTGTTAGAGGACCTACAATCAGACTGGTCCGAGGATGCTGACCCTCTGCCTCAGCATCTTACTCTGAGATCCCTTGGTGACGGAGATACCGCCCCTGTCATGGACTCGAAACCTGGAAAGGGCACGGAAAGATCGGTAAAGGTCCGTCTTGGAGCTGAAGCAGCAGTAGGGGAAAGAAAAGTGGACTTACCCCCAATGGTCTGAAAGATCCAGGCAGGAAGATCCTTCCCGACCAGGCCCGTAATGAACCACGCCTCTGCTGCCCATTAGGATTCAATATCCGCCTGTCACTGTCGCAGCCCCAAAGGTCGTCGGGCTAAAACATTTAAGCGGAAATTCAGGCTCCGAGTATACAGACGTCCTTGGAGACCTCAAAAGAACAAAGTAGAATCGTGACTCTGATCTGCCCAAGGTATCAGTTGATCCTGATGCAAACCATCCTGAAACCCAGAGGACAATTGTTCCGCAACTTACCTGCTCCGGACAAGGTAGAACCCCTGCTACTGCATATTCCTCTCAGACGGCTCCTTCAGCAAGGTTGCACCAGGAACCGGCAGCTACTTGGACCGGCGATATATCGAGGGGTAGACAATTGGAGAGGTTTCATATCATTTGCTGCAGTCTGCGGGGAAAGGATAGGAAAACAAACATTGTTTGATACCGGAGATTGTGCATCCGGATGTCTCCAGGCCACCGACCGGAGCACATCCAGCTCATCCGAAACTGGACAAGCCTCCAGCACCATCAGAGCGGGAAGGGGGGGGGGCACGGCCGGGGAGCGGGTGAAGGTGCTGAACCCGCTGTACAGAGCGGGACTAGGCTCTGCCCCCCCTTTATGGTGCCCATTTCAAATCCAGTGCCATCGGAGCGGGGGTCGCCCTGCATCCCCCGCCGGCAAAGCGAACCGTGGCCGGGGAGCGGGTGACTGTACCGAACCCGCTGTGCAGAGCGGGAGCAGGCTCTGCCCCCCCCCCCCCCACTATGGCGCCCATTTCAAATCTTAAAACCTCCAGCGCCATCGGAGTGGGGGTTGCCCTGCATCCCCCGCCGGCAATGCGGGCCGCGGCCGGGCGAAGGTACAGAACCCGCTGTGCAGTGCGGCACTAGGCTCCGCCCCCCCGTTATTGCGCCCAATTCAAATTTGCAGAGTGAATTTAAACCTGTTGCGCAATCGTAAAGGGGGGGGGGCGAGCTGGGGGGGTGTTGAACCCGCTTTGCAGAGCTGGAATAAGCTCTGCCCCCTCTATAATGGCGCCGAATTTAAAAATGCCTAGGCGCCTCTTTTTTCTAATTATCAAGTGGCCGACTGGGATCTTCATCTTGTGACCCTAAGTATCAGAGTCCGGTGACTAGCCCTGTGAGCTATAAGAGCTCACTGCCTGCAATATGAGCCGTGGTCGGGGGACGGAGTTCAGAGCTGGGAGTGGGGGGAGCAATTGTACTCACCGTTGTTGCTGCATAAATGCGATTGTGCTGCCTCTGGAAGTCCATGACTCTGCAGGATGATGGAGTGGCCCCGACACGCGCCGCACGCAGCGGTGTCCGGCCACTTATACTCACCGCTGCCAGGATCTTCTGCCGACGGATCGGCCCCGACACGCGCCGCACGCAGCGGTGTCCGGCCAGTCTCCGGAGAGCTAGTGTCTCCCTCAGCCGGGGCCCATCCAAAGCCGCACGCAGCTACGATGGGACCCCGCTGGCAGCTCCCGCGGTGCAGACTGGCAGTGGCAGAGCTGCCAGTCTGTGAGTGTAAGAAAGAATAATAAATAAATAAATTAAAAAAAATTAAATAAAAAGTGACCAGCTCCCTTGGGCACTAAACTAAGACTGGCTTGGAGGGGGGACATAGTAGGGGAGGAGCTAGTCACATGGTTATAAATGTAAAGTGCCAGCTCCCAGTTACTGCCTACTATATCCCCATTGTATCTGCACTCCAGTGGCCCCTAGTGGATGAAGGAGAAAAACCCATTAAAAAAGGGAAAGTTGTGTTCTCTATATACTTTGTTTCTACACTCCCCCCATTTAGCAAAGGGTGGTGACTTTTCCCTGTGCCTTTGATAAAGGGATAATCAGTGAACTTTCCCTGACTGTTCCTGCAATACTAATAGTATAATTGCATTATGCTTTGTTATCACCCGTTTTAGTGATTGCGGTATTGGAAGCGGCTTATGAGGGGCTGTGACGCACAACGTCCAGGTTTAGTTTTGCTATCTTACTTTTTGTGACGAGTGGGGTCTTCTGGAAGGTGGGCGAATGGTGCTCATAAAAAAGCCGCTTTATAAGGGGTCACTAAGTCCTACAGCAGTCCATTTAGCTAACTATAGCTTAGCAAGTGTTACACCACAGCGTGTCCCACGCCTCCATGAATTGCGCTAAACTGTACATTAGTAAAGGATCATTAATCATACGGACGTTATTGTGTGGTGGTTTTCAAGCAGCTGAGATGCCGGTTATATGGACATATGTGGATAACAAAAAAATATATGTTTTTTTGTTTTTTAAAAAAATGCTTGATGTGAAACATCCAGACGAAATTAAACCCCCCCCCCCCCCCCCCCCAAACTAATCACATATAAGCTCAGTAAATGCCAACTACATTTTTTTTGTTTTAACAAACCACACAAATGTGAAGTGGTGCCAGCCAGCGCACATATCTACCCTATACAGTAGGACCAACATCAGAAGTTTTCCCTCCCACTTCTGTGTGGTGCCAGGTAAAGACTTGCGATGCCAGAATGGCACATCGCATAGTTTTCAATTCCCCGAATGACCTTTCAGATAGCTATTATGACGTACTAGCTAGGTAATATCTCCAGTGTAGTTACAAATGTGTTTTTGTTTATTTTAACTGGCTATTAGTGAAGTTGTGCCGGCTGCACAGAGGGAATACCGTACCGGCAGCACTAGAGTGAAGGCCATTAAGTAAAGCCTGGAGCCATGAAGTTTGAGTTTCAGATGGATAAGGGGTTATAGGGTGCAGGTGGCATTATGGCGAGGAGCACACTAAGGTATATATAGTCCACTGCCACATTGCCATGAAAACTGGTACGTAATGATTGGTCCACCCCATCTGCAAATGGCATGCAGGAACGGGCAATGGTCAGGGCAAAAATTGGCGCAACATCTGGGTGCAGATACCATAGAACTGTCTCACAGAATTAGCGTCTCATAGTCCGGTATTGTTTAATCTATGCAGTCGGTGACAGACGTATTATACATTCTAGATTACGTGTTGGCATGATAAACTCCCATTTCAACATGTTTAATATAGCAAATTTTATTAGCATGCAGGTGCCAACTGCTGTCTGGCCATCGTTCCAATATATACCATGTAATGCCAGACATAAGGAAGAATATAGAAGTTGTATACAAACTGGGGATTTCATATTCCTTTTAAAGTGGGACAAAATACTATTGAAAATATCACCTTTTTTTAGCAGATGAATAAGCCCCACATATTAATTATCCTCCCCCTAACATCAACCATCGCAATAAAATATTCTGTAAAAAAAAAAAAAAAAATTAAGAACATCTATGACAAGAAATTGTACTCCGTTGATTTTTATAGCATCTATTCTGGTCATTCTTTCCACTTTATTTGTAGAAGGGGTGCTTTGGATTGCTGCAATGCATAGAAACCATGATGAGAATTAGAAGGGAAATTGCAGAGTAAATGGACATAGAAAAGGTTTTAGGCAGAATGTACAAAAAGGTCATGATACAATATACACCGAAATTATACACAAGATGAAGAAACGATTTCACAGAACACGAGTACTCAATCACCCAAGTCTTGTGGCACTTGCAGGAAATACAATGAATTCATGTTGAATAGTTCATATAAATACTGTTAAAGGATCACATTATGGAGTAAGAACAGTGACGTGTTTATCCTGAACTAAGTCTTCCAGTATGATTAGATGAGGGGACCCAGAGTTATTACCTTGTACCCTTGCTGACGTAATACATGTAGTGAGATTGCTATAAGTGGTACATAGGCTACATAAATACAAAAGGCAATGCTATGAGTGCGTCAGGGACAAACCGGGGCCCAAGACTTAACCCTGAAAGGTGTACGGCCGCTCATCACAGTGCATGCCGCGAGTCAAGGGGGAACGAACCGCGCCTCAGCACGCCAGCCGAGCAGAGCGCCGGAAGACGGGAGTTACTCAACCAAATGGATCAGCAAGGAGTCAATGCATTATTTACCAATGCTGCAGCAGAACATTACGGAAAACCCAAACTATTTGCTTGACCTTTCAGTTACTTGAACTATGGGGGGATATTCAATTGTTTGAAAAGTCGGTTGGGTGTCTGTTTTTTCCCAACGATTACATACCACCCTATGAATCAGTACGGGGGAACCATGACAGGACTGAGGAATAACTAATAGGCAGCAGTAAAATCATTTACATTTGATTTAATATCACAAATGGAAAAAAATAACGATTGCAGTTCTATACGGCATACCCATCTTTAGACAAGGCAGACGCTGGTGTCAGTTTTTAGACTATATAACATTTTCCCATTGCACCCCGTTAAGCGGGGTCTTTGATGGGCACAGACGACTCTCTAAACCCCACAGTCTTAGCAGTGTCCCCCAGATAGGATGTAAAAGGAATCTACATTTTAGATCTGCCTCCATATAACAGAACATGGCCTGACCTGGGAATATTATCTATGTGCATTGGTTTTGGTTGATGGGAATGTAAGTAACAGTCCTACATTGTCCATATACAATGAAGCATGTTTCTCACACAGCCTGTTTGCATTGCAGATTGTATTGGGATACTTGGGTGTTCACAGGAACTAGGATCATACAAAAACCACTTCATGTTTAGATTACTGCAGTTATCTTGTACAAGGAGACACACACACAAGGGATTCTGGGTAGGCCAGTGTAAACACCATTGTGCTTCCTTAATTCGTACCTTCTACACAGAGGAGTCAAAATGGAAATAGGATTCTTTCCCTTACAGGGTCATGAAACCAAAATGCTGCCAATATCTATGGGAGTGCCATAGCTGCCAGTTAGCCTGCCTCGGGTAGAGAGTGACACTACAGTACATTACCTAACGAAGGACACAGATGATACAGTAGCAGCCCGAAGCCTTTGTAGGGGAAATCCGCACCCAAGTTTCTGATTTTCCTACCCCATCTACTTGGCCTAAACAAGCCCTCACATTGACGGTCAAGCCGGCTGCAACAAATAAAAGCTTCTGATTGAGGATAAGAAACACCAATCACATGACGTCTGCAGAAGCGGAGAGTGGGATAAAACAAATCAGCTGTCCATGGTTAGAGGAATAAGAAAACCGTTCCCGGGAAGCCACACTTCTTCCCGCATGCTCCTTTTCTAAATACTGGAAGCAAAAGCGAATCTGAGACACACGTTATAACTAAAAAGCGGACAATTGAAGGATTTATCAGCCGCTAACTATTCCTAAAAATCTACGTCTATTACCAAACAAATAGATATTAAGTCATGATTCTACGAACTTCAATTTGAAGCATTTTTCATTTCTGCCCTATTACTGCCTGGATACTTGATTTATACAGCTACAAACGGAAGGGGTGTAAGAGGGATCATTTATCACACGAAGCTGAACAAGCTGCATACAGGCTATATAGAAAGTGGAGGATGGTGCTTGAACCCCATGCACTTTCTAAACTGCCCATAGAACAGTCATCATTGGCCCAAATGTATTAATCTTTAAAAAGTGATAAAGTGGAGATTGATAAAGTACCAGCCAATCAGCTCCTGTCCTTTTTCAAACATCCTGTAACGTGGCAGCTAGGAAGCGGATTGGTTGGTACTTTATCACTCTTTTTAAGGATTAATACACTTGGGCCATTGATCTTCATTGCAAGCTTTCTTCATCACTGAAAACAATGTAGTCTGAGGCACAGGTGCTTAAGTTTTTAAGGATTTTCTTACAAATGTGCATAAGAATCCAGGGTGTCACCACTACAACCAATTATACCAAATTTTATCACCATGTGGGAGATTTATCAAACCGTTGAGAGAGATAAACTACCAACCAATCAGGTTCTAACTTATTTTACAGGCTGCGTTTAAAAAGTGACAGTTGGGAGTGGATTGGTGGGTACTTCAGCTCTATCCACTTTAGGGTCTAATCATGAAGCAGTGGAAAGATTGGAGAAGTGATCCAGTGGAGAAGTTGCCCATGGCAACCAATCAACTGCTCCATACAATTGTATAGTATGCAAATTATAAATGTTACTTCAATGCTGATTGGTTGCCACAGGCAACTTCTCCACACTTTTCACTGCTTCATGAATAGACCCCTTCATCTCCTCAAACTTTGATAAATCTCCGCCCATGCGAGGAGCTAATAAAGATTCCCTTTCCCGTTACTATAAATTAAATGACGACACTCGCTAATTGCCAGCGCTAACCAACAGTGAGTAGTTAGCGAGGTCAGCCTCCAGAACACAGTTAGGCACCAGTAGAAGCCTCACAAGTATCACAACAGAAGGCAGGTTAAACCATCATACCACATGTGGCACACCAATAGAAAAAAAAGGAGACTCCACGTATCATAACGCACTCGTCTTCCCATTCTTTACACACGCAAGGAAAACCAAGAGTAAAACAAAAGAAAAACAAAAAGGCATTTTTTTTTTCTGGATCAAGTTTAGAATTGACAGCAGTAAGTTGCAACAGAATGTGTTATAGGGGCCTTCTGACACAGAAGTGGTTAAATATACATCTTGTGGTCACTGTGAAATCTAGACTATGGGGTAAATTTACTAAGGCGGGAGATTTTTAGAACTGGTGTTGTTGCCCATGGCAACCAATCAGATTCTACTTACCATTTATCTAGCTGCTTCTATCAGATAATAGATATAATCTGATTGGTTGCTATGGGCAACATCACCAGTTCTAAAAATCTCCCACTTTAGTAAATTTACCCCCAGGTATACAAAAAAAAAAACCAATGGGGCGACCAACCGTATATCTAAGACTCACAAAGCAACAGTAAAGTAGTTGGTAATTTTTATTTAGAACTGACTGTTTATCGTCACCTAAGTACTGAGTATTTAAATAGAATATATATCTCATATGAAAAAAAAGCTAAAAGCATCAAGTGCTTACTCCCCCGTTTTACTCTCCCTCCCGCCCTTTTTATTTACCCCCCCGTTTGGATTTTGCTCCCTAAAGAAAAATAATTGTGTATTTATTGGGACATCTGGAATGCATGATGCTCTTCCCAACCCTCTTCACAAATTTCCCAAGGAACCACAAGCTTCTTTCATTCTAAGGTGGTTTCAGTCAGTGAAATTACGCATGACCACAAATGCAATGAGAGAAAATTATTTAAAAAAAAAAAAAAAGAAGACGAAGAAAATGTACAGAAATGATCATTTCAGAGTTCAAAAACTGGTCACTTCACAGAAAGACTGCATGACTGGTCAAACATCCGCTTCTATAAAAAAGGTAAAATCTGTAGTGACGAGGACTTTCTAGGAGGAATAAAACCGCTCTTTATAACTGGCCCGCTGGTATGAGCTACTGTGGAATAAATAAGCACAAAAATGGAAGAGGTGAGGTCTTATAACTGTTCACTGTTACAGACATAATCCACAAGGTCAGTTACTCGCAGTAGCTCATCCTCGTCTTCCTCTGGTACCACCGCTTCCTGGCTGCTACCCGTCCCATTGGAAGCCTGGCTGACTGCGGCTGAAGCGTCCTTAGAAGTCTGACTCTTTTCGCTTGGTTTCCCAATTAAAGTTTCAATAGTTTTTTCTGGGCTTTGCCCATTCGTGGAAGGCAAATCCACCAAGCTGTAGTCCAAAGGGCTGCCATCTTTTGTAACAGTTTCAAAGTCATCGTCGTCACTCTCTATCCGATAACAAGGCTTTTTAGTGCCCTCCGGGATAGTGGTGGATGCAGGGGGCTTATCCTCTGTGGGAGTCTTTTTGCTGCTGCTAACCTTGGAGTCTCCTTCCTCCTCGTCATCCGTCTCGATGCGATTCAGTCGCTTCCGGACGGGCTTCTCCTCCTCTTCAGAAAGGTCGTCGTCTGAACTTCTGATGCGTTTCCTCAGCAAGGACTTCCTTGCGTTGAGAGGCTTTTCGACATTGGAGTCGCTCTCTGAAAAGTTAAAATCGTAAGTAAATTTAGGTCACACTGGCAATAAAAACCATAGTACAATCACAACTGTGGATGTGCTTATTAAGTATTTCAGTTCTGGACAAGTGAGGAGGGGTGAGATGGAAACTCAGTAATCTCTATGGAAGACATGGGTATATTGCACGCGGTATGCTTTCCAGAGCAGACAACAGACGGTGGAAAATAGAATAGCTGCCTTGCTCTCTCTATATATGGAAGACCTCTAAATAGACTTTCTCTGACGTCCTAGTGGATGCTGGGAACTCCGTAAGGACCATGGGGAATAGCGGGCTCCGAAGGAGGCTGGGCACTCTAGAAAGATCTTAGACTACCTGGTGTGCACTGGCTCCTCCCACTATGACCCTCCTCCAAGCCTCAGTTAGATTTCGTGCCCGGCCGAGGTTGGATGCACACTAGGGGCTCTCCTGAGCTCTTAGAAAGTTATAGTCTTAGAATTTTTTATTTTCAGTGAGACCTGCTGGCAACAGGCTCACTGCAGCGAGGGACTAAGGGGAGAAGAAGCGAACTCGCCTGCTTGCAGCCGGATTGGGCTTCTTAGGCTACTGGACACCATTAGCTCCAGAGGGATCGACCGCAGGCCCAGCCTTGATGTTCGGTCCCGGAGCCGCGCCGCCGTCCCCCTTACAGAGCCAGAAGATGGTCCGGAAAATCGGCGGCATGAAGACATCCTGTCCTCACCAAGGTAGCGCACCGCACTGCAGCTGTGCGCCATTGCTCCTCATGCACACTTCACACTCCGGTCACCGAGGGTGCAGGGCGCTGGGGGGGGGGGCGCCCTGAGGCAGCAATGAAAACACCTTGGCTGGCTAAAATACCTCAATATATAGCCCCTGGGGCTATATATGAGGTAAATACCCCTGCCAGAATCCCATAAAAAGCGGGAGAATACGCCGCGAAAAAGGGGCGGAGCCTATCTCCTCAGCACACTGGCGCCATTTTTCCCTCACAGCTCGGCTGGAAG
Organism: Pseudophryne corroboree; assembly: GCF_028390025.1. Taxonomy (NCBI): domain Eukaryota; kingdom Metazoa; phylum Chordata; class Amphibia; order Anura; family Myobatrachidae; genus Pseudophryne; species Pseudophryne corroboree. The sequence goes on from NC_086445.1 coordinate 51,431,053, forward strand.
GAAGCTCCCTGGCTCTTCCCTGCAATTCTACAGTACAGTAAGAGGGAAAAGAGAGGGGGGGCATTAAAATTGGCACTGTATACAGTATATTATATTGAAAAGCGGCTATTAGGGACATAACTCAGTTAGTCCCTGTATATATATAGCGCTCTGGTGTGTGCTGGCATACTCTTACTCTGTCCCCCCAAAGGGCTTTTGTGGGTCCTGTCCTCTGTTGGAGCATTCCCTGTGTGTGTGGAGTGTGTCGGTACGGCTGTGTCGACATGTTTGAGGAGGATAATGATGTGGAGGGGGAGCAGATGCCTTTAGCAGGGATGTCACCCCCTGGGGGTCAGACACCTGAGTGGATGGTATTATGGCAGGAAATGAGTGCACGTATAGACTCCTTACATAAAAAATTTGCCGACATGCCGACTGTGGGACAGCCGAGTCTTCAGCTCGTGCCTGTCCAGGTGTCTCAAAAGTCATCAGGGGCTCTGAAACGCCCGCTCTCTCAGGTGGCACAAGTAGATGTCGACACGGATACTGACACCAGTGTCGACGACGATGAGTCAAATTTAATGCCCGTTAAGGCCATTCACTGCATGATTGAGGCAATGAAAGAGGTGTTAAATATTTCTGATTTACATCCAGGTACCACAAAAAAGGGTATTATGTTTGGGGAGAAAAAACTACCTGTAGTTTTTCCCCCGTCAGATGAATTAAATGAAGTGTGTGAAGAAGCGTGGGCTTCCCCTGATAAGAAATTGGTAATTCCTAAGAAGCTACTAATGGCGTTCCCTTTCCCGCCAGAGGATAGGTTACGTTGGGAAACACCCCCGAAGGTGGATAAAGCGCTCACACGTTTGTCTAAAAAGGTGGCACTACCGTCCCAGGATACGGCCGCCCTTAAGGAACCTGTTGATAGAAAGCAGGAGGCGATCCTGAAGTCTGTATATACACACACACAGGCATTATACTCAGACCAGCTATTGCGTCAGCATGGATGTGCAGTGCTGCCGCTGCGTGGTCAGATAAACTGTCAGAAGATATTGACACGTTAGACAGAGACACGATCCTGCTAACAATTGACCATATCAAAGACTCAGTCTTATACATGAGAGATGCACAGAGGGAAATCTGCCGGCTGGCATCTAATGTAAGTGCATTATCCATCTCTGCTAGGAGATGCTTATGGACTCGCCAGTGGACTGGAGATGCAGATTCCAAAAGGCACATGGAAGTTTTGCCTTATAAGGGGGAGGAATTATTTGGGGATGGTCTCTCCGACCTAGTTTCCACAGCAACGTCTGGGAAGTCAGCATTTTTACCCCACGTCCCCTCACAGCCTAAGAAGGCGCCATTTTATCAGGTTCAGTCCTTTCGGTCCCAGAAAAACAAGCAGGGAAAAGGAGGGTCTTTTCTGTCAAGAGGCAGAGGCAGGGGAAAAAGGCTGCAGCAAACAGCAGGTTCCCAGGAACAAAAGTCCTCCCCCGCTTCCTCTTCCAAGTCCGCCGCATGACGGTGGGGCTTCACAGGCGGAGCCAGGTACGGTGGGGGCCCGCCTCAGGAATTTCAGCGATCAGTGGGCTCGCTCACAGGTGGACCCCTGGATCCTTCAAATAGTATCTCAGGGATATATGCTGGAATTCGAGGCGACTCCACCCCGCCGTTTCCTAAAATCCGCCTTGCCGATTGCTCCCTCAGACAGGGAGGCGGTGCTAGCAGCGATTCACAAGCTGTATTCCCAGCAGGTGATAATCAAGGTACCCCTACTTCAACAAGGCCGGGGTTACTATTCCACACTATTTGTGGTGCCGAAACCGGACGGTTCGGTGAGACCCATTTTAAATTTGAAATCCTTGAACACATACATAAAAAAATTCAAGTTCAAGATGGAATCGCTCAGGGCGGTTATTGCAAGCCTGGACGAGGGGGATTACATGGTATCCCTGGACATCAAGGATGCTTACCTGCATGTCCCCATTTACAATTCTCACCAGGAGTACCTCAGATTTGTGGTACAGGATTGCCATTACCAATTCCAGACGCTGCCGTTTTGACTCTCCACGGCACCGAGGGTATTTACCAAGGTTATGGCGGAAATGATGATACTCCTTCGAAAAAAGGGAGTTTTAATTATCCCATACTTGGACGATCTCCTAATAAAGGCACGAACCAAGGAACAGTTGTTAGTGGGAGTAGCACTATCTCAGGAAGTGCTGAGCCAGCACGGTTGGATTCTGAATATCCCAAAGTCACAGCTGGTCCCCACGACACGTCTAATTTCCTGGGAATGATTCTGGACACGGCCCAGAAAAAAGTGTTTCTCCCGGAGGAGAAAGCCAGGGAGTTGTCTTCTCTAGTCAGAGACCTCCTAAAACCAAAACAGGTATCGGTGCATCACTGCACGCGGGTCCTGGGAAAGATGGTAGCTTCTTACGAAGCATTTCCATTCGGCAGGTTCCATGCCAGAATTTTTCAGTGGGACCTGTTGGACAAGTGGTCCGGATCGCATCTTCAGATGCATCGTTTAATAACCCTGTCTCCACGAACCAGGGTGTCTCTTCTGTGGTGGCTGCACAGTGCTCATCTTCTGGAGGGCCGCAGATTCGGCATACAGGACTGGGTCCTGGTGACCACGGATGCCAGCCTACGAGGCTGGGGGGCAGTCACAAAGGGAAGAAACTTCCAAGGACTATGGTCAAGTCAGGAGACTGCCTTTCACATAAATATTCTGGAACTAAGGGCCATTTACAATGCCCTAAGTCAAGCAAAATCCCTGCTCCTACACCAGCCGGTGCTGATCCAGTCAGACAACATCACGGCAGTCGCCCATGTGAATCGACAAGGCGGCACAAGAAGCAGGACGGCGATGGCAGAAGCCACAAAAATTCTCCGATAGGCGGAGAATCATGTACTAGCACTGTCAGCAGTGTTCATCCCGGGAGTGGACAACTGGGAAGCAGACTCTCTCAGCAGGCACGACCTCCACCCGGGAGAGTGGGGACTTCATCCAGAAGTCTTCCAAATGATTGTAAATCAATGGGGTCGTCCACAGGTGGACATGATGGCGTCCCGCCTAAACAAAAAACTAGAGAAGTATTGCGCCAGGTCAAGAGACCCTCAGGCGATAGCTGTGGACGCTCTAGTGACACCGTGGGTGTACCGGTCAGTTTATGTGTTCCCTCCTCTACCTCTCATACCAAAGGTATTGAGAATAATAAGAAAGCGAGGAGTAAACACAATTCTCGTGGTTCCGGATTGGCCGAGAAGAGCGTGGTACCCGGAACTTCAAGAAATGATCTCAGAGGACCCGTGGTCTCTGCCGCTCAGACAGGACCTGCTGCAGCAGGGCCCCTGTCTGTTCCAAGACTTACCGCGGCTGCGTTTGACGGCATGGCGGTTGAACACCGGATCCTGAAGGAAAAGGGCATTCCGGAGGAAGTCATTCCTACGCTTATTAAAGCCAGGAAAGAGGTCACAGCAACTCATTATCACCGCATATGGCGGAGGTATGTTGCATGGTCTGAGGCCGAAAAGGCCCCAACGGAGGAATTTCAACTAGGTCGATTTCTGCATTTCCTGCAAGCAGGAGTGAATATGGGCCTAAAACTGGGCTCCATTAAGGTACAGATCTCAGCTCTGTCAATTTTCTTTCAAAAAGAACTAGCTTCAGTACCTGAAGTTCAGACATTTGTGAAAGGAGTGCTGCATATTCAGCCCCCATTTGTGCCTCCTGTGGCACCTTGGGATCTCAACGTGATGTTGAGTTTCTTAAAATCACATTGGTTTGAGCCACTAAAAACCGTGGATCTGAAATCTCACGTGGAAAGTGGTCATGTTATTGGCCTTGGCTTCAGCCAGGCGAGTGTCAGAGTTGGCGGCTTTATCATGTAAAAGCCCTTATCTGATTTTCCATATGGATAGGGCAGAATTGAGGACTCGTCCCCAGTTTCTCCCTAAGGTGGTGTCAGCGTTTCACCTGAACCAGCCTATTGTGGTGCCTGCGGCTACTAAGGATTTGGAGGACTCCAAGTTGCTAGACGTTGTCAGGGCCCTGAAAATATATGTTTCCAGGACGGCTGGAGTCAGAAAATCTGACTCGCTGTTTATCCTGTATGCACCCAACAAGCTGGGTGCTCCTGCTTCTAAGCAGACTATTGCTCGTTGGATTTGTGGTACAATTCAGCTTGCACATACTGTGGCAGGCCTGCCACAGCAAAAATCTGTCAATGCCCATTCCACAAGGAAGGTGGGCTCATCTTGGGCGGCTGCCCGAGGGGTCTCGGCTTTACAACTTTGCCGAGCTGCTACTTGGTCAGGGGCAAACACGTTTGCAAAATTCTATAAATTTGATACCCTGGCTGAGGAGGACCTGGAGTTCTCTCATTCGGTGATGCAGAGTCATCCGCACTCTCCCGCCCGTTTGGGAGCTTTGGTATAATCCCCATGGTCCTTACGGAGTTCCCAGCATCCACTAGGACGTCAGAGAAAATAAGAATTTACTCACCGGTAATTCTATTTCTCGTAGTCCGTAGTGGATGCTGGGCGCCCATCCCAAGTGCGGTTTATCTGCAATACTTGTACATAGTTATTGTTAACTAAATCGGGTTATTGTTGAGCCATCTGTTGAGAGGCTCTATTGTTTCATACTGTTAACTGTGTTTCATATCACGAGTTGTACGGTGTGATTGGTGTGGCTGGTATGAGTCTTACCCGGGATTCAAAATCCTTCCTTATTGTGTACGCTCGTCCGGGCACAGTATCCTAACTGAGGCTTGGAGGAGGGTCATAGTGGGAGGAGCCAGTGCACACCAGGTAGTCTAAGATCTTTCTAGAGTGCCCAGCCTCCTTCGGAGCCCGCTATTCCCCATGGTCCTTACGGAGTTCCCAGCATCCACTACGGACTACGAGAAATAGAATTACCGGTGAGTAAATTCTTATTTTAAAAGGTACGTACACACGGGACTAGATTTAAACAATTTTGCAGTTTTCGGAACGACAAATCGATGCCAATGAGCGCACCCACGGGTCGCTAGTGACAGCCTCAGATCTTTAGTACATGTGAGATCTGGGGCTGCCGAATGCAGCATGGCCCTGCCATTGTTAAATCACCTAGTTAACTATAGGTGGCACAATAGATCTCTCAGGAGGAAGGTGTAGTGGCCGAGGACTCCTCATGCTTGGAAAAAGTTTTAGGATTCTAGCGAAAATCTGGTAATGTATGGGAGCAAATGAAAACTGACCATTTGCTCCCAAACACTGGAAATCAGACAAAAATGGACGTCCGAACAAAAAATTGCCTAAATCCATTTGATTTAACAATTTATCTGAACGACCATTTTTTGGCCATTTTCCGGCTTTTGGGAGCAAACGGATGATTGTCATGTGCTTCCATACATTAACAGAATTTTGCTCCAACTTGCATGTGATGGGGTGTAAGTGGTGGAAGCGACTGTCCAAGGTTCTTTGAGAGACCTTGCTTTAGGATGTAGCGCTACAGGTGATGTAAAACGGATACAAAATGCGCGTTTAATGGCACTAGTAGATGAGGATGATAATGTGCATGGCTTGTAATAACTAAGACTGGAACACACCATTGCTTTCAGAGCTGGAGAATCTACGTTTAAGTACTCGTCTCATTTCTTTCCCACGTCCGCGGCGAGCTCCTTTCTGCGAGCCATCGCTCTCTGAATCCTCCTTGTAATTGACCTGCCGTTTCTGATTTCTCCGTGACCTCCTCCTCCTGGTGTCCAGGTAGTCATCGCTGTAATCACTACTCGCTTCAGTCTCTGCAGTGACATAATGCCAGTTGTTACAGCTGCAATCACACAGACTTTTTCTTTTTTTTCACTACAGGTTTTGTGCCTCTTTTTCAGCCTGTCCTCTTTTAGAAGTTGCCTACTTTAAAATCTTGAGTGGCTGCAGGGTCTCTGGCTGTCATACATGTGCATTTCAGCACTCAAGCTCGTTCTTTAGGGTCACCCGATACGAGTCAGATACCTCACCTCCATGTACATGAGGGAGAAGGAAGGTGGGGGTGTTCTGATTGAGCATGATTGGAATAGAGGCCTTCCAAAGCCTCTCCGCTCACTACATTGTAGTATGTCATGTGACTGGTTGCCTTGGTAATTGCATGATGCTACGCCAGAGGTTCCCAAATGGGTTCCTCAATGTACTCCAACGGTCATGGTTTTAAATGTATCCATGCTTGACCACAGGTGATTTAATTAGCACCTTAGTCAATTTGATTTAACCATCTGTGCTGAGCAATGGATATACCTAAAACCTGGACTGTTGGGGTGCCTTGAGGATGGCGATCGGGAACCTCTGTGCTACGCAAACTGTCAACCATTAATAGAAGACTGGAGACAGGAAAACAAGGGGGGGGGGAAAGTGTGGTCTACAGGGGTAAAGCGAGTGATCTTTACACTTTATGGTATTGCAGCATACTGTGTGGCTTTACTAAACGGGGTTCTCAGCTCCAAGCTTCTAGTACCACCAGCGGATCATGTTTTCAGGATTTCTTTAAACATGCACAAGAGGGTCAGTACTGACTGCTCCTGTTTCCATGGACAAAAATCCTTAACATATGACCAGCTGGTATTTCCTCATACATCTAGCCTCAATACGCCAAGCAGCAGGCAATGCCTGGAGCGATCGGACAGGCCCGATGCAACTCCGCTAGCGCTGGGCTTTTTTTTGTGTGTTAAAAATGCATCTTCAATGCAACGTGATCCGCACAGGAGACTGTGCAGAGTTATTTTATATGCAACACTTGTACATCTGCGTACGACTGGAACTCTGCACGTAAAATAGGCGCCTCCGCTGCATTGTAGCACTTCGTATACAGATTCAGAGACTCAGTCGCACACAGATACACAAGTGTCACAATTAATCAGCAGTCTCTCCTAGTCAGATCGGATTGCGTCTAAGATGTATTATCGGCGGGGAAAAAAAAAAAAAAGACGCTAGTAGAGTCTCGCGGGACCTGGCTTGCCAAAAGGGGGGCTGTTTGGCACCACTGCAAAAAAAAAAAAAAATGTTTGAGGACTTGTAAGGGAAACAGCCGTAATAATAGGTAATTCTAGTGAATGTGGTAGGAACCCCTTTTACCGCCTTAATACAAGTCACTGTGTGGTCAAATGTAAAATGTTTTCTCGTGCAGCCACTAAAAGAACTATGGGGTATCAACCACTAGATGATAGGAGCTGAAGATGGTGCACATGCATCAATATAGAATTATGCTGCTGTTCAATGTCTATCTGGGATTGACTATTTCTGCCTTATGGTATATGTATTCCACAGGCATAATGGGCAGAAAACGTATGCTAACTGCTTTATATATTTATATACTTTTCAAAACCTCTTTATTGAATTGCTTTCTCTCTTCTCTTTCACCAGTGACGGTATAGCATTACAGGGGTGCCCATAAGGCTGGCTCAAGTTTAAGAAAACAGTAAAAATAAAAATGTTTTTCTGCTCCTGAGCAACCTGTTGGGACATCAGAAAAGAACCACACACAGAGTTAGTTTGGATAAGCTGACAAATCTCACCAGTGGCTTGTTCATCCTCTTCGGATTCATCTTCATCATCATCGTCCGAGTATCTTCTCCTCACAGACCGCCTCTTCAGTCGCCTACTCTGCCTCATAGGCCGCCTATAGTGTCGTCGCGGCCGGCGAGTGCCAAAGTCACTGTCGTTCGACTGCTGGTCATCACTTTCATCTGGGTTTTCTTCAGACACGACAAATTCATCCTGAGAGCTGGGTGTGTGAAGTGTACAAGTTACCGGAGGGTTTAGGAACGAAGGAGTCATATGATGTACAATAATAAGAATAGAGTACAAAAGATCAGGACCACCAGGCGTGCATTAATCACTGACCCTTCACTTATCTGGAACTCATCTTCACTCTCTTCTTCATCCACATTGCTGTCACTGTCCAGGTCGTTTAATCGCCGGCGTTTTTTGCGCCGTGTAACGGCCCTTTGAGGCCGTTTTCCCTCTGGTTTTTCTCCTTCCAAGATGGTGGATATGTCTTTGCCGCGGTTACCAGTGATGTTGGCCATATCCTTTCCCCGGCCACCACCTTCAAACAGAGGAGAATAAGCTCTAAAGCAAATGTCTGACATTGATTAAAAAAAAAAAAAAAGTATGTACAATTTAAAGGTACGCTTTAACAGACATTTAAAGCAAATAGTTCATAGCTGAATATGTCATAAGCTCTCCACTGAAATAAATCTGTTAAAACACAGATACCCCTTTTACACTGCCATAAATATCCTGGTTTATTGCACGTGAATGCACTGCAACCCTGGATACTGTGCAGTTTAAAAGCACCCTATGGAAATTACCCGGGTCAAGCGACCCGGCACTTTAACCTGGGTAGCAAGCAGGGTTGCCCACAGGTTCCTCAACCTGGCTGGCGGTGCAGTGCAAATGGGTAAGCCAGGTCAAACCCATTCACAGCAATGGAGCAGTCGACGCTTGGAGATGATCTCATCTCCAAGTGGCCACTCGGGACCCGCCTCCGATGGCGTCACCAACCTGGCAATAAGCCGGGTCGAGAAGCCAGTCTGAAAGGGGTATCAGGGGTAAAGGTATTATAGCGGCCGGGTGCGACCTGGTTGATTTTGCCATGAAAATGATTGGCACTTTAAAAAAACAAAAACAACAACAACAACAACAACAACGGGAGAGCACCCTATTACATCCCCCCACCCCCTTTAGTGTTGAGATTTCTCAGCTTAATTGTTGGAATTGAAGGGTTTTTTTTTATTCTTATTTTGTTTTCTCACTTCTCTTCCACTGCCTCAATATCCTGGTACTTTACCTAATACTGCAAACAGTTACTTAACACTATCACTTCGTCAACCTCTCTGTCCTTCAACTCAAAACACAGCAATTCCAAAAACATTTTCATTTCATGCTGGGAACAAGACAATGCTTTATTCAGTAACTGTTCAACAAAATCCCAAACCCCATGGCGATGACACTGATTGTGAAGCCTAAAACTATTATTTTTATACAAGCCTATAAATCGGACTTGCAATTGACCAACATATAAATAGGTCTTGCAAACACAAACCGAGCCAGCACGGGCACACAGGAACGGGAAAAAACCATTAGGTGAATTGCAGGGTAAACAGGCAATATATCTGTATGGCGTATCTGATTAAATTGGAAATAAATCCTTTCAACCTGAGGCGTATCAGAAGTTTAAACAGAACTAAAAAAGAAATAAATAAATGAAAAAACCCACACTCACCACCGCCGCCATCTGCATCTCGGATGTCATCTTCTATTGCTTCATCAATCGCCTCATCAAATTCATCAAACCTACAAGAACAGTGGATAAAATGTCCTTATTTCCGGGAAAGATTATGCCACACCACATGAAAAGCTGATCCCATATTGCAGAATTTAAAATAAAACAATAAAAGACCCCCCTCCCTGGGCTGTAATCCGCTCCGCAGCTTCTTCACCTCAACAGGAAAGAGCTATGAAGAGTTTCCGTCAACATCCCCTCGGTGCACCAAATCCGCAGACTTCCAGCACCTATCGGCAGGAGTTATTTTGATTAATGGCACTCGTTTATAAGATCCTGCTGTCTCCTAACTCCTATTATTTTGTCCTCCCTACTAGCCAGAAGAAGTTTCTAGTAGTCAAGACAGGCATTGAAGAGGGTCAGCAAACTCCATTCCCTTTTTATTTTATTTTTAAAGGGCAACCAGAAAATTAGATACTTTAACATCCATTAAAATTCGTTCTACAAATCCACTGGGGAACACTGGAACAACTGGGACATAGTACGCGGTGTTGGAGCCTGGTCAATTGTTACTCCCTCCAAAAACTCAAACTACGTCCACTGGTTAGTAGGTACACAGTACATCAGCAAGAACATGGAATCGGTAGAGTTTTGTGTAAGTACCTATGTATTTGATAGAATGACTACAGAACTGGGTTTTTTTTTTATTGTCAATATCTTCTTTTCATATTTTTATATAGTTTAATATATTATAATAGAGGCGCTACCCACTACCTAATTACATACATAGAACAAACATGGAAAGGAGGCAGTAATTGGGCGCACCAGTCAAAAAATAAATAAATACATTAAAAAAAAAAAAACCAAAAACCTTTATTAATCAAATTAAGGGAAAATAATTCAACAAAAATAAAACACACAAGAATCTGTAAAAGTGTGAAATAAAATAAAGCAAAATGAAGAAAAGAAAAGAAAGTGGTAAACTAGGTGACGGGGCTGTCAAATATAAAGGGTAGGAGGCAAATTATATGAAGCAGTGGAAATCACTCCATGCAATGTGTGTTTAGGACATGTCTATCACTTTGTGCTGCAGTGTATACATGTATTTTAGTTTTTCGTAATTATCCAATAGTGGGAATGTATCTTTCAATTGATTAAATATAGTCAAATCCTCATAGGTAGTTCCCAGTCGGCATTAATTAAGCATGTACAAACTAAATTGTTCTTTTCATTAATACATTAAACGTGTGTGTATAGTGGGATCCGGTCTGAAGATCGACAGTGTCTAGGTCGACAATGTTTAGGTCGACCACTATAGCTCGACAGTCACTAGGTCGACATGGATGGAAGGTCGACAGGGTTTCTAGGTCGACAGGTCTAAAGGTCGACATGAGTTTTTCACATTTTTTTTTTTGGGGGGGGGGATTTTTTCATACTTAACGATCCACGTGGACTACGATTGGAACGGTAAAGTGTGCCGAGCGAAGCAAAGGCACCATGCGAGGGGACGCGGTGCACTAATTTGGGATCCCGGTCACTTTACGAAGAAAACGACACCAAAAAAAAATAAAAAAATCCTCATGTCGACCTTTAGACCTAGCACATGTCAACCTAGAAACCCTGTCGACCTTCCATCCATGTCGACCTAGTTACCGTCGACCTAAACATTGTCGACAAAACGAACCACACCCGTGTATAGTATAGTATAAATAGTCTTCATGAAATTTTACCTCCTCTTATTCTGCTACACTATCCAGTTAGATAAATTCAACTTGATACAATGTTGCAAACTGCTGGAAGGAGAAGTTGTGGTCTGAGGTCCCCCCTGCTTATTGCTGACATGCCGAGAGGTGAACAAGCTTTTAGCTGAGTGATTGACCCTTTATAAAAAGAGGTCCCTTAAGTTCCTATATAGTTCACAAACCCTCATTTGTAATGTTGTGATGAACTTTAAAACATCAGTATTTATCTATTTGCCCCCACAATTCTATAAGTGGGGCTGTCTGTCCGTATCTAATATATCAGATCAATGTTGCGGTTTCTATATTTGAAGACAACACTGCACGGTGGCACATCTGTATGCCATCATATAGACATGAAGTAGGATCAGTATGAGATCCCGGCGCTCGAAATACCGACGCAAGGATCTCGATTCTGAAGAAGCCGACAGGGGTAAGGGGGTGTTCTCCCCTCTCCCCTAACCCTCCCTGCCTGCAGCCCAACCCTAACCACCCCCCGGAGGTGCCTAAACCTAACGCTGCACCCCCGCTGCCTAAACCTAACCCCCCCCCCCCCCCTGCCTAAACCTAACCCTCCCCCCGCAGCCTAACCCTAAACCTCCAAGGGGTATGCATAAACCCCCCCCCCCCCTGGGCTTGCCTGTGTCGGCATTCAGAATAGGGTCGATATTCCGGCTTCTGTATTCTGACAGCCAGGATACCGACAGCCGGGATCCTGACTACTTCCCATGCAGTGTTTAGAATATAATAACCACAACATTGATGTGATATATTACACAGGGCCGTAGAGAGGGTGGCCGGGACCCGGGCGATCGCTTTCACCCTCCCCGCACAGTCAGCGATTAATAGCCACTTCTCACCCCACTTGGCGATACTGATATTAGATACAGAGATCCCTGCTTAAGGAATTGTGAAGGCAAATGTATACACCAAAGCCACCCTAACAGCGCAGGCTTTAAGTATATCCACGGCTCAGCACAGATTGTTAAATTAAATGACTGAGGTACTAATTAAGTCACCAGTGATTAAGCATGGATATCCTTAAAACATGGACTGTGTTTAGGAACCTCTGTCATACATTAATATAATCAACACGAACTGATAAAGACCATTACTAAAACACATATTGAACAGAGTGATTTCCACCGCTTAAAATCATTTTCCAGATTCTCGTATTTTTATTTTTTGGGGGTTGGGGAAATCTTTTTAGACATTGATAAAGTTTAAGTGTTAATTTTTCTTACATATTTCCTCATTTCTTTTGTAGACTACATTTGTTCCATGATTGTTCTACGCAAGTACTGACGGCCAGGTGGCTGCCCAAAGGGTGTCTGACCGAGGCCCTTATGCTGCACCGACCAGGAGGCTAGGACTGAACTAGCAGAAGGCACGGGACAGTTTTGAGAACAGGATTACCCATCTCAGGGTGAGCCTGGTGAATTACCCGAGTTATGTAAGAGAAATGGGGAGCCTCAGAACCAGTGCAATACAGAGACTCTCTTACAAAGATATGTGTTCATACATATATGCAGAGAGGTGCTACAGCTGGCATAAGGTAAGATGAACAGGAAAAGGCAAAAGTGACTTAGGGGTCTATTCATGATACAGTGAAAAGAGTGAAGTGATCCAGTGGAGAAGTTGCCCACGGCAACCAATCAGCTGCTCCTTATCATAGACCCTTTAATGTTGCACAGTACAGCGAGTATGGATGTTAAATGTAACCTTTATTGTTTTTATTCAAGAAAATGTATCAGGATACTTATACTCTAAGAGAAATGTTTAAAATGAAGATGGCACTCCTGGTGAAGCTTTAGGAAGGTCATCCCTATGGCCCTGTCCAATTGGATCTGTATGGCCCTTCCCCACAGGTGTGCTCTCACCACTGGTATAGCGTAAGTGGTTGGGAGTGCCCAAGGTCCTACACTGCACTCCAATGCCCCAAGTTATTTGTGTATCCCATTAGGATGACAGAGAAATAAATCTGAACCAATGCAAAATGCATTCATAGGGGGGTATTCAATTGTTTGAAGTCAGTTGGGTGTCTTTTTTTCCTGTCTATTAGATAGGGAAAAACAGACCCCCAAATGACTACTCAAAGAATTAAATTCCCATCATAATGTTATTACCTTGTTCCTAATTACCTAGGAGACTGCAAGTACTTACCAGTCACTGAAACACAGAACAGGCACCCTGAGAAAGCGGTGTATGGAACATAACATGAGTATCTCTCAGATCCTTGAATGCTCCTGTGTTGGTATCTGTGAATGCTACTTGTTGCTTGTAGGACGGTGCCCAACACAAATCTCACCTGTAACTGATGAATTTTCGGGCTCTCGTAGACCGCCTTTCCAGTGGCTTGGGCTTTTTCTTCTTCTTTTCCTCCTTTACTTGTACTTCTGGCACTTCCTCGGTTTCCTGCAATAATAAATTGTCTGTTACAAATAATCCAACGTACAATATTGGCTTGTGGTTAAGAACCGCATTGGTAAAAACGTACTTGAGTAGGAATAATGTTCTCAATACTGATTCCAACGTAAACCAACCGTTCTTTCCTAAGGAGTGAGAAAACACAATTAGCCCATCTGACTGGCGGACAGTTCCAGGACTTCCCAAATTCCAGGTTAGGACAAGATACAAGAGCACCTAAGCCTGCGGTAGACTGGAGTTCTGTCTGTTTACGATATTTCATAGATGCCCATTCCCCCTATAATGCACAAACTGTATAGTAGAAATAACAATATGCTTTAATAGCAAGTCAGCGTCTATTGATGCTGGTTCACCATTCCCAGCAATATGGTACCTTCATTTCTGGATTATAAAACAAAGCTGGTTTGACCATGAAGTTAAAACAAGTCAGCAAATGACCCTTCTCTGCAACAATTGTTGCCTAGCAATATTGTAACGAATCCAACAGTTCAGAACCTTACTTAGTCCACAATGGCTAGTACTGAACCACTGATCACACAATAAACTGACACGGATGGTCAGTAATCTATAGGCCACAGAGAGTAGGTGAAAATCCACAGTGATGAGATGTCGGTTACCTTCTCTCTGCCCGCTCTTTCTTCTTCAAGACGACATCTAGATTCTGTAACTGCTCCTCAAGCTTCTCACACAGTAATTTCTGTTAATAAAGAAATTGGAAGAGATTAGCGCAATATTTCACGGACGTTACTTATAGTTGAAGGATCCCACAGTGCTGCCGTTCTGCACCAATTTATAAATCATCAGACACAATCAGGAGTGGCCACTGTAAGACTGGTGACTGTACTTGGCCAGCGTTCAAATCATAACACAACAACAGACTGACTAGACGCAGATAGATCTGTTCTCTGGGTGATCACTTCAAACACCACCACTTTACGGGGTGTTATCCAAAAGCAATTGGTAGAAGTAAAGTGCCATTAAGTCTCCCAGGTATATTGTGAACACAAAGACCTATGTAACAGGAACCTTGTAGCAGGCTGGTTCAAAACTATTATTTTTTTTAAATAAAAAAAAAAACAACACTTTTTTATTATGCTATTAGTACAGGCACGTCACCGTGACTTATTAAATAAAAGCCTATTATACTAAAAAAAATAAGAATTTACTTACCGATAATTCTATTTCTCGGAGTCCGTAGTGGATGCTGGGGTTCCTGAAAGGACCATGGGGAATAGCGGCTCCGCAGGAGACAGGGCACAAAAAGTAAAGCTTTCCGATCAGGTGGTGTGCACTGGCTCCTCCCCCTATGACCCTCCTCCAGACTCCAGTTAGGTACTGTGCCCGGACGAGCGTACACAATAAGGGAGGAATTTTGAATCCCGGGTAAGACTCATACCAGCCACACCAATCACACTGTACAACCTGTGATCTGAACCCAGTTAACAGTATGATAACAGCGGAGCCTCTGAAAAGATGGCTCACAACAACAATAACCCGATTTAGTTAGCAATAACTATGTACAAGTATTGCAGATAATCCGCACTTGGGATGGGCGCCCAGCATCCACTACGGACTCCGAGAAATAGAATTATCGGTAAGTAAATTCTTATTTTCTCTATCGTCCTTGTGGATGCTGGGGTTCCTGAAAGGACCATGGGGATTATACCAAAGCTCCCAAACGGGCGGGAGAGTGCGGATGACTGCAGCACCGAATGAGAGAACTCCAGGTCCTCCTTTGCCAGGGTATCAAATTTGTAGAATTTTACAAACGTGTTCTCCCCCGACCACGTAGCTGCTCGGCAAAGTTGTAATGCCGAGACCCCTCGGGCAGCCGCCCAAGATGAGCCCACCTTCCTTGTGGAATGGGCCTTAACAGATTTAGACTGTGGCAGGCCTGCCACAGAATGTGCAAGTTGAATTGTGCTACCAATCCCACGAGCAATCGACTGCTTAGAAGCAGAAGCACCCAGCATTGTTGGGTGCATACAGGATAAACAGCAAGTCAGATTTCCTGACTCCAGCCAACCTGGAAACTATATTTTCAGGGCCCTGATAACATCCAGCAACTTGGAGTCCTCCAAGTCCCTAGTAGCCGCAGGTACCACAATAAGCTGGTTCAGGTGAAACGCTGACACCACCTTAAGGAGAAACTGGGGACGAGTCCGCAGCTTTGCTCTGTCCGAATGGACAATCAGATATGGCTTTGTGAGATAAAGCCGCCAATTCTGACACTCGCCTGGCCGAGGCCAGGACCAACAGCATGGTCATTTTCCATGTGAGATATATCAAATCCACAGATTTGAGTTGTTTAAACCAATGTGATTTTTTAGGAATCCCAAAACTACGTTGAGATCGCCCAGTGCCACTGGAGACATCAAAGGGGCTGTATATGCAGTACTCCCTTAACAACTTCTGGACTTCAGGAACTGAAGCCAATTTCTTTCTGGAAGAAAATCAACAGGCCGAAATTTGAACCTTAATGGACCCAATTTGAGACCCATAGACACTCCTGTTTGCAGGAAATGTAGAAATTAACCTAGTTGAAATTCTTCCGTGGAGCCTTCCTGGACTCACACCCTGGCACATATTTTCACCTAAGTGGTGATAATGTTGTGCGGTCACCTCCTTCCTGGCTCTGACCAGGGTAGGGATGACCTCTTCCGGAATGCCTCTTTCCCTTAGGATCCGGCGTTCACCCGCCTTGGCGTCAACGCAGCTGCGGTAAGTCCCGGAACAGACACGGTTCTTGCCGAATCAAGACCCTTCTTAGTATCTCTTGAAGTTCCGGGAACCAAGTCCTTCTTGGCCAAACCGGAGCCACGAGTATAGTTCTTACTCCTCTCCTTCCTATCATTTTCAATACATTGGGTATGAAAAGCAGAGGATGGAACACATACACCGACTGGTACACCGACGGTGTTACCAGAGCGTCCCAGCTATTGCCTGAGTGTCTCTTGACCTGGCGCTTCAGGTGGGACGCCATCATAACCACCTTTGGTCTTTCCCAACGGTTTACAATCATGTGGAAACTTCCAGATTAAGTTTCCACTTTTCCGGGTGGAATTCATTTATGCTGAGGAAATCTTCCCAGTTGCCCACTCCCGGAATGAACACTGCTGACAGTGTTATCACATGATTTTCCGCCCAGCGAAGAATCCTTGCTGTCATTGCCCTCCTGCTTCTTGTGTCGCCCCGTCTGATAACGTGGGCGACCGCCATGATGATGTCCTACTGGATCAGCACCGGTTGACTTTGAAGCAGGAGTCTTCCTAGGCTCAGAGCATTGTAAATTGCCCTTAGCTCCAGTATATTCATGTGGAGAGAAGTCTCCAGACTTGACCACACTTCCTTGGAAATTTTTTCCCTGTGTGACTACTCCCCAGCCTCTCAGGCTGGTATCCGTGGTCCCCAGAACACAGTCCTGAATGCTGAGTGTGCTGCCCTCTAAAAGATGAGCACTCTGCAGCCCCCACAGAAGAGACACCCTTGTCCTTGGAGACAGGATTATCCGCTGATGCATCTGAAAATGCGATCCGGACCATTCGTCCAGCAAATCCCCTGAGATCTGCCGAATGGAATCGCTTCGTAAGAAGCCACCATTTTTCCCAGGACTCCTGTGCATTGATGCACTGATACTTGGCCTGGTTTTAGGAGGTTTCTGACTAGGTCGAATAACTCCTTGGCTTTTTCCTCCCGGAGGAACACCTTTTTCTGGACTATGCCCAGAATCATTCCTAGGAACAGCAGACGTATCGTCGGAAAACAGCTGCGATTCTTGGAATATTTAGAATCCAGTCGTGCTGTCGTAGAACTACTTTAGATAGTGCTCTTCCGACCTCCAACTGTTCTCTGGAACTTGCCCTTTTCAGGATATCGTCCAAGTAAGGGATAATTTAGATGCCTTTTTTCTTTGAAGAAACATCTTTTCGGCCATTACCTTGGTAAAAGGCCCGGGGTGCCGTGGATAATTCAAACGGCATCGTCTGAAACTGATATTGACAGTTCTGTACCACGAACCAGAGGTACCCTTGTTGAGAAGGGCAAATTTGGACATGGAGGTAATCCTTGATGTCCAGGGACACCATATAGTCCCCTTTTTTCCGGTTCGCTATCACTGCTCTGAGTGACTCCATCTCGATTTGAACCTTTTATGTAAGTGTTCAAAGATTTCAGTTTAGACTATGTCTCACCAAGCCGTCTGGCTTCAGTACCACAATATAGTGTGGAAAAATAATACCCTTTTCCTTGTTGTAGGAGGGGTACTTTGATTATCACCTGCTGGATATACAGCTTGTGAATTGTTTCCAATGCTGCCTCCCTGTCGGAGGGAGCCGTTGGTAAAGCAGACTTCAGAAACCTGCGAGGAGAAGATGTCTCGACTCTCCAATCTGTACCCCTGGGATAATACTTGTACTATCTAGGGGTCAACCTGCGAGTGATCCCACTGCGCGCTGAGACTCTTGAGACTACCCCCCCACCTTGAGTCCGCTTGCACGGCCCCAGCGTCATGCTGAGGACTTGGCAGACGCGGTGGAGGGCTTCTTTTCCTGGGAAGGGGCTGCCTGCTGCAGTCTACTTCCCTTACCTCTATGTCTGGGCAGATATGACTGGCCTTTTGCCTGCATGCCCTCATGGGAAAGGAAGGATTGAGGCTGAAAAGACGGTGTCTTTTTCAGCTGAGATGTAACTTGGGGTAAAAAGGTTGGATTTCCCAGCTGTTGCCGTGGTCCCCAGGTCCGATGGACCGACCCCAACTAACTCCTTCCCTTTATACGGCAATACTTCCATGTGCCGTATGGGATCTGTATCACCTGACCACTGTCGTGTCCATGACATCTTCTGGGTGATATGGACAACGTACTTATCTTGATGCCAGAGAGCAAATATCCCTCTGTGCATCTCACGTACATATATATAGAATGCATCCTATTAAATGCTCTATATGAATAAAATATTTTCAGTCAGGGAATCCGACCAAGCCAACCCAGCACTGCATCTCCAGGCTGATGGCGATCGCTGGTCGCAGTATAACCACCGTATGTGTGTATATACTTTTTAGGATATCTTTCCAGCTTCCTATCAGCTGGCTCCTTGAGGGCGGCCGTATCTGGAGACGGTAACGCCACTTGATAAGCGTGTGAGCGCCTTATCACCCTAAGGGGTGTTTCCCAACGCGCCCTAATTTCTGGCGGGAAAGGGTATAACGCCAATATTTGCTATCGGGGTAACCCCACGCATCATCACACACTTCATTTTATTTTATCTGATTCAGGAAAAACTACAGGTAGTTTTTTCACTCCCACATAATACCCTTTTTTTTGTGGTACTTGTAGTTTCAGAAATATGCAACACCTCCTTCATTGCCCTTAACGTGTGGCCCTAATGAGAAATACGTTTGTTTATTCACCGTCGACACTGGATTCAGTGTCCGTGTCTGTGTCTGTGTCGACCGACTGAGGTAAATGTGCGTTTTTAACGCCCCTGACGGTGTTTCTGAGACGCCTGGACCGGTACTAATAGTTTGTCGGCCGTCTCACGTAGTCAACCGACCTTGCAGCGTGTTGACATTCTCACGTAATTCCCTAAATAAGCCATCCATTCCGGTGTCGACTCCCTAGAGAGTGACATCACCATTACAGGCAATTTCTCCGCCTCCTCACCAACATCGTCCTCATACATGTCGACACACACGTACCGACACACAGCACACACACCGGGAATGCTCTGACAGAGGACAGGACCCACACTAGCCCTTTGGGGAGACAGAGGGAGAGTTTGCCAGCACACACCAAAACGCTATAATTATATAGGGACAACCTTATATAAGTGTTTTCCCTTATAGCATCTTTATATATATCTCAATATCGCCAAAATCAGTGCCCCCCCTCTCTGTTTTAACCCTGTTTCTGTAGTGCAGTGCAGGGGAGAGCCTGGGAGCCTTCTCTCCAGGCTTTCTGTGAGAGAAAATGGCGCTGTGTGCTGAGGAGATAGGCCCCGCCCCTTTTACGGCGGGCTCGTCTCCCGCTATTTAGTGAATCTTGGCAGGGGTTAAATATCTCCATATAGCCTCTGGGGGCTATATGTGAGGTATTTTTCGCCAAAAAAGGTTTTCATTTGCCTCCCAGGGCGCCCCCCTCCCAGCGCCCTGCACCCTCAGTGACTGCCGTGTGAAGTGTGCTGAGAGGAAAATGGCGCACAGCTGCAGTGCTGTGCGCTACCTTTAGAAGACTGCAGGAGTCTTCAGCCGCCGATTCTGGACCTCTTCTTACTTCAGCATCTGCAAGGGGGCCGGCGGCGCGGCTCCGGTGACCATCCAGGCTGTACCTGTGATCGTCCCTCTGGAGCTGATGTCCAGTAGCCAAGAAGCCAATCCATCCTGCACGCAGGTGAGTTCACTCCTTCTCCCCTAAGTCCCTCGTTGCAGTGATCCTGTTGCCAGCAGGACTCACTGTAAAATAAAAAACCTAAGCTAAACTTTCCTAAGCAGCTCTTTAGGAGAGCCACCTAGATTGCACCCTTCTCGGCCGGGCACAAAAATCTAACTGGAGTCTGGAGGAGGGTCATAGGGGGAGGAGCCAGTGCACACCACCTGATCGGAAAGCTTTACTTTTTGTGCCCTGTCTCCTGCGGAGCCGCTATTCCCCATGGTCCTTTCAGGAACCCCAGCATCCACAAGGACGATAGAGAAATAGTGTTTTTATTCAGAATGTTTAATGCCAATGACATGCCCAGTGCTTACGCTTCTCTCCTCCTTTTTGTGTGTTTTACATTTTCCATATTCAGATTTATTTAATTACAGTATAAGAAGACTAATGCTTAACATTAACTTATCGTTTCTATTATCAATTTCATCTACGAGTGTACTTTGTATGTATTAATATGTTTAGTCTATCTACATATATTCAGATGTAATAAGCTGTAAAAAAAACCCTCATCTATACCCCATTGTCTGTATCAGGGGTGGGGAAACTTTGGAACGCCAGCTGTTGTTGAACTACACATACCAGCATGCCTTGCTACAGTTTTGCTATTTGGCCATGCTAAAACTGTTGCAGGGCATGCTGGGACGTGTAGTTCAACAACAGCTGGAGGGCCGAAGGTTTACCATCCCTGGTCTATATGCTCCAGTGTCCCCTGGTGGATGAAGGAGAAATTTGTTTTATTGAAATACGCAAAATAAATCAAAACCCAATAACATTTTTAATGTTATAGGCCCTACACACATGCCGATATTCTGAAAGATATGAACGATCTCGTTCATAAATGAACGAGAACTCGTTCATATCTTTCAGTGTGGAGACTCCAGCGATGAACGATGCGCGTCCCCGCGCTCGTTCATCGCTGATCTCCCGTCGGCTGTGCATGCAGGCCAATATGGACGATCTCGTCCATATTTGCCTGCACTTCAATGCAGCCGGGTGACGGGGGAAGTGAAGAAACTTCACTCCCCCCCCCCCGCCGCCGGGTTGCTCGTCAGCGCATCGCCGAGTGTGTAGGGCCCTTTAGAACGCAATAAAACATGGTTGATCGAGGTTTCTAATACACGATTACAATTTTTTTTTACATTAAAACATTAGTGAACACAAAAAAATTAGTTTAAACCCAAAAAACGGTTAAAAAAAAAAAAATCATTTCCCCCCAACCCTGGCCTGTAGCCACAACTGCAATGTTCTGTTACAATGCACAGGCAATAATAAATATAACCTGATTCATACATGTTGGCAAGGAGGACAAAACCATTCTCCATCAGGAATGATCATCAGGGGCGGTCGGAGACAGGCTGTATGATATCCGCTATCACACGAGTCACACAGCAAAATCTGGATTTAGAATTGTAGGATTGGAGAAAAAACAAAATTCTATTTTAGGGGGTTTGATACATTGCTTATACATACAATGCTTACAGGGAAAACGCACACCACACTATATCCCACAACAAAACATATTTTGTAGTGTAAAACAGGTTACAAATGGAAACCCATTTCTGTCCGTCACATGCAGCCCTGTCCTCACTAATACACCACTCATCTCCTGATATACTCTGTGCTGCTTTAAGACCTTGCTCCTTCCACTATATAAATCTCAGTCTATGTCTTCCTGTTACTTCCATTCCCCTCCTCACATCATGTTACTTGCCCTTTTTAAATGCAGCCCTGTCCTCACTAACACATCTGTACTGCTGGGGACCCTACTCGATTCACTATATAACTCTCAGAGCACCAGCCTACAAAATAAACTATACTGCATGGTAAACATTATTTGCTGCCCATTTGTAAATACCAAGTGTTTGTAGATTAGATGAGGACACCTGTGACATAGTGGTGTGATGGGTGAGTGACAGAACTGACCAGCTCGGGGTGGTTGGGAAGACCACACTTCTTGCACGGTTCATCATCTTCCCCTGGTACACCATCCACCTTTTCTTCATTTTCCGAACCCTCCTCTGAATCATCTTCACTATCAGACTCCTCCGTTTCCTCCTCACTAGAGGATTTGCGCCTGCGGCGCGATCGGGAGTTGGTCCAGCGTGCCCTTCTCCTCTGCCTGGGTTTCTGCAAATTTTTTATAAAAAAAAAAAAAAAAAAAATCAGGGTCATAAGAAATACTTTATATATATCGTCATGCCTCACAATGTTAGTAGCTGAGTAATCACTGGTCCAATAAATCTATATTCAATGTTTCTAGGGCTAGGATTTTCAGATAAGTCTCAATATCATCATTCCCAATGTCTATTTTGCTAAGAAACAGGAATCCGATAACGACTTTATACGGCAAGGCAGTCAGACACTGTCCAAAACCTGCTCGATAAAACTAACACCTGACCTAAAAAGTCTGACTAGAAAAACAAACAAACCGTACTTTTCTTAATTTTCACTCCTAGGAAACATATCTGGATAATGTACCTTCTTTATTTTCTGGCTTGGCTCCCTTTCAGCTTTTCTCGCCTTTTCCACTTTTGGTGGCTCAGGCAACTCCTCTTCATCGCTTTCCTTTTTTTCAGGCTTCTGCTCTTTGACTTCCGTTACTTTTGCAGAAGGTCGGGAGATCCGAGGAGACCGCCTCAGTCTCCTCCCGATGTTTTCCTCAGTCTCTGCATCATCCGCATCCTCCACAGCGATGTTCTCCACAGGCAATTCTGGCCTCCTCCGCTTGCTGGAGATCCGGATGGTCAGCTTGATGCCATCTTTCTGCCTCTCCGAAGTCATCTCCTTGCTCTCAGGTCCGCTGTTCTCGTCTTCTGGCACAGGCTTTAACTTGTGTTTATTTTTTGAAACCAGAGATGGCTTTTCAGAGGTCTTCTCCTGTTCTGCTGATGCGGTCCCATCCACTTTGTCCTTCTCCGCCCCTTTAGAGTCTAATGGCTCTGCGGCGTCACCTTCCTTTACAGAGGACTTCTCCTTACGTTTGCTCCTCAGAGTAAATGATTTCTTCACTAACACTGCAGTATCCTCTGCATTTTTTTCATTTTCCTCAACTTTATCATTAGGCACCTCGGGTTCCTTTCTTACTTCATTTCCTTCTTTTTCTTTATTTTCACTGGATTTCTCAGGCTTCAGTGTTGAATTCTTCATGGAAGTCCTTTTTGATATCGGAAATCTCCTTCTTGTAGTTGCATTTCTTTTAGCTTTCCTATCTTTTCTCTTTGATTCAGGCTCCTCTTTCCTCCTATCTGTACCTAGTTCATCATCGTTACAGAGGGTCTCCGAAACGGGCTCCTCTGGTTTTCCAGTTCCTTCCTTCACATTGTCAACTGTGGGAGATACCTTGACAGGTTTATCAAGAACCTTGGGCTTGTCCACAGAATCTGAACTACTTGCGTCTCCCTTGATCTGAATCTGCTTTTCTTTATCACAGTCTGAAACGGATTTCTCCTTCTTCGCTTCTCCTACTTTGGCTTCTGCACTACTTTTTTCCAAGCCAGCTTCGCATGGAACTATCTTGACGGAAGCTTTCTGAGGGGGCTCTTCCAGCAACGGGGTGATTGGGTCACTGCTTAATGCCATCAGACTTTTTTTGCCGTTCTCTTTAACTT
Organism: Pseudophryne corroboree; assembly: GCF_028390025.1. Classification (NCBI taxonomy): domain Eukaryota; kingdom Metazoa; phylum Chordata; class Amphibia; order Anura; family Myobatrachidae; genus Pseudophryne; species Pseudophryne corroboree. Next base: position 51,454,502 of record NC_086445.1, read on the forward strand.
CTTGTAAACTTTTGATGACGCTGGGATTTCTCTCATTTGTTATACGACTTTCATTCTTCGTTGAGCCAATCACAGATTCCCTTGTTGGAATGGAACTAATCTCCGCATGATCCTGTACTTTGTGTGATTTGTCGCATGTCAAATCACCATTTACCAGCTGCTTCCCTTCAGCAGCAGTACAAGTTCCCACAGAAGTCTTTGTGCCATCATCTTGTTTTCCTTCCTCTTTTTGTAGCAGCTCTTTCGTAGGAGTCTTGGACTTGCACAGCGATGTCTTAACTTGGCTGTCAAAATCCTCAGTCAGCTTAAGCTCCCGTTTTTTCAACGGGATCTTAGCCTGCTGGTCATTCTTCATCTTCCCCGTGTCCTCTACGGATTTTTCAACATGTTCTTCAGTGCGTTTGACAATGACCGATATCTCGGAGCGTTCAGGCTCCTGGGGTGGTAGAGTCTTGTCAGAGTTCCCTGTAGATTCCTTTAAGTCTTTTGGCTCTGCTTTTTCATCTTTATTCTCCACTATTACTGGCTTTATGTTCTCCTTGAAGCAGTCACTTTCTTCTTTGGCAGTTTGCGTCTCTTCCTTCACATCTGAGGCAGGTTCCGTTTTTATTTCACTGCATGTTTTCAAAGGTTTCTCGCCATCGGTTTTAAAGCTGCCGCCATTTTCAGCTGGGCAAGGGCTTGTAGGCTTTTCCAACGCATTCGCCTTCTCTTTTATACCAGCTTGGTCTAAGTCGTCTGCAGGCTTCTCTACAAACAGAATGAAAACAATGTCAAAGTAATTCAAATCATAATAATACACTGATCAGTAAGGGTGACCACTACGGACTGCAAGGAAGGTATGCTTAGAGCGCCATAGCAAAACTGAAATAATCATCATCATCATCATCAATTCACTACTACTAATTTATAGTTTAAAGGGTTTCCAATTCATGATTAAGCATAAATCAGTATTGTTTTAGCATTCAGCATTGCATAAAATGTAAACACAAAACAAATACAAGGCGCTGCCACAAACGGAGGAAAATAGACCTCCATCCCCGTATAGCGAGAATATACACATATACACATTAATAGCAATCAGGAGTCTAGAAACGAAGACCTTGGAAATGGCACCAAATAGAAATGACCTATCCCAGCCCTGAAAGCTGTAATTTTTTCATCAGAAGGAGTACCAAGATGTACAGATAATACATGAACCCTCTCACTCAGCCATCCCAAGGTGGAATCAAAACACCGGCCCCAGAAGAGAAGGAGAACCTGTGTGGGTTAGATTTTCTGAAGGCTTGGCAGTTGAATGCTTTGTTTCCCAAACCGGTTTTACTTTCCGGGGTCCACTCGGAAGGACAAGTCTGTCCTCTAGAAGTTTGACTCATTGAATTCTCAGCAGCCTGAAAGGATTAAAACCTGGAGCTCCTAAGACTAGAAGTATAAATGAAAATGGCAGAGAGTTCTCTAAGTCTCTGTTCCTGCTTCCCAGGCTCTGTTATGCTGAAATTCTCATCCCAATGAGACTGGTATATAGAAACTGAAATGGTCTGCACCCCAACTAAACCCGAAGACTCCAGTGCGCCACGGCAGAAATTAGGAGAAATAGAATTGCTAATATGGCTTTCAATCAAAAAGGAAATTATATTTAGGGTCAGTGGTACAAAGACCAAAGGGACAGATGAAACCTACCTTCATTTTCTTCTTTTTTGATGTTTTCGTCCTCCGGATTGGGACTTTCGCGAGATGAACTTTCCGGTGGCTCAGATTTCTTCAGTAATGCCGGGTCTATTTGTGCTTTCAGCAGTTCCAAGGTTTCTGCCAGCTCGTTCCTGGTCCTACAATGGGAAAAGCCAAGCGAACGGGTAATTAAACCTAATGAAAATCACAGGACAATAAGTAGATTTATAGATGCAATTAAAGCATCAATGCAGTGTGTGAATAAACCTAGGACAAAAGATTAATGAAGGAGCAGGTAACACAGAAGCAGATACAGCAGCAGTCAGTGGCAGAGGTGACTTGGAAATGATCTACCTTCATTAACCCATTCCTGTAACTATTACAGTTTATGACAGGCCATTTGGAACATTTGTCATCTACTAAATAAACAGAACACAACCGTTGTATTACTTTAATAAACACATTATTCTTTAACTGATAACCAAGTTTTCTATTGTCTGTTCTCAGTGTATCCCAATAGATGTGAACATAGACAGTAGCACATAGCTGTAATGCTGAGCCGCAGGCCCAGGGATAAGCAGTGTCCCTCCTGCAGGATATATAGGGGTATATGCAATTGCGGTCGGGTTCCGTCTGGAATTCGACCGTTTTTAAATTCGACACAATTTGACAGTCAGACACCCTCCCGCAGGTATCTGAATTTCGACATTCAATAAAAAACGGATTAGACAGTCCCGATGTCGAAAAACGGACCAATTGACGATAGTGTGCGTCCTGGATTCGACTTCATGGACGGCACAAAAGTGTTTAAAAAATCCTGAAAAAAAATGCGTTGGGTCCACCCTCCTAAGCATAACCAGCCTTGGGCTCTTTGAGCCGGTCCTGGTTGTACTGGTGAAGAGGACCGACACTTCGTGTCAACATAGGCAAGTATGTGTGTGTCGGTGTGCATGTATGTAATAAAGTATTACTATCACGGTGTGTGTGTGTGTACTGTTTTTATTTGGGTATTTTTTTTGCAGTAGAACTACAGGTATCAGCGGGCCCGTTTTTCCCCTGCATGCTGGTACTTGTGGTTCTCTAAGTACCAGCTCGCGGGGGAGGCTTACTGGGACTTGTAGTTCTGCTACAAAAAAATAAGAATTTACTTACCGATAATTCTATTTCTCGTAGTCCGTAGTGGATGCTGGGAACTCCGTAAGGACCATGGGGAATAGCGGCTCCGCAGGAGACTGGGCACAAAAGAAAAGCTTTAGGACTACCTGGTGTGCACTGGCTCCTCCCCCTATGACCCTCCTCCAAGCCTCAGTTAGGATACTGTGCCCGGACGAGCGTACACAATAAGGAAGGATTTTGAATCCCGGGTAAGACTCATACCAGCCACACCAATCACACCGTACAACTTGTGATCTGAACCCAGTTAACAGCATGATAACAGAGGAGCCTCTGGATAGATGGCTCACAACAACAATAACCCGATTTGTTAACAATAACTATGTACAAGTATTGCAGATAATCCGCACTTGGGATGGGCGCCCAGCATCCACTACGGACTACGAGAAATAGAATTATCGGTAAGTAAATTCTTATTTTCTCTGACGTCCTAGTGGATGCTGGGAACTCCGTAAGGACCATGGGGATTATACCAAAGCTCCCAAACGGGCGGGAGAGTGCGGATGACTCTGCAGCACCGAGTGAGAAAACTCCAGGTCCTCCTCAGCCAGAGTGTCAAATTTGTAAAATTTCACAAAAGTATTTGACCCTGACCAAGTAGCAGCTCGGCAAAGTTGTAAAGCCGAGACCCCTCGGGCAGCCGCCCAAGATGAGCCCACCTTCCTTGTGGAGTGGGCTTTTACAGATTTTGGCTGTGGCAGGCCTGCCACAGAATGCGCAAGCTGAATTGTACTACAAATCCAGCGAGCAATAGTCTGCTTAGAAGCAGGAGCACCCAGCTTGTTGGGTGCGTACAGGATAAATAGCGAGTCAGATTTTCTGACTTCAGCCGTCCTGGAAACATATATTTCTCTAACGTCCTAGTGGATGCTGGGGACTCCGTCAGGACCATGGGGATTAGCGGCTCCGCAGGAGACAGGGCACAAAAATAAAGCTTTAGGATCAGGTGGTGTGCACTGGCTCCTCCCCCTATGACCCTCCTCCAAGCCTCAGTTAGGTTTTTGTGCCCGTCCGAGCAGGGTGCAATCTAGGTGGCTCTCCTAAAGAGCTGCTTAGAAAAAGTTTTTTAGGTTTCTTATTTTCAGTGAGTCCTGCTGGCAACAGGCTCACTGCATCGAGGGACTTAGGGGAGAGAAGTGAACTCACCTGCGTGCAGGATGGATTGGCTTCTTAGGCTACTGGACACCATTAGCTCACGAGGGAGTCGGAACACAGGTCTCGCCCTGGGGTTCGTTCGGAGCCGCGCCGCCGACCCCCCTTGCAGATGCCGAAGATGGAAGAGGTCCAGAAGCAGGCGGCAGAAGACTTTTCAGTCTTCCTGAGGTAGCGCACAGCACTGCAGCTGTGCGCCATTGTTGTCAGCACACTTCACACAGCGGTCACGGAGGGTGCAGGGCGTTGGGGGGGCGCCCTGGGCAGCAATGTATAATACCTTTTTATGGCTAAAAATACATCACATATAGCCCTTGAGGCTATATGGATGTATTTAACCCCTGCCAGATCTCACAGACTCCGGAGAAGAGCCCGCCGAAAAAGGGGGCGGGGCTTATTCTCCTCAGCACACAGCGCCATTTTCCTGCTCAGCTCCGCTGTGAGGAAGGCTCCCAGGACTCTCCCCTGCACTGCACTACAGAAACAGGGTAAAACAGAGAGGGGGGGCACTTTTTTTGGCGATATTACTATATTTAAGCTGCTATAAGGATACAACACTTATATAGGGTTGTTCCCATATATATTATAGCGCTTGGGTGTGTGCTGGCAAACTCTCCCTCTGTCTCCCCAAAGGGCTAGTGGGGTCCTGTCTTCAATAGAGCATTCCCTGTGTGTCTGCTGGGTGTCGGTACGTGTGTGTCGACATGTATGAGGACGATGTTGGTGTGGAGGCAGAGCAATTGCCGGTAATGGTGATGTCACCCCCTAGGGAGTCGACACCGGAATGGATGGCTTTGTTTATGGAATTACGTGATAATGTCAGCACATTACAAAAATCAGTTGACGACATGAGACGGCCGTCAAACCAGTTGGTACCTGCCCAGGCGTCTCAGACACCGTCAGGGGCTGTAAAACGCCCTTTACCTCAGTCGGTCGATACAGACCCAGACACTGAATCTAGTGTAGACGGTGAAGAAACAAACGTATTTTCCAGTAGGGCCACACGTTATATGATCACGGCAATGAAGGAGACTTTGCATATCTCTGATACTACAAGTACCACAAAAAGGGGTATTATGTGGGGGGTGAAAAAACTACCTGTAGTTTTTCCTGAATCAGAGGAATTGAATGATGTATGTGATGAAGCGTGGGTTAACCCAGATAGAAAAGGGCTATTTTCTAAAAAGTTATTGGCATTATACCCTTTCCCGCCAGAGGTTAGGGCGCGCTGGGAAACACCCCCTAAGGTGGATAAGGCGCTCACACGCTTATCAAAACAAGTGGCGTTACCGTCTCCTGATACGGCCGCCCTCAAGGATCCAGCTGATAGGAGGCTGGAAACTACTCTAAAAAGTATATACACACATACTGGTGTTATACTGCGACCAGCCATCGCCTCAGCCTGGATGTGCAGTGCTGGAGTGGTCTGGTCGGATTCCCTGACTGAAAATATTGATACCCTGGATAGGGACAGTATTTTACAGACTTTAGAGCAATTAAAGGATGCTTTTCTTTATATGCGAGATGCTCAGAGGGATATTTGCACTCTGGCATCGAGAGTAAGTGCGATGTCCATATCTGCCAGAAGAAGTTTATGGACACGACAGTGGTCAGGTGATGCGGATTCCAAACGGCATATGGAAGTATTGCCGTATAAAGGGGAGGAATTATTTGGCGTCGGTCTATCGGATTTGGTGGCCACGGCAACTGCCGGGAAATCCACCTTTTTACCTCAGACCCCCTCCCAACAGAAAAAGACACCGTCTTTTCAACCGCAGTCCTTTCGGTCCTATAAGAACAAGCGGGCAAAAGGACAGTCATATCTGCCCCGAGGCAGAGGAAAGGGTAAGAGAGGGCAGCAAGCAGCTCCTTCCCAGGAACAGAAGCCCTCCGCGGGTTCTGCAAAGCCCTCAGCATGACGCTGGGGCTTTACAAGCGGACTCAGGAGCGGTGGGGGGTCGACTCAAGAATTTCAGCGCGCAGTGGGCTTGCTCACAGGTGGACCCCTGGATCCTGCAGGTAGTATCTCAGGGCTACAGGTTGGAATTCGAGAAATCTCCCCCTCGCCGGTTCCTAAAGTCTGCTTTGCCAACGTCTCCCTCAGACAGGGCGACGGTATTGGAAGCCATTCACAAGCTGTTTTCTCAGCAGGTGATAGTCAAGGTACCCCTCCTACAACAGGGAAAGGGGTATTACTCCACGCTATTTGTGGTACCGAAGCCGGACGGCTCGGTAAGACCTATTCTAAATCTGAAATCTTTGAACCTGTACATACAAAAATTCAAGTTCAAGATGGAATCACTCAGAGCAGTGATAGCGAATCTGGAAGAAGGGGACTTTATGGTGTCCCTGGACATAAAAGATGCTTACCTGCATGTCCCAATTTGCCCTTCACATCAAGGGTACCTCAGGTTCGTGGTGCAAAACTGTCATTATCAGTTTCAGACGCTGCCGTTTGGATTGTCCACGGCACCTCGGGTCTTTACCAAGGTAATGGCCGAAATGATGATTCTTCTGCGAAGAAGAGGCGTATTAATTATCCCTTACTTGGACGATCTCCTGATAAGGGCAAGGTCCAGAGAACAGCTGGAGGACGGAGTAGCACTAACCCAAGTAGTGCTGCAACAACACGGGTGGATTCTGAATTTCCCAAAATCTCAGTTGACCCCGACAACACGTCTGCTGTTCCTGGGAATGATTCTGGACACGGTTCAGAAAAAGGTGTTTCTTCCGGAGGAGAAAGCCAAGGAGTTATCCGAACTTGTCAGGAACCTCCTAAAACCAGGAAAAGTGTCTGTGCATCAATGCACAAGAGTCCTGGGAAAGATGGTGGCTTCTTACGAAGCAATCCCATTCGGCAGATTCCACGCACGAACTTTTCAGTGGGATCTGCTGGACAAATGGTCCGGATCGCATCTGCAGATGCATCAGCGGATAACCTTATCGCCACGGACAAGGGTGTCTCTTCTGTGGTGGTTGCAGAGGGCTCATCTGTTAGAAGGCCGCAGATTCGGCATACAGGACTGGGTCCTGGTGACCACGGATGCCAGTCTGAGAGGCTGGGTAGCGGTCACACAGGGAAGAAACTTCCAGGGAGTATGGTCAAGCCTGGAGATGTCTCTTCACATAAATATACTGGAGCTAAGAGCGATTTACAATGCTCTAAGCCTGGCAAAACCCCTGCTTCAGGGTCAGCCGGTGTTGATCCAGTCGGACAACATCACGGCAGTCGCCCACGTAAACAGACAGGGCGGCACAAGAAGCAGGAGAGCAATGGCAGAAGCTGCAAGGATTCTTCGCTGGGCGGAAGATCATGTGATAGCACTGTCAGCAGTGTTTATTCCGGGAGTGGACAACTGGGAAGCAGACTTCCTCAGCAGACACGATCTACACCCGGGAGAGTGGGGACTTCATCCAGAAGTCTTCCACATGATTGCGAACCGTTGGGAAAAACCAAAAGGTGGATATGATGGCGTCTCGCCTCAACAAAAAACTGGACAGGTATTGCGCCAGGTCAAGAGACCCTCAGGCAATAGCTGTGGACGCTCTGGTAACACCGTGGGTGTTCCAGTCAGTGTATGTGTTTCCTCCTCTGCCTCTCATACCAAAAGTACTGAGAATTATACGGCAAAGGGGAGTAAGAACGATACTTGTGGCTCCGGATTGGCCAAGAAGAACTTGGTACCCGGAACTTCAGGAGATGCTCACGGAAAATCCGTGGCCTCTACCTCTAAGACGGGACCTGATTCAGCAGGGACCGTGTCTATTCCAAGACTTACCGCGGCTGCGTTTGACGGCGTGGCGGTTGAACGCCGAATTCTAAGGGAAAAAGGCATTCCGGAAGAGGTCATTCCTACACTGGTTAAAGCCAGGAAGGAGGTGACTGCACAACATTATCACCGCATTTGGAGAAAATATGTTGCGTGGTGCGAGGCCAGGAAGGCCCCCACGGAGGAATTTCAATTGGGTCGATTCCTACATTTCCTGCAAACAGGATTGTCTATGGGCCTCAAGTTGGGGTCCATTAAGGTTCAAATTTCGGCCCTGTCGATTTTCTTCCAGAGAGAATTGGCTTCAGTTCCTGAAGTCCAGACTTTTGTAAAAGGAGTACTACATATACAGCCCCGGTTGTGCCCCCAGTGGCTCCGTGGGACCTTAATGTAGTTTTGGATTTTCTCAAATCCCATTGGTTTGAGCCACTCAAATCGGCGGATTTGAAATATCTTACATGGAAAGTAACCATGCTACTGGCCCTGGCTTCAGCCAGGAGAGTGTCAGAATTGGCGGCTTTATCGTATAAAAGCCCATATCTGATTTTCCATTCGGACAGGGCAGAACTGCGGACGCGTCCTCATTTTCTGCCTAAGGTGGTGTCAGCGTTTCACCTGAACCAGCCTATTGTGGTGCCTGCGGCTACTAGCGATTTGGAGGATTCCAAGTTGCTGGACGTTGTCAGGGCATTGAAAATATATATTTCAAGGACGGCTGGAGTCAGAAAATCTGACTCGCTGTTTATACTGTATGCACCCAACAAGCTGGGTGCTCCTGCTTCTAAGCAGACGATTGCTCGTTGGATTTGTAGCACAATTCAACTTGCACATTCTGTGGCAGGCCTGCCACAGCCTAAATCTGTCAAGGCCCATTCCACAAGGAAGGTGGGCTCATCCTGGGCGGCTGCCCGAGGGGTCTCGGCATTACAACTCTGCCGAGCAGCTACGTGGTCGGGGGAGAACACGTTTGTAAAATTCTACAAATTTGATACCCTGGCTAAAGAGGACCTGGAGTTCTCTCATTCGGTGCTGCAGAGTCATCCGCACTCTCCCGCCCGTTTGGGAGCTTTGGTATAATCCCCATGGTCCTGACGGAGTCCCCAGCATCCACTAGGACGTTAGAGAAAATAAGATTTTACTTACCGATAAATCTATTTCTCGTAGTCCGTAGTGGATGCTGGGCGCCCATCCCAAGTGCGGATTGTCTGCAATACTTGTACATAGTTATTGTTACAAAAAAATCGGGTTGTTCTTGTTGTGAGCCGTCTGTTCAGAGGCTCCTACGTGGTCATACTGTTAACTGGGTTCAGATCACAAGTTGTACGGTGTGATTGGTGTGGCTGGTATGAGTCTTACCCGGGATTCAAGATCCTTCCTTATTGTGTACGCTCGTCCGGGCACAGTATCCTAACTGAGGCTTGGAGGAGGGTCATAGGGGGAGGAGCCAGTGCACACCACCTGATCCTAAAGCTTTATTTTTGTGCCCTGTCTCCTGCGGAGCCGCTAATCCCCATGGTCCTGACGGAGTCCCCAGCATCCACTACGGACTACGAGAAATAGATTTATCGGTAAGTAAAATCTTATTTTTCAGGGCCCTGACAACGTCCAGCAACTTGGAGTCCTCCAAGTCTTTAGTAGCCGCAGGTACCACAATAGGCTGGTTCAGATGAAACGCTGAAACCACCTTTGGGAGAAATTGAGGACGAGTCCTCAATTCTGCCCTGTCCGTATGAAAAATCAGGTAAGGGCTTTTACAGGATAAAGCCGCCAATTCTGACACACGCCTGGCTGAAGCCAGGGCCAACAGCATGACCACTTTCCATGTGAGATATTTTAAGTCCACAGTGTTGAGTGGTTCAAACCAATGTGATTTTAGGAAACCCAAAACAACATTCAGATCCCAGGGTGCCACTGGAGGCACAAAAGGAGGCTGTATATGTAGCACTCCCTTAACAAACGTCTGGACTTCAGGCACTGAAGCCAGTTCTCTCTGAAAGAAAATCGACAGGGCCGAAATCTGGACCTTAATGGATCCTAATTTTAGGCCCATAGACACTCCTGCTTGCAGGAAATGCAGGAATCGACCCAGTTGAAATTCCTCCGTCGGGGCCTTTTTGGCCTCGCACCACGCAACATATTTCCGCCAGATGCGGTGATAATGCTTTGCGGTTACATCCTTTCTGGCTTTTATCAAAGTAGGGATGACTTCGTCTGGAATGCCTTTTTCCTTTAGGATCCGGCGTTCAACCGCCATGCCGTCAAACGCAGCCGCGGTAAGTCTTGGAACAGACAGGGTCCCTGCTGGAGCAGGTCCCTTCTCAGAGGTAGAGGCCACGGGTCCTCTGTGAGCATTTCTTGAAGTTCAGGGTACCAAGTCCTTCTTGGCCAATCTGGAGCCACGAGAATAGTTCTTACTCCTCCCCGCCGTATAATCCTCAGCACCTTGGGTATGAGAGGCAGAGGAGGGAACACATACACTGACTGGTACACCCACGGTTACCAGAGCGTCCACAGCTATTGCTTGAGGGTCCCTTGACCTGGCGCAATACCTGTCCAGTTTTTTGTTGAGGCGGGACGCCATCATGTCCACCTTTGGTTTTTCCCAACTGTTTACAATCATGTGGAAGACTTCTGGGTGAAGTCCCCACTCTCCCGGGTGGAGGTCGTGCCTGCTGAGGAAGTCTGCTTCCCAGTTGTCCACTCCCGGAATGAACACTGCTGACAGTGCTATCACATGATTTTCCGCCCAGCGAAGAATCCTTGCAGCTTCTGCCATTGCCCTCCTGCTTCTTGTGCCGCCCTGTCTGTTTACGTGGGCGACTGCCGTGATGTTGTCCGACTGGATCAGCACCGGCTGACCTTGAAGCAGAGGTCTTGCTTGGCTTAGAGCATTGTAAATGGCTCTTAACTCCAGGATATTTATGTGAAGTGATGTCTCCAGGCTTGACCACAAGCCCTGGAAGTTTCTTCCCTGTGTGACTGCTCCCCAGCCTCGCAGGCTGGCATCTGTGGTCACCAGGACCCAGTCCTGAATGCCGAATCTGCGGCCCTCTAGAAGATGAGCACTCTGCAACCACCACAGGAGAGACACCCTTGTCCTTGGGGACAGGGTTATCCGCCGATGCATCTGAAGATGCGATCCGGACCATTTGTCCAGCAGGTCCCACTGGAATGTTCTTGCGTGGAATCTGCCGAATGGGATTGCTTCGTAGGAAGCCACCATTTTTCCCAGGACCCTTGTGCATTGATGCACTGATACTTGGCCTGGTTTTAGGAGGTTTCTGACTAGCTCGGATAACTCTCTGGCTTTCTCTTCCGGGAGAAACACCTTTTTCTGGACTGGTGTCCAGGATCATCACTAGGAATAGAAGACGTGTCGTCGGGATCAGCTGCGATTTTGGGATATTGAGAATCCAACCGTGCTGCCGCAGCACTACTTGAGATAGTGCTACTCCGACTACCAACTGTTCCTTGGATCTTGCCCTTATCAGGAGATCGTCCAAGTAAGGGATAATTAAAACTCCTTTCCTTCGAAGGAGTATCATCATTTCGGCCATTACTTTGGTAAAGACCCGGGGCGCCGTGGACAATCCAAACGGCAGCGTCTGAAACTGATAGTGGCAGTTCTGTACCACAAACCTGAGGTACCCTTGGTGAGAAGGGTAAATTGGGACATGGAGGTAAGCATCCTTGATGTCCAGAGACACCATATAATCCCCTTCTTCCAGGTTCGCGATCACCGCTCTGAGTGACTTCATCTTGAATTTGAACCTCTGTATGTAAGTGTTCAAAGATTTTAGATTTAAAATAGGTCTCACCGAGCCATCCGGCTTCGGTACCACAAACAGCGTGGAATAATACCCCTTTCCCTGTTGCAGGAGGGGTACCTTGATTATCACCTGCTGAGAATACAGCTTGTGAATGGCTTCCAATACCGCCTCCCTGTCGGAGGGAGACGTCGGTAAGGCAGACTTTAGGAAACGGCGGGGGGGGGGGGGGGGAGACGTCTCGAATTCCAATTTGTACCCCTGAGATACCACCTGAAGGATCCAGGGGTCCCTTGTGAGTGAGCCCACTGCGCGCTGAAATTCTTGAGACGGGCCCCCACCGTGCCTGAGTCCGCTTGTAGAGCCCCAGCGTCATGCTGAGGACTTGGCAGAAGCGGGAGAGGGCTTCTGTTCCTGGGAACTGGCTGTTTGCTGCAGCCTTTTTTCTCTCCCTCTGCCACGGGGCAGAAATGAGGAGCCTTTTGCCCGCTTGCCCTTATGGGGCCGAAAGGACTGCGCCTGATAATACGGCGTCTTCTTATGTTGAGAGGCTACCTGGGGTAAAAATGTGGATTTCCCAGCAGTTGCCGTGGACACCAGGTCCGATAGACCTACCCCAAATAACTCCTCCCCTTTATAAGGCAATACTTCCATATGCCTTTTGGAATCAGCATCACCTGACCACTGCCGCGTCCATAACCCTCTTCTGGCAGATATGGACAGCGCACTTACTCTTGATGCCAGTCGGCAAATATCCCTCTGTGCATCACGCATATATAAAAATGCATCTTTTAAATGCTCTATAGTCCGTAATATACTGTCCCTATCCAGGGTATCAATATTTTCAGTCAGGGAATCCGACCAAGCCACCCCAGCACTGCACATCCAGGCTGAGGCGATTGTTGGTCGCAGTATAACACCCGTGTGAGTGTATATACATTTTAGGATATTCTCCTGCTTTCTGTCAGCAGGTTCCTTAAGGGCGGCCGTATCAGGAGACGGTAGTGCCACCTGTTTAGACAAGCGTGTGAGTGCTTTATCCACCCTAGGGGGTGTTTCCCAACGTGCCCTATCCTCTGGCGGGAAGGGGTATGATGCCAATAACCTTTTAGGAATTATCAGTTTTTTATCGGGAGAAACACACGCTTCATCACACACTTCATTTAATTCCTCAGATGCAGGAAAAAATAAGAATTTACTTACCGATAATTCTATTTCTCATAGTCCGTAGTGGATGCTGGGGACTCCGTAAGGACCATGGGGAATAGCGGCTCCGCAGGAGACTGGGCACATCTAAAGAAAGCTTTAGGACTATCTGGTGTGCACTGGCTCCTCCCCCTATGACCCTCCTCCAAGCCTCAGTTAGGATACTGTGCCCGGACGAGCGTACACAATAAGGAAGGATTTTGAATCCCGGGTAAGACTCATACCAGCCACACCAATCACACCGTATAACCTGTGATCTGAACCCAGTTAACAGCATGATAACAGAGGAGCCTCTGAAAGATGGCTCACAACAATAATAACCCGATTTTTGTAACAATAACTATGTACAAGTATTGCAGACAATCCGCACTTGGGATGGGCGCCCAGCATCCACTACGGACTATGAGAACTAGAATTATCGGTAAGTAAATTCTTATTTTCTCTAACGTCCTAAGTGGATGCTGGGGACTCCGCAAGGACCATGGGGATTATACCAAAGCTCCCAAACGGGCGGGAGAGTGCGGATGACTCTGCAGCACCAAATGAGAGAACTCCAGGTCCTCCTCAGCCAGGATATCAATTTTGTAGAATTTTACAAACGTATTTGCTCCTGACCAAGTAGCTGCTCGGCGAAGTTGTAAAGCCGAGACCCCTCGGGCAGCCGCCCAAGATGAGCCCACCTTCCTTGTGGAGTGGGCATTTACAGATTTTTGGCTGTGGCAGGCCTGCCACAGAATGTGCAAGCTGAATTGTACTACAAATCCAACGAGCAATAGTCTGCTTAGAAGCAGGAGCACCCAGCTTGTTGGGTGCATACAGGATAAACAGCGAGTCAGATTTCCTGACTCCAGCCGTCCTGGAAACATATTTTCAGGGCACTGACAACGTCTAGCAACTTGGAGGCCTCCAAGTCCCTAGTAGCCGCAGGCACCAAAAATAGGTTGGTTCAGGTGAAACGCTGAAACCACCTTGGGGAGAAACTGAGGACGAGTCCTCAATTCCGCCCTGTCCGAATGGAAAATCAGATAAGGGCTTTTTCAGGATAAAGTCGCCAATTCTGACACGCGCCTGGCCCAGGCCAGGGCCAACAGCATGACCACTTTTCATGTAAGATATTTTAACTCCACAGATTTAAGTGGTTCAAACCAATGTGACTTTTGGAACCCAAAACTACATTGAGATCCCAAAGTGCCACTGGAGGCACAAAAGGAGGCTGTATATGCAGTACCCCTTTTACAAACGTCTGAACTTCAGGGACTGAAGCTAGTTCTTTTTGGAAGAAAATTGACAGGGCCGAAATTTGAACTTTAATGGACCCCAATTTCAGGCCCATAGACACTCCTGTTTGCAGGAAATGTAGGAATCGACCCAGTTGAATTTCCTCCGTCGGGCCTTACTGGCCTCGCACCACGCAACATATTTTCGCCAATTGCGGTGATAATGTTTTTGCGGTTACATCCTTCCTGGCTTTGATCAGGATAGGGATGACTTCATCCGGAATGCCTTTTTTCCTTCAGGATCCGGCGTTCAACCGCCATGCCGTCAAACGCAGCCGCGGTAAGTCTTGGAACAGACAGGGTCCTTGCTGGAGCAGGTCCCTTCTTAGAGGTAGAGGCCACGGATCCTCCGTGAGCATCTCTTGAAGTTCCGGTTACCAAGTCCTTCTTGGCCAATCCGGAACCACGAATATAGTGCTTACTCCTCTCCATCTTATCAATCTCAGTACCTTGGGTATGAGAGGCAGAGGAGGGAACACATACCCTGACTGGTACACCCACGGTGTTACCAGAGCGTCTACAGCTTATTGCCTGAGGGTCCCTGGACCTGGTGCAATACCTGTCGAGTTTTTAATCATGTGGAAGACTTCTGGGTGAAGTCCCCACTCTCCCGGGTGGAGGTCGTGCTGAGGAAGTCTGCTTCCCAGTTGTCCACTCCCGGAATGAATACTGCTAACAGTGCTATCACATGATTTTCCGCCCAGCGAAGAATCCTTGCAGCTTCTGCCATTGCCCTCCTGCTTCTTGTGCCACCCTGTCTGTTTACGTGGGTGACTGCCGTGATGTTGTCCGACTGGATCAACACCGGCTGACCTTGAAGCAGAGGTCTTGCTAAGCTTAGAGCATTGTAAATGTCCCTTAGCTTCAGGATATTTATGTGAAGTGATGTCTCCAGGCTTGACCATAAGCCCTGGATATTCCTTCCCTGTGTGACTGCTCCCCAGCCTCGCAGGCTGGCATCCGTGGTCACCAGGACCCAGTCCTGAATGCCGAATCTGCGGCCCTCTAGAAGATGAGCACTCTGCAACCACCACAGGAGGGACACCCTTGTCCTTGGTGACAGGGTTATCCGCTGATGCATCTGAAGATGCGACCCGGACCATTTGTCCAGCAGGTCCCACTGGAAAGTTCTTGCGTGGAATCTGCCGAATGGGATTGCTTCGTAGGAAGCCACCATTTTACCCAGAACCCTTGTGCATTGATGCACTGAAACTTGGCTCGGTTTTAGGAGGTTCCTGACTAGCTCGGATAACTCCCTGGCTTTCTCCTCCGGGAGAAACACCTTTTTCTGGACTGTGTCCAGGATCATCCCTAGGAACAGAAGACACGTCGTCGGAACCAGGTGCGATTTTGGAATCCAATCGTGCTGCCGCAACACTACCTGAGATAGTGCTACACCGACCTCCAACTGTTCCCTGGATCTTACCCTTATCAGGGAATTGTCCAAGTAAGGGATAACTAAAATTCACTTCCTCCGAAGGAATATCATCATTTCGGCCATTACCTTGGTAAAGACCCGGGGTGCCGTGGACCATCCATACGGCAGCGTCTGAACTGATAGTGACAGTTCTGTACCATAAACCTGAGGTACCCTTGGTGAGAAGGGTAAATTTTGACATGAAGGTAAGCATCCTTGATGTCCCGAGACATCATGTAGTCCCCTTCTTCCAGGTTCGCAATCACTGCTCTGAGTGACTCAATCTTGAATTTGAACCTCTGTATGTAAGTGTTCAAAGATTTTAGATTTAGAATCGGTCTCACCGAGCCGTCCGGCTTCGGTACCACAACAGTGTGGAATAATACCCCGTTCCCTGTTGCAGGAGGGGTATCTTGATTATCACCTGCTGGGAATACAGCTTGTGAATGGCTTCCAAAACTGTCTCCCTGTCAGAAGGAGACATCGGTAAAGCCGACTTTAGGAAACGGCGAGGGGGAGACGTCTCGAATTCTAATTTGTACCCCTGAGATATCACCTGAAGGATCCAGGGGTCTACTTGCGAGTGAGCCCACTGCGCGCTGAAATTCATTGAGACGGGCCCCCCACCGTGCCTGATTCTGCTTGTAAAGCCCCAGCGTATACTGAGGGCTTGGCAGAGGCGGGAGAGGGTTTCTGTTCCTGGGAACTGGCTGATTTCTGCAGCCTTTTTCCTCTCCCTCTGTCACGGGGCAGAAATGAGGAACCTTTTGCCCGCTTGTCCACGAAAAGACTGCGCCTGATAATACGGCGTCTTCTCATGTTGAGAGGCGACCTGGGGTACAAACGTGGAATTCCCAGCTGTTGCCGTGGCCACCAGGTCTGAAAGACCGACCCCAAATAACTCCTCCCCTTAATAAAGCAATACTTCCAAATGCCGTTTGGAATACGCATCACCTGACCACTGACGTGTCCATAACCCTCTACTGGTAGAAATGGACAACGCGTTTAGACTTGAAGCCAGTCGGCAATTATTCCGCTGTGCATCACGCATATATAGAAATGCATCTTTTAAATGCTCTATAGGCAAAAATATACTGTCCCTATCTAGGGTATCAATATTTTCAGTCAGGGAATCCGACCACGCCAACCCAGCACTGCACATCCAGGCTGAGGCGATTGCTGGTCGCAGTATAACACCAGTATGTGTGTAAATACATTTTAGGATACCCTCCTGCTTTCTATCAGCAGGATCCTTAAGGGCGGCCATCTCAGGCGAAGGTAGAGCCCTTACAAGCGTGTGAGCGCTTTATCCACCCTAGGGGGTGTTTCCCAACGCACCCTAACCTCTGGCGGGAAAGGATATAATGCCAATAACATTTAGAAATTATCAGTTGTTATCGGGGGAAACCCACGCATCATCACACACCTCATTTAATTTCTCAGATTCAGGAAAACTACAGGTAGTTTTTCCTCACCGAACATAATACCCCTTTTTTTGGTGGTACTCGTATTATCAGAAATGTGTAAAACATTTTTCATTGCCTCAATCATGTAACGTGTGGCCCTACTGGAAGTCACATTCGTCTCTTCACCGTCGACACTGGAGTCAGTATCCGTGTCGGCGTCTATATCTGCCATCTGAGGTAACGGGCGCTTTAGAGCCCCTGACGGCCTATGAGACGTCTGGACAGGCACAAGCTGAGTAGCCGGCTGTCTCATGTCAACCACTGTCTTTTATACAGAGCTGACACTGACACGTAATTTCCAACAGTTCATCCACTCAGGTGTCGACCCCCTAGGGGGTGACATCACTATTACAGGCAATCTGCTCCGTCTCCACATCATTTTTCTCCTCATACATGTCGACACAAAAGTACCGACATACAGCACACACACAGGGAATGCTCCGATAGAGGACAGGACCCCACTAGCCCTTTGGGGAGACAGAGGGAGAGTTTGCCAGCACACACCAGAGCGCTATATATATATACAGGGATAACCTTATATAAGTGTTTTTCCCCTTATAGCTGCTGTATAGTTAATACTGCGCCTAATTAGTGCCCCCCTCTCTTTTTTAACCCTTTCTGTAGTGTAGTGACTGCAGGGGAGAGCCAGGGAGCTTCCCTCCAACGGAGCTGTGAGGGAAAATGGCGCCAGTGTGCTGAGGAGATAAGGCCGCCGATAAGGGGGCGGAGCCTATCTCCCGTTTTTCTATGTATTCTGGCAGGGGTTAAATGCATCCATATAGCCCAGGAGCTATATGTGATGCATTTTTTGCCATCCAAGGTGTTTTTATTGCGTCTCAGGGCGCCCCCCCCCCCCAACGCCCTGCACCCTCAGTGACCGAAGTGTGAAGTGTGCTGAGAGCAATGGCGCACAGCTGCAGTGCTGTGCGCTACCTTGTTGAAGACAGGACGTCTTCTGCCGCCGATTTTCCGGACCTCTTCTGCCTTCTGGCTCTGTAAGGGGGCCGGCGGCGCGGCTCTGGGACCCATCCAAGCTGGGCCTGTGATCGTCCCTCTGGAGCTAATGTCCAGTAGCCTAAGAAGCCCAATCCACTCTGCACGCAGGTGAGTTCACTTCTTCTCCCCTTAGTCCCTCGATGCAGTGAGCCTGTTGCCAGCAGGTCTCACTGAAAATAAAAAACCTAAACTAAAACTTTCACTAAGAAGCTCAGGAGAGCCCCTAGTGTGCACCCTTCTCGTTCGGGCACAGAGATCTAACTGAGGCTTGGAGGAGGGTCATAGGGGGAGGAGCCAGTGCACACCAGATAGTCCTAAAGCTTTCTTTAGATGTGCCCAGTCTCCTGCGGAGCCGCTATTCCCCATGGTCCTTACGGAGTCCCCAGCATCCACTTAGGACGTTAGAGAAAATAAGATTTTACTTACCGATAAATCTATTTCTCGTAGTCCGTAGTGGATGCTGGGACTCCGTCAGGACCATGGGGATTAGCGGCTCCGCAGGAGACAGGGCACAAAAATAAAAGCTTTAGGACTAGGTGGTGTGCACTGGCTCCTCCCCCTATGACCCTCCTCCAAGCCTCAGTTAGGATACTGTGCCCGGACGAGCGTACACAATAAGGAAGGATTTTGAATCCCGGGTAAGACTCATACCAGCCACACCAATCACACCGTACAACTTGTGATCTGAACCCAGTTAACAGTATGACAAACGTAGGAGCCTCTGAACAGACGGCTCACAACAATAACAACCCGATTTTTTTGTAACAATAACTATGTACAAGTATTGCAGACAATCCGCACTTGGGATGGGCGCCCAGCATCCACTACGGACTACGAGAAACAGATTTATCGGTAAGTAAAATCTTATTTTCTCTGACGTCCTAGTGGATGCTGGGACTCCGTCAGGACCATGGGGATTATACCAAAGCTCCCAAACGGGCGGGAGAGTGCGGATGACTCTGCAGCACCGAATGAGAGAACTCCAGGTCCTCTTTAGCCAGGGTATCAAATTTGTAGAATTTTACAAACGTGTTCTCCCCCGACCACGTAGCTGCTCGGCAGAGTTGTAATGCCGAGACCCCTCGGGCAGCCGCCCAAGATGAGCCCACCTTCCTTGTGGAATGGGCCTTGATAGATTTAGGCTGTGGCAGGCCTGCCACAGAATGTGCAAGTTGAATTGTGCTACAAATCCAACGAGCAATCGTCTGCTTAGAAGCAGGAGCACCCAGTTTGTTGGGTGCATACAGTATAAACAGCGAGTCAGATTTTCTGACTCCAGCCGTCCTTGAAATATATATATTTTCAATGCCCTGACAACGTCCAGCAACTTGGAATCCTCCAAATCGCTAGTAGCCGCAGGCACCACAATAGGCTGGTTCAGGTGAAACGCTGAAACCACCTTAGGAAGAAACTGAGGACGCGTCCGCAGTTCTGCCCTGTCCGAATGGAAAATCAGATATGGGCTTTTATACGATAAAGCCGCCAATTCTGACACTCTCCTGGCTGAAGCCAGGGCCAGTAGCATGGTTACTTTCCATGTAAGATATTTCAAATCCACCGATTTGAGTGGCTCAAACCAATGGGATTTGAGAAAATCCAAAACTACATTAAGATCCCACGGAGCCACTGGGGGCACAACCGGGGGCTGTATATGTAGTACTCCTTTTACAAAAGTCTGGACTTCAGGAACTGAAGCCAATTCTTTCTGGAAGAAAATCGACAGGGCCGAAATTTGAACCTTAATGGACCCTAATTTGAGGCCCATAGACAATCCTGTTTGCAGGAAATGTAGGAATCGACCCAGTTGAAATTCCTCCGTCGGGGCCTTCCTGGCCTCACACCACGCAACATATTTTCTCCAAATGCGGTGATAATGTTGTGCAGTCACCTCCTTCCTGGCTTTTACCAGGGTATGGATGACCTCTTCCGGAATGCCTTTTTCCCTTAGAATTCGGCGTTCAACCGCCACGCCGTCAAACGCAGCCGCGGTAAGTCTTGGAATAGACACGGTCCCTGCTGAAGCAGGTCCCGTCTTAGAGGTAGAGGCCACGGATCTTCCGTGAGCATCTCCTGAAGTTCCGGGTACCAAGTTCTTCTTGGCCAATCCGGAGCCACGAGTATCGTTCTTACTCCCCTTTGCCGTATAATTCTCAGTACTTTTGGTATGAGAGGCAGAGGAGGAAACACATACACTGACTGGAACACCCACGGTGTTACCAGAGCGTCCACAGCTATTGCCTGAGGGTCTCTTGACCTGGCGCAATACCTGTCCAGTTTTTTGTTGAGGCGGGACGCCATCATATCCACCTTTGGTTTTTCCCAACGGTTCACAATCATGTGGAAGACTTCTGGATGAAGTCCCCACTCTCCCGGGTGTAGATCGTGTCTGCTGAGGAAGTCCGCTTCCCAGTTGTCCACTCCCGGAATGAACACTGCTGACAGTGCTATCACATGATCTTCCGCCCAGCGAAGAATCCTTGCAGCTTCTGCCATTGCCCTCCTGCTTCTTGTGCCGCCCTGTCTGTTTACGTGGGCGACTGCCGTGATGTTGTCCGACTGGATCAACACCGGCTGACCCTGAAGCAGGGGTTTTGCCAGGCTTAGAGCATTGTAAATCGCTCTTAGCTCTAGTATATTTATGTGAAGAGACATCTCCAGGCTTGACCACACTCCCTGGAAGTTTCTTCCCTGTGTGACCGCTCCCCAGCCTCTCAGACTGGCATCCGTGGTCACCAGGACCCAGTCCTGTATGCCGAATCTGCGGCCCTCTAACAGATGAGCACTCTGCAACCACCACAGAAGAGACACCCTTGTCCGTGGAGACAAAGTTATCCGCTGATGCATCTGCAGATGCGATCCGGACCATTTGTCCAGCAGATCCCACTGAAAAGTTTGTGCGTGGAATCTGCCAAATGGAATCGCTTCGTAAGAAGCCACCATTTTTCCCAGGACTCTTGTGCATTGATGCACAGACACTTTTCCTGGTTTTAGGAGGTTCCTGACAAGTTCGGATAACTCCCTGGCTTTCTCCTCCGGAAGAAACACCTTTTTCTGAACCGTGTCCAGAATCATTCCCAGGAACAGCAGACGTGTCGTCGGGGTCAATTGAGATTTTGGAAAATTCAGAATCCACCCGTGCTGTTGCAGCATTACTTGGGTTAGTGCTACTACGTCCCCCAGCTGTTCTCTGGACCTTGCCCTTATCAGGAGATCGTCCAAGTAAGGGATAATTAATACGCCTTTTCTTCGCAGAAGAAACATCATTTCGGCCATTACCTTGGTAAAGACCCGAGGTGCCGTGGACAATCCAAACGGCAGCGTCTGAAACTGATAATGACAGTTTTGCACCACGAACCTGAGGTACCCTTGATGTGAAAGGCAAATTGGGACATGCAGGTAAGCATCCTTGATGTCCAGGGACACCATAAAGTCCCCTTCTTCCAGATTCGCTATCACTGCTCTGAGTGACTCCATCTTGAACTTGAATTTTTGTATGTACAGGTTCAAAGATTTCAGATTTAGAATAGGTCTTACCGAGCCGTCCGGCTTCGGTACCACAAATAGTGTGGAATAATACCCCTTTCCCTGTTGTAGGAGGGGTACCTTGACTATCACCTGCTGAGAATACAGCTTGTGAATGGCTTCCAATACCGTCGCCCTGTCTGAGGGAGACGTTGGCAGAGCAGACTTTAGGAACCGGCGAGGGGGAGACTTCTCGAATTCCAACCTGTAACCCTGAGATACTACCTGCAGGATCCAGGGGTCCACCTGTGAGTGAGCCCACTGTGCGCTGAAATTCTTGAGTCGACCCCCCACCGCCCCTGAGTCCGCTTGTAAAGCCCCAACGTCATGCTGAGGGCTTTGCAGAAGCCGGGGAGGGCTTCTGCTCCTGGGAGGGAGCTGCTTGGTGCATTCTCTTACCCTTTCCTTTGCCTCGGGGCAGATATGACTGTCCTTTTGCCCGCTTGTTCTTATAGGAACGAAAGGACTGCGGCTGAAAAGACGGTGTCTTTTTCTGTTGGGAGGGGACCTGAGGTAAAAAGGTGGATTTCCCGGCTGTTGCCGTGGCCACCATATCCGATAGACCGACCCCAAATAATTCCTCCCCTTTATACGGCAATACTTCCATATGCCGTTTGGAATCCGCATCACCTGACCACTGTCGCGTCCATAAACTTCTTCTGGCAGATATGGACATCGCACTTACTCTCGATGCCAGAGTGCAAATATCCCTCTGAGCATCTCGCATATAAAGAAAAGCATCCTTTAATTGCTCTATAGTCAATAAAATACTGTCCCTATCCAGGGTATCAATATTTTCAGTCAGGGAATCCGACCAAACCACCCCAGCACTGCACATCCATGCAGAGGCGATGGCTGGTCGCAGTATAACACCAGTATGAGTGTATATACTTTTCAGGGTAGTTTCCAGCCTCCTATCAGCTGGATCCTTGAGGGCGGCCGTTTCAGGAGACGGTAACGCCACTTGTTTTGATAAGCGTGTGAGTGCCTTATCCACCCTAGGGGGTGTTTCCCAGCGCGCCCTAACCTCTGGCGGGAAAGGATATAATGCCAATAACTTCTTTGAAATTAGCAGTTTTCTATCGGGGTTAACCCACGCTTCATCACACACTTCATTCAATTCCTCTGATTCAGGAAAAACTACAGGTAGTTTTTTCAGACCCCACATAATACCCCTTTTTGTGGTACTTGCAGTATCAGAGATATGCAAAGCCTCCTTCATTGCCGTGATCATATAACGTGTGGACCTACTGGAAAATACGTTTGTTTCTTCACCGTCGACACTAGATTCGGTGTCCGTGTCTGGGTCTGTGTCGACCGACTGAGGTAAAGGGCGTTTTACAGCCCCTGACGGTGTCTGAGACGCCTGGACAGGTACTAACTGGTTTGCCGGCCGTCTCATGTCGTCAACTGATTTTTGTAACGTGCTGACATTATCACGTAATTCCATAAACAAAGCCATCCATTCCGGTGTCGACTCCCTAGGGGGTGACATCACCATTACCGGCAATTGCTCCGCCTCCACACCAACATCGTCCTCATACATGTCGACACACACGTACCGACACACAGCAGACACACAGGGAATGCTCTTATCGAAGACAGGACCCCACTAGCCCTTTGGGGAGACAGAGGGAGAGTTTGCCAGCACACACCCAAGCGCTATAAATATATAGGAACAACCCTACAGAAGTGTTGTTTCCTTTATAGCAGATTAATATATCAATATCGCCAAAAAAGTGCCCCCCCTCTGTTTTTTTTACCCTGTTTCTGTAGTGCAGTGCAGGGGAGAGTCCTGGGAGCCTTCCTCGCAGCGGAGCTGTGCAGGAAAATGGCGCTGTGTGCTGAGGAGATAGGCCCCGCCCCCTATTTCGGCGGGCTCTTCTCCCGGTGTTTGTGAGACCTGGCAGGGGTTAAATACATCCATATAGCCCCAGGGGCTATATGTGATGTATTTTTAGCCAGAACAAGGTATTATCATTGCTGCCCAGGGCGCCCCCCCCAGCGCCCTGCACCCTCAGTGACCGCTGGTGTGAAGTGTGCTGACAACAATGGCGCACAGCTGCAGTGCTGTGCGCTACCTCATGAAGACTGAAAAGTCTTCTGCCGCCGGTTTCTGGACCTCTTCTTTTTTCGGCATCTGCAAGGGGGTCGGCGGCGCGGCTCCGGGACCGGACTCCATGGCTGGGCCTGTGTTCGATCCCTCTGGAGCTAATGGTGTCCAGTAGCCTAAGAAGCCAATCCATCCTGCACGCAGGTGAGTTCACTTCTTCTCCCCTAAGTCCCTCGTTGCAGTGAGCCTGTTGCCAGCAGGACTCACTGAAAATAAAAAACCTAATAACTTTTTCTAAGCAGCTCTTTAGGAGAGCCACCTAGATTGCACCCTGCTCGGACGGGCACAAAAACCTAACTGAGGCTTGGAGGAGGGTCATAGGGGGAGGAGCCAGTGCACACCACCTAGTCCTAAAGCTTTTATTTTTGTGCCCTGTCTCCTGCGGAGCCGCTAATCCCCATGGTCCTGACGGAGTCCCAGCATCCACTAGGACGTCAGAGAAACTACAGGTAGTTTTCTCACCAAACATAATACCCTTTTTAGTGGTACTTGTACTATCAGAAATGTGTAAAACATTTTTCATTGCCTCAATCATGTAACGTGTGGCCCTACTGGAAGTCACATTCGTCTCTTCATCGTCGACACTGGAGTCAGTATCCGTGTCGGCGTCTGTATCTGCCATCTGAGGTAGCGGGCGTTTTAGAGCCCCTGATGGTCTTTGAGACGCCTGGACAGGCACAAGCTGAGTAGCCGGCTGTCTCATGTCATCAACCGTCTTTTGTAAAGATCCGACACTTTCACGTAAATCCTTCCATAAGCCCATCCACTCAGGTGTCGACTCCCTAGGGGGTGACATCTCCATTATAGGCAATTGTTCCGCCTCCACATCATTTTCCTCCTCAAACATGTCGACACAGTCGTACCGACACACAGCACACAGACAGGGAATGCTCTGATAGAGGACAGGACCCCACTAGCCCTTTGGGGAGACAGAGGGAGAGTATGCCAGCACACACCAGAGCGCTATATATATGTTGGGATAACACTATACAGAGTGTTTTTCCCCCTTATAGCTGCTGTTTATATTATACTGCGCCTAATTAGTGCCCCCCCCTCTTGTTTTACCCTTTTCTGTAGTGCAGGACTGCAGGGGAGAGTCAGGGAGACGTCCTTCCAGCGGAGCTGTGAGGGAAAATGGCGCCAGTGTGCTGAGGAGATAGGCTCCGCCCCCTTCTCGGCTGACTTTTCTCCCGCTTTTTTCAGGAATCTGGCAGGGGTTAATATACATCCATATAGCCCTGGAGGTTATATGTGATGTATTTTAGCCAGCCAAGGTGTTCATATTGCTGGCAGGCAGGTTCGCTTCTTCTCCCCTTAGTCCCTCGATGCAGTGAGCCTGTTGCCAGCAAGTCTCACTGAAAATAAAAAACCTAAAACTAACTTTTCCTAAGAAGCTCAGGAGAGCCCCCTAGATTGCACCCAGCTCGGTCGGGCACAAAAATCTAACTGAGGCTTGGAGGAGGGTCATAGGGGGAGGAGCCAGTGCACACCAGGTAGTCCTAAAGCTTTTATTTTGTGCCCAGTCTCCTGCGGAACCGCTATTTCCCATGGTCCTTACGGAGTTCCCAGCATCCACTAGGACGTCAGAGAAAACAATATTCTTTATTTTGACACTTGGCTATCAGCCTCCCATCCGCCGCCCTTGGGTGGGGGGACACAGCCTCGGGCTTCACCCCTGGCCCTTGGGTGGCTGGAGGGGGGGGGGGGGGGGGAGAGAACCACTTGATTTAAGGGGTCCCCACTTCTCCAGGGTACCCCGGGGTGACTAGTTGGGGATTTAAAGCCACGGCTACAAGGGCCGGTATAAAAGTGTCCCCCGGCTGTGGCATTATCTCTCCAGCTAGTGGAGCACGGTGCTGGTGTGAAAAGTACGGGGGACCCCTGCGTCTTTTGTCCCCCGTATTTTTTGCACCAGGACCGGACGCAGAGCCCGGTGCTGGTTGTTAAAATACAGGGGATCCCCTGTCAATTTTTCCCCCGTATTTTTACAACCAGGACCGGCTCAAAGAGCCCGAGGCTGGTTATGCTTAGGAGTGGGGACCCCACACATTTTTTTCAGGATTTTTAACCCATTCCCACTGAAAAACATGCTCTGATCTCTCCATATTATTTTAGTCAGTTAAAAAAAAAAAAAAAATTTCTTTTAAAAAAATCTATTAAATAATACTTGTGGCTCCTAAATAGACAAACCAAGTAGATAATCCCTTCTAATATAAATAGATATGCTATTAGCAACAACAACAAAAAAACACACAAAAAAACGTGTTTTTAAAAATTTTTTATTAGAGCCCGCCAGTAAAATGAGGCGGACTGAAATTGACGAAATGACTGTCTAAAAGCACTGTTGTCGAATCGACATTCTTCAATTGAATATACTTTTGTCGAAAAGCTGCATTTTTACCATTGCAGACATGTCGAATTTGACAACTGTCGAATTGCAAAAAGTCGAATCTGAAACGGACGTTTTTTTTGTCGAAAAGTACTGTATTGCATTGTAGAATCATTTTTTTGTGTAGAAAATGCCCCGTTTTTAGACATTTGCTGCAATTCGACTGCAATTGCATATGGCCCATAGTGGGAAAGTGGTAAGAAATAATATATGTTCCCCATTCAACAGAAGCGATTTCTTCCAGTTTAAGGGGCAGGGAAATGTAGACTTACACCACCCCGGACTAATTATATTTAATGATTTTAAAAAGGTTTATCCACCTATAACTCAATGTGTCCAAAAATTACCTTTTCTCTTTCATCCACTACGAAACACCACATACCCTAAAATCTGCCTCACCCTTAATAGCACCACAATGTCCTCAGTCGCCCAAACCTGCTGGCCTTAGTGTCATATCCAGTCTCTCTCCCAGCACCTTTACATATTGGCACAACAGGCCCTATTGTTACATAGGATGCAACCAAAAGTCTTCTCCATTCCCATCTCTCTTGCTGCTCCAACACTGGAAATATGTAGACTAGCACCCCATATGCTCCAGAATCCCATCACAATGACTACAAAGCCCCCAGGAACACTGTCCTTGCATATATCCCACAATACTCCTCACACCCTCTAGAGCAGTGTTTCCCCAACCGCAGTCCTCAAGGCACACTAATGCCGCTTTCAGATCGCAAATGCCGGATCCCACCCGGTAAGAGAAACGTGTCCTTACCGGGTGGGATCCGGCATTTGCTCTTCTCTGCTGGCTTTCCGACCCGGCAATATACTGGGTCGGTTGCCATAACAGCAGGGGGCGCAGCAGCAGCAGGGGCGGGGGGTGGAGGCGGCGCTGGGAGATGAGCTCATCTCCTGTGCCGCCTCTCCCTATGCTGTGAATGGGAGCCGTGTCGCATCGAAACGGCTCCCATTCACACTGCACCTGACCCGGTATTCAACCCGGTAATAACCCTTCTTTTTAACCGGGTTGAATTACCGGGTCAGGCGACCCGCTAATTCGGCAAAGGTGCTTTCACATCGCACACTGACCCGTTTCGACACGGCAATATGCCATGTCGATACCGGGTTATTTGTGCGATGTGAAAGGGGTACAACAGTCCTGGTTTTAGTGATATCCAGGCTTGAACACAGGTGACTTAATTAGTAGCTCAGTTATTTTGATTTAACCATCTTTGCTGAAGTCTGGATATCACTAAAACCTGCACTGTTGGTGTTGCCTTGAGGACCGCGCTTGGGAATGCCTGCTCTAGAGCCTGGCCTGCACCTCATCTCTGATAACCGCCATCTGTCTCCAGTATCTTCCTTGACACACTGACCTGACTATGCATTTCCACGTAGACCCGTCTTGGTCATCCTGCTCCTCAATGTACATGCGGATATTGTGCTCCTGATCCAGTTGATACCAGTACATTAGGCCGTCCTTATCCCGCCCCAGTGGCTGTAGGCGCATGGCGTCGGCATCCTCTTCATTGATGGCGTTTTTAAACTTCAGATTGTCATCAAACTGACACTCGCACAAGTGCTGCAAGAAGAGGAGATATGAGTATGGCGCCTCCAGCCTTCCCAAGGAGGCACAGCAAGCAAGCATTCCAGGCTGAACCCCAAACGCATGCATACAAGAATCAGACAAGATCAAAAGCCGACACTAGCATTAACGGGATGTGGTCAGCAACTAGTTTCACACCGCACAAATCTCTCCGCCACCATAGGCTGCAGTTTATCCATTTTCTACAGTCTGCCGCCATGTCCACCAAACAAACCACTGCTGCATGTAACAGAGGGCAATGTTGTTACAAGGCAAATGAGGTGGACAGGTGGACACTTCTCAATATAAATATCTTTCCCACAATAGACTACGCGTCTCTGTGCACGACAGTATGCAAGTCACACACTCACAGCAGTCAGACCATTTGTGGGCTAATCACTAGGGGGCAGATGGACTAAAGCCTTAGAGAGAGAAAATGAACAGAGATAAAGAAACAGCCAATCAGCTCCTAACTGCCATGCTACAGGCTGTGTTTGCAAAATAGCAGTTAGGAGCTGATTGGTTGGTATTTTCTCTCTCTCCACTTTATCGATGGCCAAGGCTTAGTACATTTGCCCCTATTCATGAGGTCACTCGTATCTCTATATGAAATACAGACCACACATTCAATGTATTCTCCGTTCTACATTATCTTTGTATGCAGAAAGCATCCTAATAAGAGCATAGTAATGGATAATGAGCTATAACTACCTCAATGTGAATTACATACGCAAAAACAACAAAAGTAACTAATGCCGCTAACCAGAATACAAACAGCTATAATATGCTGAAAACCAGTAAGTGCCAGGCAGGGCGTGGGAGATGCCATCTCATTGCCCCTATGAATAGGCAGGAAATCTATTCGTGTGAGCATATACTGGCTATTAGGCCACAAGTCCCGCTCATGAACAGCTGCTAAAGTTACATCTACAGATTATACATATCTGCTACAAAGCATTTCTAGGTCTAGTTATTGTGTCACGGTCATCATCAGCCAAACGAATGATACTTAGGGTTCAAACTGTAACAAGAGCAATACTACAGATAATAATGATCATATAAATATAAAACAATCCCAAAGCTTATTAAAGGTCGAGCACAAAATACACCTATATTGATGTAGGGGATAAACTGTGATGAGTCTGGGTCTACAGGATGTACTATCTTCCTCATAGTTCACTGTAGGCTTCGACTAGACAAAACCAGTGGTAATAACATCCCACCACAAGCCTAGAGACGTTCCAGTAATGTTACAGCCACAACGCTGACGCCATGTCCCGTGTATAGCGCATACATTACCTTCAGCAATCCCACTTTACACTCCACGCTCATCTCCTGGTAGCCCTTCTTCTCCATCTCCCAGGCCCACGTGCTGTTGTAGTCCTGACAGATCTATACACAGAAACCATTGGTTAGTCCCAGCCCTGAGGGCGTTTCTGAATGCACAAAAACATTTACATCTTCATATACAGCCTTAGTCATGCAGAACTACTGGATATGGTAAGCTTTCTATTGTGTCATAAGATACAGTACTTGGTAGATAAACCCCCACCAGGGGCGGATTGGGATGGGAAAACCAGCCTGGGAAATTTATGGAAGCAGCCCTAATGGGGGCGGGGTCTATTGTTGGGGTGGAGTCTGTTGAGGGGGTGGGATCCCTCCTCGTAGGGTCGGATTGTGAGTTGGGGCGCAGTTGCGACCTTCCTTGCATCTTTTGTTGCAGTTGTGTCTGTGACTTTATGCTAATGACGATACAGTGCAGTTCCCTAGTGTACATCCAAATATGCAGGACTGAGACGCCCATTTTCAGTGTTTACAGATGCGGCAATCATGCTTTGTTGGTCTTTAGGCGCCACCATTGGTCACGCCAGTGGAACTGGCACCAGCCCTATGCCAGGTGCAGATCTTCCGTCTGAGTATGGCCTCCAATGTGATCAACTGAACGTCTCTATATGAAACCACTTGCAGCAACAAGCCCATACTAAATAACATCTGCATCTCCCTGTAACCACACAGGAAAGCCCAACACATTTCTAACACACTTATTGGGATTTGTGTACGAACACCATCGTTTTGGCACGGTCAACTCAGATGCAAGCGCAGATGAAGAACATTGCATAAGAAAAAAAATAATACACATTGGCCACCACAGGAAAACACACACATTGGCCACCATAGAAAACAATAACACAAATTGGCCCCCACAGGGAAAAAATATAAAATGTATAATATAGCTTTTGGTATTACAATTTGTTTCAAATTTCCACTGCTGTTTGAAAGGCCCAGACACCCCAAGAGGTTTTATAATTCTTGGCGGATTCATCTATATATTCATTAAAATTTATGTAGCGCTAGCATTTTCCATTGCACTTTCTTTCAAAGTTGGGCAGGGGTAGACTGAAAACTGAAAGGGCCCTGGAAAATTTTTAACAAGTGGTCTCACATGGGCAGCACCAGAGGTTTACCGTGTAACCATGGCAGCAGCACCATTCCTCACATGCCAATACACAAAAAAGGCCCCGGGTGCACATCGGCCCACCGGGTGTCATCCCTGTGGCCCCTATGGACTCCCGTAGCTATTCAATTCCGCGCGATGCTAAATCGGAGAATGCCCGCATGCCCGGTCTAAACAGGGTGTTTAGTCACGAGAACAGGCATTCTCTGACTAAACTGTCTCGCCGCTGTTTGCATTGTGCTAGGTTACAAAACAGCATCACGGACCTAATTTTGTCAGATTTCTGCTTGCACATCCAAATGGGTGCGAGAAGAAATCCTCTAGTCAGGGACAACATCTCGCTGAATTGAATAGCTTCGGGAGCTCCCTCCCGGCGCTATTCAATCCGTGTTGAATTGAACTGACCCCCTTGACCTCGGGAGCTCTTTAGATCAGACTACAGTATCATTATTACAAAATATGTAGTTTCCGTCATTATTGCTCACAGAAAGACACCTTGTGGATGTGTACATCGTACCTTGATTAAGTATTTTTCCCATCTGTCAAGTGTAACGGACTTTCCGATTTTCCTCATCAGCTTCAGGTGGAGCTCAACCAGTGCCTTGGATACTGCAAGGAGGAGAACAGGATGAGAAACACGATTTCCTCCATACAGAAGCATCTTACGCATACAGACACACCAAGAGCCAAGCCGCTAACATGCAGAAAATATTAAGGCTGGCTCCTTATATCCCATCACTGATAGACTGGCCCCTGACACTTCATGAAACTGGAACCATTCTGTTAAGTGTTTGCAAGATATATAACGCAAAGATACACAAGACTGGGGACATGCTGTGTAACACACAGGCAGGGAGAACCATGTACTGGGATCACACGTCAAGAACACATTTATTCTGTTTCCAGAAGTCTATGTACTAAACTACGCAGAGTGTAAAATCCTTTACCACAATTAGGAGTGGATGTTTACAGGAAGAAATAAATATTTGTATAGCTTTTTATTTATATTGCTTGCTTACTGAAGGGAAATACTTTGACTCGTCACAGATTTATATAATCTAAACCAGGCCTGGCCAACCTGTGGCTCTCCAGCTGCTGTCAAACTACAAATCCCAGCATGCCCTGACACTGTTTTGTTATTAGGGAAGGCTAAAACTGTGGTAGGGCATGCTGGGACGTGTAGTTCCACAACAGCTGGAGAGCCACCGGTTGGCCAGGCCTGATAACAGTACTTTAAAACACTTCTCCCGTACTCTAGCAGTCACAGACTGGCCTAACCTGAAACCAGTGGCCTACGTCTGATCACATCATTTACATACTCTTATATAACTGCCCACCTGTTTGGCAGAGAAGCCAGCAGGGGTTGCCATCTAGAAGATGCCCCCAAAGCAAGCTTCAGTCCTGCTTCTATGATGTAGGTGCAAATTACCCGGGCACTGATCACTAGTTAGACTCAGCGGACTGCGAGTACATTACACAGCTACCGGCTCAATTTCTCCGCTGCGATCCACTCCCTGCACTTCTCTTAATGAAGGCAGGCTCAACCAGGCTTTGTTAATTGGTAATTCAAGAATAGTGAATGCATAGGGTCAGGTTATGGGACAGGAGAGCCACCACAGAACTCACTTGGCTCATCATCATGACTCAATAGGATCATTGATAAGAGTAACTTTGTACAATCACATTTTCTACAGCAGCAGTAAGGGTAGGCACAGTTTGAGCATGCCCTACCAGCAAAACTAGCAAGGCATGCTGGGATGTATAGTTCTGCGGCAGCTGGAGTGACGCACATTGCTTACCCCTTAGCTACAGTTTTCTACACAGTGTAAAGAGGGACATTTACCAATCAAATCAATATTTTTAATGGAAACGAATGGAATATACAGTGCATCCGGAAAGTATTCACAGCGCTTCACTTTTTCCACATTTTGTTATGTTACAGCCTTATTCCAAACTGGAATAAACTCATTTTTCCCCTCAAAATTCTACACACAACACCCCATAATGACAACGCGAAAAAAGTGCTCTTGTGAATTTTGAAAAATGTATTAAAAATAAAAAACTAAGAAATCACACGTACATAAGTATTCACAGCCTTTGCTCAATACTTTGTTGATACACCTTTGGGGGTATATTAAATTTAAGTCGAAAGCTGCCGTCTGTCGAAAAGACGGCAGTTTCCGACTTTTTTAGGTCGGACGGGGTTCCGACCTATTCAATCTAACCCCAATTTATTCCACAAGTCGAGGAATTCGACTTGCCGAAAAGCACGTGGATCTACGGAATAGCTGCCGATCCGCGTGCTTGTGTCGAAAACAACTTTTTAAAAAAAGTCGAAGTGAAATGCGGGAGCAGAGGCGGGGAGAACAGCGCCGGAGGATGTCACAGCTGCCGCTCACAGCAGCGTCCACCAGGCTCCAGCAAGCGAGACCGGGTGGACACTGCGTGAGCAGCGGCTGTGATGCGGGGACGGGGAGAGGAGGGACAGGGAGAGGCAGAGAGACGGGGGAGAGCAGCGCTACAGCAGCAGCTATTATAGCTGCTGCTGTAGCGCTGCTCTCCCCCGTCTAAGCTCCCGCATCTCAATTTGACTTTTTTTAAAGTCGAATTGAGAATGCATTGAATAGCCCAACACCTATCTTTGGCAGTTTCGCCCATTCCTCTTTGCACCACCTCTCAAGCTCCATCAGGTTGGATGGGAAGAGTCGGTGCATAGCCATTTTCAGATCTCTCCAGAGATGTTCAATCAGATTAAAGCCTGTGCTCTGGCTGGGCCACTCAAGGACATGCACAGAGTTGCGCTGAAGCTACTCTTTTGATATCTTTCTTGACCGTATGCTTAAGGTCATTGTCCTGCTGAAAGATGAACTGTCGCCCAAGTCTAAGGTTAAGAGCGCTCTGGAGCAGGTTTTCATCCAGGATGTCTCTGTACATTGCTGCATTCCTCTGTACCTCTATCCTGACTAGTCTCCCAGTTCCTACAGCTGAAAAACATCCCCACAGCATGATGCTGCCACCACCAAGCTTCACTGTAGGGATGGTATTGGCCTGGTGATGAGTGGTGCCTGTTTTCCTCCAAAAATGACGCCTGACATTCACGCCAAAGAGTTCAATTCTTGTCTCATCAGACCACAGAATTTTGTTTCTCATGGTTTGAGAGTCCTTCATGTGCATTTTGGCAAACTCCAGACGGGCTGCCATGTGCTTTTTTACTAAGGAGTGGCTTCTGTCTGGCCACTCTACCGTACAGGCCTGATTGATGGATTGCTGCAGAGATGGTTGTACTTCTAGAAGGTTTTCTCCTCTCTCCACAGTGGAATGTTGTAGCTCTCAGAGTGACCATCGGGTTCTTGGTCACCTCCCTGACTAGGTCTCTTCTCCCCCGATGGCTCAGGGTGTGTACACACGGTGAGATCCTTGCTATGCCCGATTTTCACTTGCGATTTCCCTTGAACTCCCCGGAGCCCAGATAGGACAGATTTTGACTAACTTTTCTTGAGATATGGACTATGTGTGCTTATGATTTTGGCTTATGTGAGATTTTGGCTTATGTGAGATGTCATTGACATGTGAGATGAACTAGATAGTACACCGATCTAGCAAGGATTGACTTGCCTGCACAGTCTATCTTTTCTTGCGATGCCGACCTGGCGGGACCGCGATCTGCACTAACTTTTCTTGCGATTTTGACTATATAGTCAAAACCGAAAGAAAATATCTCACCGTGTGTACACACCCTCAGTTTGGACGGACGGCCAGCTCTAGGAAGAGTCCTGGTGGTTCTGAACTTCTTCCATTTACGGATGATGAAGACCACTGTGCTCACTGGAACCTTCAAAGCAGCAGATATTTTTCTGTACCCTTCCCCATATTTGTGCCTCGAAACAATCCTGTCTCGAAGGTCTATAGACAATTCCTTTGACTTCATGCTTGGTTTGTGCTCAGACATGCACTGTCAAGTGTGGGACCTTATATAGCAGGGCTGGCCAAACCGGTCCTCGAGATCTACCAACAGTTCATGTTTTCCAGGCCTCCTGGAGATCTGTAGAATTGTCAGTTAGGAATGAATGCAGCACATCTTAATTAGTAATGACTACACCTGTACACTAAAGGGGGGTACTCACGGGAGAGATGTGTGCTGAGCGATCTTAACACAGACCGCTCAGCACACATCCCTCACCCCGCTCAGCACAGCGCGATGTGCTGAGCGAGGGGGAATGCCGACGGGGGGCCGCTCACTTCACACAACGGTGAAGTGAGCGACCCGCTAGATTGAGCCTGCATGCAGCTCAATCTAGCATCGGCGATAGCGATGCGCGTGGCCGCGCATCGCTATCGCTGGAGGGCATACACACGGCAGATCCGTGCTTAAAATCTAAGCAATCTAGCAAGATTGCTTAGATTTTAAGCACGGATCTCTCAGTGTGTACCCCCCTTAAGCTAGGTGGCCTGGAAAAAGGGAACTGTTGGTAGATCTTGAGGACCGGTTTGGCCAGCCCTGTTATATAGAGAGGTGTGTGCCTTTCCAAATCTTGTCCAATCAACTAAATTTACCACAGGTGGACTCCCAACTAAGCTGTAGGAACATCTCAATGATGATCAGTAGAAGCAGGATGCACCTGAGCTCAATTTTGAGCTTCATGGCAAAGGCTGTGAATACTTATGTACATGTGATCTTAGTTTTTATTTTTAATACTGTGTTCCCTAATGCACACCGAGTGAAAATAGTCAGATAGTGAGAATTAATAGTGGTTAATAAGAAGCAAAGAAGTGCTATGTAAGTGGTGTGATTAAAATAATATATACAGGGTGATAGGAAAAATAATATGTGTTAATAAAGTGTTAGGGTGTGCCGACCTGAAGCAGCCCAGCCATACCGACACAGGGGCCACCGCACCCCACACCCACCCCATAAAAAATTGCCATAGTGCCATAGGGGAAGCCAGGGGTATCCCCAGGTAAGCTGGCTCTCAGATGCTGTAGGAGCCATTACCATGTGGCCTTACACTGGGAACTTAACCCAGACATATTTGTAATTATTTATGGGGTGAGTGTGGGGTGCGGTGGCCCCTGTGTCGGTATGACTGGGCTGCTTCAGGTCGGCACACCCTAACACTTTATTAACACTTATGATTTTCCCTATCACTTTGTATATATTATTTTAATCACACCACTTACATAGCACTTCTGTGCTTCTTATTAACCCCTATTAATTCTCCCCTGTGTGCTGACCTGGGGTGGCCGACCTGTGCCGACGTCATGGGGTCCTGCACCCCGGACCCATACCTAGTATTAGGGACCCCCAGTGACGGAGAAGCCTTGTCGAACGGCCTGGGGGCTTAACCCTATATCTGCAGATATACGCAACTAAGATCTCCGTATTATCTGACTATTTTCACTCGGTGTGCATTAGGGAACAGTTTTTTCCTACACAGAATTAACCCTCCCTTTTAGCACCTGAGTGACATTACAATCTGATTGAGCAGCTTTCCATTTTGTGTTTTTTATTTTTAATAAATTAGCAAAAATCTCAAAAAAACTTTTTTTCACGTTGTCATTATGGGGTATTGTGTGTAGAATTTGGAGGGGAAAAAATAATTTATTCCATTCCGGAATAAGGCTGTAACAAAACAAAATGTGGAAAAAGTGAAGCGCTGTGAATACTTTCCGGATGCACTGTATACAATTTTTGTGCTGAATTACGGTAGCCATTGCTGACGACATAAATTCAGTATATTAACTTATTTAAACGTGGACTTATCACTGTGGTTATATTAACAAAAATCAGGATTTTGGTACTTACCGATAAATCCCTTTCTCCGATTCCACAGGGGCCACTGGATTGCAGATACAATGGGGATATAGTAGGCAGTAACTGGGAGCTGGCACTTTAAATTTATAACCATGTGACTAGCTCCTCCCCTACTATGTCCCCCCTCCAAGCCAGTCTAGTTAAAACTGTGCCCAAGGAGAGCTGGAAAAGAACAACGTCAAAGTAGAGGAGGTTCGATAAGTCAACTAAAACAGGATAACACCAAGGAAACCTGGAAGCATAGTGAGAGGGTAATAGGAACAAAACGCGCAGTCACACAGTGACATGCAAACCGATAAGTATAGAAGGAGGAAACAGCGCTGGGTGGGCGTCCAGTGGCCCCTGTGGAATCGGAGAAAGGGATTTATCGGTAAGTACCAAAATCCTGATTTCTCCTTCATCCACTGGAGTGCAGATACAATGGGGACGTCCCAGAGCTCCCAAGACGGGAGGGAGAGCGCTGAGAGTCCTGCAAAACTGCTCGCCAACCTGTGACACAGAGGCCGCAAAAATGTCAAATCCGTAAAACATGATAAACGTATGATGTCCCGACTAAGCGGAATCGCAACATAAAGCATTTATGGAAACCCCGTGGGCGGCCGCCTCCGAAGGTCCCTAGAGAGCGTGGAGTGCTTCGAAATGGAAAATGGAGGCCCTCGAGCAACCGCCAAATAAGACTGTCTGATGGTCAGATGTATCCAACGGCCCAACTTATGCTGGGACTCCGGCCATTTAGGACGGGAGCATCGTACAGAATAAAGAAGAAATCAATTTGTCGAATAGCTGAAGACCTCTGTAGAGAGTCGGCGAGCCCTGACAGCATTCAAAGAGGGCCGAAAACACAAGTATCAGATTTATATGAAAAGCGGACATAACCCCTGGAAGAAACGACAGCTGAGCATGAAACTCAGCCGTAACCTTATTCCCAAGGCGGGTTGCCAGTAGAGTACTCCCTGAAAGAGCCCGAACTTACGGCCGCCGGACTAATTTCCCTTGGAGGAAAACCGAAAGAGCAGAGACCTGAAATTCAGGTCAACCTAGTCGAAGCGCAGCCCAGCAAACAACCCGGAGAAACCAAAGAAGGCAGCTAAATGAAAAACCAAAAGGAAAAAACCCTCGTCATCCACACTATGCCACATAGTTTCCAAAAGTGGCAAAAGCGAGAAGAGGTAACAGACTTCCGAAATCGGGGCCCAGTAGGTATAACCGAACTAGGGAACTCCTTACTCCTGAGGTCTCGTGAACAGCCACGCCGTTAAACGAAACCTGTGTAAGACTGAACAAAGAAAAGGACCCTGTTGAAGTAGACAGTCTCGCAGAGGTAGGAGCCAAGACTCCTCTTCTGACAACAGGTGCAGGGTGGATTTTTAAGTCATGCGCGGCCAAACTGGAGTCACCGGGAGGACTAGCGCGCATTCTCCTTTCATGTGTTGCAGAAAGTGAGGTAGAAATAGAAAAGGAGGAAATATAGACTAACCAGAAACTCCAAAGAGCCGTGAGGGCATTCTCGGCTACTGCCGCCAGAGCTCACGTCCGAGAGTAGTAAAGGGTTGAAGAGTCAGTCGGAACGCCATGAGGTCGATCCGAATTCTCCGCAAACAGCGGACCAGCTGACAAAACTCCGGGGAATGTCCACTCAAACAGGTGCCTGACCTGGCGGCTTGATCTGGAATGAAGATTGTCGTCCTCTCAGAGGAGAATGTAGGCGACCTCTCTCAGCGCAGCAACTTGACTGAAGAGAGAGAGAGGAACTAGTCCCGAGGAAGGAAAAATCCTCTGACGGACCGAGTTGAGAACAGTCTACAAGGAGCATAAATGGGACCCTTCTCGAATCAGAAGATCCTGGATCCTCTGGATATTCAGAAGTAACCTAATCTGCAGAGTGGGTTTCCAGCAGTAGATTGTCCAGTTAGGGAATAAACGTCACTCCCTGCCTTTGAAATAGGGCCATCCTGTGATCTTCCTGAACACGGTGGGAGCGGAAGAGAGACCGAATGGAAAGGTCTGACAGTGGAAATGAGTATCCTGTACTACGTATCTGAGAAAAACCCGATGAGGAAGCCCAATGGAAACCAGTAAACAGGCATCCCCTGAAGACAAAGAACGCGTAAAACCCCCTTTTTTCTTCAAACTAGCAATCACAGACTGAAAGGATTCTAAGGTCAGAATAGGCCTGGCCGAGCCATCTGGCTTCGGCACGGGAAAAGAAAACAAAGGCCTGAGAAAATGCCCCGATTCCAATGATGTGCGGAAACAGGGATCAGCACCTTTGCTGTTAGAAGCATCTGGAACGCCGCCTGCAGTACGACTCTCTTGTCGTCGTAAACCGGCAGACCCGTGGTGAGAGACCCCTGAGGCGGTTGGACTCCAAAATCGAGTCTGTAACCGGCCAAGCATACCCAGGTCTCCCAGAAAGATCACAGACCTGCGCCCACCCTGGGACCTCCCAGGTGGTAGGAAGGTCCGACCTGCGGTGGGTTTGTTGGAGGACCTACAATCAGACTGGTCCGAGGATGCTGAACCTCTGCTTCAGCCGTTTACCTGGAGATCCCTTGGTGACGGAGATACCTCCCCTGTCATGGACTCGAAACCTGGAAAGGTCACGGCAAGATCTAAAGGAAAGACCGGTAAAGGTCCGTCTTGGAGCTGGAGTAGCAGTAGGGGAAAGAAAAGTGGACTTACCCCCAATGGTCCGAGAAATCATGCAGGAAGTTCTCGGAAGCTCCGCTGGTTTCCCAAAATGGCGGGCAGCCTGCGAGAAAAGCTGGGGGAAAATGTTATGTGGCAAGGTGGAGCTATGTGGAAATGTGAACACAGGTCTGTAACTGGATGTTGGTATTCTAAAACATTGCGGAAGTGTTTTGCTCTATCCACTATATATGGTATTGTAACAGTATATATAAATATATATATATATATAGATAGATATATAGATAGATATATAGATATATATATATATATATATATAGATATATATATAGATATATATATATATAGTTAGATAGATATAGTGAACCTAATTGTGAACCTGGGTTCCCCTGCTTAATATGCTCTGCTATTAGCCCTGTCTATGCAAACTGGCACAGCTCCTATTATAGAGCAGGCTCCCTGATCTATAGCCACTATGAAATGCCGGGCAGAAGTCTCCCCTGCAGGGAGGAAATGGCCGCCAGAGTGAAATTCCTCTGGGCTATACTGTGAGAGTGCCCTGCATTGCAATGCGAGCCGCGGCCGGGGAGCCCGCTGAGCAAAGCGGGATTAAGCTCTTCCCCCTCCCTCGAATTCAAACTTTAAATGTAGCGTAAAAGGTTGTGATCTCAGCTAGATGCTCGGTCGGGGCATCACAGAGCAGGGAGGAAGGAGCTTGCAGCGGTCGGGGAGCAGGAAGCGCTGAGCCCGCTGTACAAAGCGGGAGTTAGCTCCCCCCCCCCCCGTTTCCCCCGCCGGCAATGTGTGCAGCGGCCGGGGAGCGCTAAGCCTGCTAACAGAGCGGGAGTTTGTCGCTAACAGAGCGGGAGTTAGCTCCGCCCCCCCCCCTCAATGGCGCAGACTTTAAACCAGCAAAGGCGCTGGTTTTAACCTAACCATGATTCACTCCAGACTGGCTGGGAATAAATGCCCTGCCATTACTTAGAGCATATTGCACAAGTAAATTGTCTACCAAACGACATCAGTAATCATACAGTGGGCACACTGAAAAACATGGCTTAGCAATGTGGAGGGGGGGAGTTTGTACTCACCGCTGTCCTGATGGAGTGGCCCCGACACGCGCCACACGCAGCGGTGTCCGGCCACTTATACTCACCACTGCCGTGCTGCCGGAATCTTCTGCCGACGGAGCGGCCCCGACACGCGCCGCATGCAGCAGTGTCCGGCCAGCTCAGTGTCTCCTTCAGCCGGGGACCATCCCGAGCCGCACGCAGCTGCGATGGGACACCGCCGGCAGCTCCCACTGTGCAGACTGGCAGTGGCAGAGTAGCCAGTCTGTGAGTGCAAGAATAATAATAAAAATAATTTAAAAAAATAAAAAATATTCAGAAGTCCCAAGAGTGAACCAGCTCCCTTGGGCACTAAACTAAGACTGGCTTGGAGGGGGGACATAGTAGGGGAGGAGCTAGTCACATGGTTATAAATTTAAAGTGCCAGCTCCCAGTTACTGCCTACTATATCCCCATTGTATCTGCACTCCAGTGGCCCCTAGTGGATGAAGGAGAAAAAAAAAACCATATGGACCTTTACCAGCACACTTTGTTTTGCATGTAAAAGTCTGTCAATCCTTACAAAAGAAGATCACTTACTCTGTCTACCTGATATTACTGTACCAAAGTAAATTGCACAGTATATACATTTCTAGCTATGGGATCCAAAGAACGCTCACATCAGACTTGATCAAAATAAGGAGTACGTCCCCGTCCCCACACTTTTCTGGGAATCTGAATTTACTTTATCTTGCCATCATTTTCCCATATGTCGTAAAAAAAAAGGGGGGGTGTGAAAAAATCAAAACAAAGTAAAAAATAAGATTTTAAACCTACCGGTAAATCTTTTTCTCGTAGTCCGTAGAGGATGCTGGGGACTCCGTAAGGACCATGGGGTATAGACGGGCTCCGCAGGAGACATGGGCACTCTAAAGACTTTAGATGGGTGTGCACTGGCCCCTCCCTCTATGCCCCTCCTCCAGACCTCAGTTAGAGAACTGTGCCCTGAGGAGACGGACAGTACGAGGAAAGGACTTTTGTTCATCTAAGGGCAACATACATACCAGCCCACACCATCCACACCGTACAACTTGGAACATACGAACCAGTTAACAGTATGAAACAAAACAGCATCAGCCAGAGACTGATCAAAACTGTAACATAACCCTTATGTAAGCAAAAACTATATACAAGTCTTGCAGAAATTAGTCCGCACTGGGACGGGCGCCCAGCATCCTCTACGGACTAGGAGAAAAAGATTTACCGGTAGGTTTAAAATCTTATTTTCTCTTACGTCCTAGAGGATGCTGGGGACTCCGTAAGGACCATGGGGATTATACCAAAGCTCCCAAACGGGCGGGAGAGTGCGGATGACTCTGCAGCACCGACTGAGCAAACAGGAGGTCCTCCTCAGCCAGGGTATCAAACTTATAGAACTTGGCAAAGGTGTTTGAACCCGACCAAGTCGCCGCTCGGCAAAGCTGTAATGCCGAGACGCCTCGGGCAGCCGCCCAAGAAGAGCCCACCTTCCTAGTGGAATGGGCCTTTATCGAATTTGGTAACGGCAATCCAGCCGTAGAATGAGCCTGCTGAATCGTGTTACAGATACAGCGAGCAATAGTCTGTTTAGAAGCAGGGGCGCCAACCTTGTTGGCTGCATACAGGACAAACAGTGCCTCTGTTTTCCTAACCCGAGCCGTCCTGGCTACATAAATTTTTAAGGCTCTGACTACATCAAGGGACTTGGAATCCTCCAAGTCACCCGTAGCCACAGGCACCACAATAGGTTGGTTCATATGAAAAGATGAAACCACCTTAGGCAAAAATTGAGGGCGAGTCCTCAATTCTGCTCTATCCACATGGAAAATCAGATAGGGGCTCTTGTGAGACAGCCGCTAATTCGGACACCCGCCTTGCAGATGCCATGGCCAACAACATGACCACCTTCCAAGTGAGAAATTTTAATTCAACTGTTTGAAGAGGCTCAAACCAGTGAGATTTTAGGAACTGTAACACCACGTTAAGGTCCCATGGCGCCACAAAAGGAGGCTGGATATGCAGCACTCCCTTTACAAAAGTCTGGACTTCTGGGAGAGAAGCCAATTCCTTCTGAAAGAAAATTGATAGGGCCGAAATCTGTACCTTAATGGAACCTAACTTTAGGCCCATATCCACTCCTGTCTGTAGAAAGTGGAGAAAACGGCCCAGATGGAAATCTTCCGTAGGAGCATTCTTGGCTTCACACCAAGATACATACTTCCTCCAGATACGGTGATAATGTTTCGCCGTCACCTCCTTCCTAGCCTTTATCAGAGTAGGGATGACTTCCTCCGGAATACCTTTCCGCGCTAGGATTTTGTGTTCAACCGCCATACCATCAAACGTAACCGCAGTAAGTCTTTGAACACGCAGGGCCCCTGCTGCAACAGGTCTCCCCTGAGAGGAAGAGGCCACAGATCTTCTGTGAGCATTTCCTGAAGATCTGAATATCAGACCCTTCGAGGCCAATCTGGAACAATGAGTATTGTCTGCACTCTTTCGTTTTATGATTCTCAATATTTTTGAGATGAGCGGAAGAGGAGGAAACACATAGACCGACAAACACCCATGGTGTCACCAGGGCGTCCACCGCTACTGCCTGAGGGTCCCTTGACCTGGCACAATACCTCCGAAGCTTCTTGTTGAGGCGTGACACCATCATGTCTATTTGCGGAAGTCCCCAATGACTTGTTATCTCTGCAAAAACTTCCTGATTAAGTCCCCACTCTCCTGGATGGAGATCGTGTCTGCTGAGGAAGTCTGCTTCCCAGTTGTCCACTCCCGGAATGAAGACTGCTGACAGAGCGCTTATGTGATTTTCCGCCCAGCGTAGAATCCTGGTGGCTTCCGCCATTGCCACTCTGCTCCTTGTCCCGCCTTGGCGGTTTACATGAGCCACGGCTGTGACGTTGTCTGATTGAATCAGAACCGGTAGGTCGCGAAGAAGATTCTCCGCTTGTCGTAGGCCGTTGTATATGGCCCTCAATTCCAGTACGTTGATGTGTAGACAAGCCTCCTGGCTTGACCATAGTCCCTGAAAATTTCTTCCTTGTGCGACTGCTCCCCATCCTCGGAGGCTCGCGTCCGTGGTCACCAGAACCCAGTCTTGAATGCCGAACCTGCGACCCTCGAGAAGGTGAGCACTCTGCAGCCACCACAGGAGAGACACCCTGGCCCTGGGGGACAGGCTTATTTTCTGATGTATTTGTAGATGGGACCCCGACCACTTGTCCAGAAGGTCCCACTGAAATGTCCTCGCATGGAACCTGCCGAAGGGGATGGCCTCGTAGGTCGCCACCATTTTTTCCCAGTACTCGAGTGCATTGATGGACTGACACTCTTTTTGGTTTTAGCAGGTCTCTGACCATGTTCTGGAGTTCCTGGGCTTTGTCCATTGGGAGAAAAACCCTCTTCTGTTCCGTGTCCAGAATCATGCCTAAGAAAGATAGCCGAGTCGTTGGAATCAACTATGACTTTGGTAGATTTAGAAT
Source organism: Pseudophryne corroboree (assembly GCF_028390025.1). NCBI lineage: Eukaryota > Metazoa > Chordata > Amphibia > Anura > Myobatrachidae > Pseudophryne > Pseudophryne corroboree. The sequence goes on from NC_086445.1 coordinate 51,497,495, forward strand.
CCAGCCATGCTGCTGCAGCACTCTCAGGGAGAGCGACACGCTTTTCAGCAATTGATCTCTCGATCTCGCTTTTATCAGGAGATCGTCCAAGTACGGGATAATTGTGACTCCTTGCCTGCGCAGGAGCACCATCATTTCCGCCATTACCTTGGTGAAAATCCTTGGGGCCGTGGAAAGCCCAAACGGCAACGTCTGAAACTGGTAATGACAGTCCTGTACAGCGAATCTCGGGTACGCCTGACGAGGGGGATATATGGGGACATGAAGGTATGCATCCTTTATTGTCTAGTGACACCATAAACCCCCCCCCCCCCCTTCCAGGCTGGAGATAACTGCCCGGAGCGATTCCATCTTGAATTTGAACTTTTTCAAACACAGGTTTAGGGATTTTATATTCAGAATGGGTCTGACCGAGCCATCCGGTTTCGGGACCTCAAACAGGGTTGAATAGTACCCCTTCCCCTGTTGGACTAGGGGAACCTTGATAATCACTTGCTGTTGACACAGTTTTTGAATTGCAGCTAAAACTATTTCCCTCTCTGGGGGAGAAGCTGGTAAAGCCGACTTGAAAAATCGGCGAGGAGGCACCTCTTCGAATTCCAGTTTGTTGCCTTGGGATACAATTTACATCGCCCAAGGATCCACGTCTGACAGACCCCAGACCTGGCTGAAGAGTCGAAGACGTGCCCCCACCGGCGCAGACTCCCTCAGTGGAGCCCCAGCGTCATGCGGTAGATTTAGTAGAAGCCGGGGAGGACTTCTGCTCCTGGGAACTAGCCGTAGCAGCCATTCTTTTCACTCTACCCTTACCTCTGGCGAGGAAGGAAGAGCCCCGACCTCTTCTGGACTTATGCGACCGAAAGGACTGCATCTGATATTGTGGTGTTTTCTTTTGCTGTGGGGGAACATAAGGTGAAAAATAAAAATTTACTTACCGATAATTCTATTTCTCGTAGTCCGTAGTGGATGCTGGGGACTCCGTCAGGACCATGGGGATTAGCGGCTCCGCAGGAGACAGGGCACAAAAGTAAAAGCTTTAGGATCAGGTGGTGTGCACTGACTCCTCCCCCTATGACCCTCCTCCAAGCCTCAGTTAGGATACTGTGCCCGGACGAGCGTACACAATAAGGAAGGATTTTGAATCCCGGGTAAGACTCATACCAGCCACACCAATCACACTGTACAACCTGTGATCTGAACCCAGTTAACAGCATGATAACAGCGGAGCATCTGAAAAGATGGCTCACAACAATAATAACCCGATTTTTGTAACAATAACTATGTACAAGTATTGCAGACAATCCGCACTTGGGATGGGCGCCCAGCATCCACTACGGACTACGAGAAATAGAATTATCGGTAAGTAAATTCTTATTTTCTCTGACGTCCTAAGTGGATGCTGGGGACTCCGTCAGGACCATGGGGATTATACCAAAGCTCCCAAACGGGCGGGAGAGTGCGGATGACTCTGCAGCACCGAATGAGAGAACTCCAGGTCCTCCTCAGTCAGGGTGTGCCCCTGACCAAGTATCAGCTCGGCAAAGTTGTAAAGCCGAGACCCCTCGGGCAGCCGCCTAAGATGAGCCCACCTTCCTTGTGGAATGGGCATTTACATATTTTGGCTGTGGCAGGCCTGCCACAGAATGTGCAAGCTGAATTGTACTACACATCCAACTAGCAATCGTCTGCTTAGAAGCAAGAGCACCCAGTTTTTTGGGTGCATACAGGATAACAGCAAGTCAGTTTTCCTGACTCCAGCCGTCCTGGAAACTATATTTTCAGGGCCCTGACAACATCTAGCAACTTGGAGTCCTCCAAGTCCCTAGTAGCCGCAGGTACCACAATAAGCTGGTTCGGGTGAAACACTGACACCACCTTAGGGAGAAACTGGGGACGAATCCGCAGCTCTGCCCTGTCCGAATGGACAATCAGATATGGGCTTTTTTGAGACAAACGCCGCCAATTCTGACACTCGCCTGGCCGAGGCCAGGGCCAACAGCATGGTCACTTTCCCTGTGAGATATTTCAAATCCACAGATTTGAGCGGTTTAAACCAATGTGATTTTAGGAATCCCAGAACTACGTTGAGATCCCACAGTGCCACTGGAGGCACAAAAGGGGGTTGTATATGCAGTACTCCCTTGACAAACTTCTGGACTTCAGGAACTGAAGCCAATTCTTTCTGGAAGAAAATCGACAGGGCCGAAATTTGAACCTTAATGGACCCCAATTTGAGGCCCATAGACACTCCTGTTTGCAGGAAATGCAGGAAACGACAGAGTTGAAATTTCTTCATGGGGCCTTCCTGGCCTCACACCACGCAACATATTTTTGCCACCTGTGGTGATAATGTTGTGCGGTCACCTCCTTCCTGGCTTTGACCAGGGTAGGAATGACCTCTTCCTGAATGCCTTTTTCCTTTAGGATCCGGCGTTCAAACCGCCATGCCGTCAAACGCAGCCGCGGTAAGTCTTGGAACAGACATGGTACTTGCTGAAGCAAGTCCCTTCTTAGCGGCAGAGGCCATGAGTCCTCTGTGAGCATCTCTTGAAGTTCCGGGTACCAAGTCCTCCTTGGCCAATCCGGAGCCACGAGTATAGTTCTTACTCCTCTACGTCTTATAATTCTCAATACCTTGGGTATGAGAAGCAGAGGAGGGAAGACATACACCGACTGGTACACCCACGGTGTTACCAGAACGTCCACAGCTATTGCCTGAGGGTCTTTTGACCTGGCGCAATACTTGTCCAGTTTTTTGTTCAGGCGGGACGCCATCATGTCCACCTTTGGTTTCCAACGGTTCACAATCATGTGGAAAACTTCCCGATGAAGTCCCCACTCTCCCGGGTGGAGGTTGTGCCTGCTGAGGAAGTCTGCTTCCCAGTTGTCCACTCCCGGAATGAACACTGCTGACAGTGCTATCACATGATTTTCCGCCCAGCGAAAAATCCTTGCAGTTTCTGCCATTGCCCTCCTGCTTCTTGTGCCGCCCTGTCTGTTTACGTGGGCGACTGCCGTGATGTTGTCCCACTGGATCAATACCGGCTGACCTTGAAGCAGAGGTCTTGCTAAGCTTAGAGCATTGTAAATTGCCCTTAGCTCCAGTATATTTATGTGGAGAAAAATCTCAAGACTTGATCACACTCCCTGGAAATTTTTTCCCTGTGTGACTGCTCCCCAGCCTCTCAGGCTGGCCTTCGTGGTCACCAGCATTCAATCCTGAATGCCGAATCTGCGGCCCTCTAGAAGATGAGCACTCTGTAACCACCACAGGAGAGACACCCTTGTCCTTGGAGATAGGGTTATCCGCTGATGCATCTGAAAATGCGATCCGGACCATTTGTCCAGCAGATCCCACTGAAAAGTTCTTGCGTGGAATCTGCCGAATGGAATCGCTTCGTAATAAGCCACCATTTTTCCCAGGACTCTTGTGCAATGATGCACTGACACCTTTCCTGGTTTTAGGAGGTTCCTGACTAGCTCGGATAACTCCCTGGCTTTCTCCTCCGGGAGAAACACCTTTTTCTGGACTGTGTCCAGAACCATCCCTAGGAACAGCAGACGTGTCGTCGGAAACGGCTGCGATTTTGGATATTTAGAATCCACCCGTGCGGTCGTAGAACTACTTGAGATAGTGCTACTCCGACTTTCAACTGTTCTCTGGACCTTGTCCTTATCAGGAGATCGTCCAAGTAAGGGATAATTAAGACGCCTTTTCTTTGAAGAAGAATCATCATTTCGGCCATTACTTTGGTAAAGACCCGGGGTGCTGTGGACAATCCAAACGGCAGCGTCTGAAACTGATAGTGACAGTTCCGTACCACGAACCTGAGGTACCCTTGGTGAGAAGGGCAATTTGGGACATGGAGGTAAGCATCCTTGATGTCCAGGGACACCATATAGTCCCCTTCTTCCTGGTTCGCTATCACTGCTCTGAGTGACTCCATCTTGATTTGAACCTTTGTATGTAAGTGTTCAAAGATTTCCCATTTAGAATAGGTCTCACCGAGCCGTCTGGCTTCAGTACCACAATATAGTGTGGAATAATACCCCTTTCCTTGTTGTAGGAGGGGTACTTTGATTATCACCTGCTGGGAATACAGCTTGTGAATTGTTTCCAATACTGCCTCCCTGTCGGAGGAAGACGTTGGTAAAGCAGACATCAGGAGCCTGCGAGGGGGAGACGTCTCGAATCTCCAGTCTGTACCCCTGGGATACTACTTGTAGGATCCAGGGGTCCACTTGCGAGTGAGCCCACTACGCGCTGAACTCTTGAGACGACCCCCCACCGCACTTGAGTCCGCTTGTACGGCCCCAGCGTCATGCTGAGGACTTGGCAGAAGCTGTGGAGGGCTTCTGTTCCTGGGAATGGGCTGCCTGCTGCAGTCTTCTTCCCTTTCCTCTATCCCTGGGCAGATATGACTAGCCTTTTGCCCGCTTGCCCTTATGGGGATGAAAGGACTGAGGCTGAAAAGACGGTGTCTTTTTCTGCTGAGATGTGATTTGGGGTAAAAAAGGTGGATTTTCCAGCTGTTGCCGAGGCCACCAGGTCCGATGGACCGACCCCAAATAACTCCTCCCCTTTATACGGCAATACTTCCATGTGCCGTTTGGAATCTGCATCACCTGACCACTGTCGTGTCCATAAACATCTTCTGGCAGATATGGACATCGCACTTACTCTTGATGCCAGAGTGCAAATATCCCTCTGTGCATCTCGCATATATAGAAATGCATCCTTTAAATGCTCTATAGTCAATAAAATACTGTCCCTGTCAAGGGTATCAATATTTTCAGTCAGGGAATCCGACCAAGCCACCCCAGCGCTGCACATCCAGGCTGAGGCGATCGCTGGTCGCAGTATAACACCAGTATGTGTGTATATACCTTTTTAGGATATTTTCCAGCCTCTCAGCTGGCTCCTTGAGGGCGGCCCTATCTGGAGACGGTACCGCCACTTGTTTTGATAAGCGTGTGAGCGCCTTATCCACCCTAAAGGGTGTTTCCCAACGCGCCCTAACTTCTGGCGGGAAAGGGTATACCGCCAATAATTTTCTATCGGGGGAAACCCACGCATCATCACACACTTCATTTAATTTATCTGATTCAGGAAAAACTACATGTAGTTTTTTCACACCCCACATAATACCCTTCTTGTGGTACTTGTAGTATCAGAAATATGTAACACCTCCTTCATTGCCCTTAACATGTAACGTGTGGCCCTAAAGGAAAATACGTTTGTTTCTTCACCGTCGACACTGGAGTCAGTGTCTGTGTCGACCGACTGAGGTAAATGAGCGTTTTACAGCCCCTGACGGTGTTTGAGACGCCTGGACAGGTACTAATTTGTTTGCCGGCCGTCTCATGTCGTCAACCGACCTTGCAGCGTGTTGACATTATCACGTAATTCCTTAAATAAGCCATCCATTCCGGTGTCGACTCCCTAGAGAGTGACATCACCATTTCAGGCAATTGCTCCGCCTCCTCACCAACATCGTCCTCATACATGTCGACACACACGTACCGACACACAGCACACACCCAGGGAATGCTCTGATAGAGGACAGGACCCCACTAGCCCTTTGGGGAGACAGAGGGAGAGTTTGCCAGCACACACCAAAAACGCTATAATTATACAGGGACAACCTTTATATAAGTGTTTTTCCCTTATAGCATTTTAATATATATATATATACATATCGCCAAATAAGTGCCCCCCCTCTCTGTTTTAACCCTGTTTCTGTAGTGCAGTGCAGGGGAGAGCCTGGGAGCCTTCCCACCAGCATTTCTGTGAGGGAAAATGGCGCTGTGTGCTGAGGAGAATAGGCCCCGCCCCCTTTTCGGCGGGCTTCTTCTCCCGTTTTTCTGAGACCTGGCAGGGGTTAAATACATCCATATAGCCCCCAGGGGCTATATGTGATGTATTTTTAGCCAGAATAAGGTACTATCATTGCTGCCCAGGGCGCCCCGCCCCCAGCGCCCTGCACCCTCAGTGACCGCTGCTATGAAGTGTGCTGAGGAGAATAGGCCCCGCCCCCTTTTCGGCGGGCTTCTTCTCCCGTTTTTCTGAGACCTGGCAGGGGTTAAATACATCCATATAGCCCCCAGGGGCTATATGTGATGTATTTTTAGCCAGAATAAGGTACTATCATTGCTGCCCAGGGCGCCCCCCCCCAGCGCCCTGCACCCTCAGTGACCGCTGCTATGAAGTGTGCTGACAACAATGGCGCACAGCTGCAGTGCTGTGCGCTACCTTATGAAGACTGAAGAGTCTTCTGCCGCCGTTTCTGGACCTTCACTTTTCGGCATATGCAAGGGGGGTCGGCGGCGCGGCTCCAGGACGAACCCCAGGGTGAGACCTGTGTTCCGACTCCCTCTGGAGCTAATGGTGTCCAGTAGCCTAAGAAGCCAATCCATCCTGCACGCAGGTGAGTTCACTTCTCTCCCCTAAGTCCCTCGTAGCAGTGATCCTGTTGCCAGCAGGACTCACTGAAAATAAAAAACCTAACAAACTTTTACTCTAAGCAGCTCTTTAGGAGAGCCACCTAGATTGCACCCTTCTCGGCCGGGCACAAAAATCTAACTGAGGCTTGGAGGAGGGTCATAGGGGGAGGAGCCAGTGCACACCACCTGATCCTAAAGCTTTTACTTTTGTGCCCTGTCTCCTGCGGAGCCGCTAATCCCCATGGTCCTGACGGAGTCCCCAGCATCCACTTAGGACGTCAGAGAAAAGAAGATTTTTGCCCGCGGTAGCTGTGGAAACCAGGTCCGCGAGACCCTCCCCAAATAAAACCTCACCCTTGTAAGGCAAAATATCCATATGTCTCTTTGAGTCGGCATCACCCGTCCATTGGCGGGTCCACAGGGCTCGCCTAGCAGAAATTGTCATGGCATTGGCTCTTGAACCTAACAGCCCAACATCTCTCATATATAAGGTTGCGTCTTTAATGTGACCCAAGGTCAATAAAAATAAGAATTTACTCACCGGTAATTCTATTTCTCGTAGTCCGTAGTGGATGCTGGGAACTCCGTAAGGACCATGGGGAATAGCGGGCTCCGAAGGAGGCTGGGCACTCTAGAAAGATTTATGACTACCTGGTGTGCACTGGCTCCTCCCACTATGACCCTCCTCCAAGCCTCAGTTAGGACACTGTGCCCGGACGAGCTGACATAATAAGGAAGGATTTTGAATCCCGGGTAAGACTCATACCAGCCACACCAATCACACTGTACAACTCGTGATACTATATCCAGTTTGACAGTATGAAAAACAACTGAGCCTCTCAATAGATGGCTCAACAATAACCCTTTAGTTAACAATAACTATTTACAAGTATTGCAGACAATCCGCACTTGGGATGGGCGCCCAGCATCCACTACGGACTACGAGAAATAGAATTACCGGTGAGTAAATTCTTATTTTCTCTGACGTCCTAGTGGATGCTGGGAACTCCGTAAGGACCATGGGGATTATACCAAAGCTCCCAAACGGGCGGGAGAGTGCGGATGACTCTGCAGCACCGAATGAGAGAACTCTAGGTCCTCTTCAGCCAGGGTAGGAGGGAACACATAAACCGACTGGTACACCCACGGTGTCACTAGAGCGTCCACAGCTATCGCCTGAGGGTCCCTTGACCTGGCGCAATAACTTTTTAACTTTTTGTTGAGGCGGGACGCCATCATGTCCACCTGTGGTTTTTCCCAACGGTTTACCAACATCTGGAAAACTTCTGGATGAAGTCCCCACTCTCCGGGGTGGAGGTCGTGTCTGCTGAGGAAGTCTGCTTCCCAGTTGTCCACTCCCGGAATGAACACTGCTGACAGTGCTAGTACATGATTCTCCGCCCATCTGAGAATCCTTGTGGCTTCTGCCATCGCCATCCTGCTTCTTGTGCCGCCCTGTCGATTTACATGGGCGACTGCCGTGATGTTGTCTGACTGGATCAGCACCGGCTGGTGTAGGAGCAGGGATTTTGCTTGACTTAGGGCATTGTAGATGGCCCTTAGTTCCAGAATATTTATGTGAAGGGAAGTCTCCTGACTCGACCATAGTCCTTGGAAGTTTCTTCCCTGTGTGACTGCCCCCCAGCCTCGAAGGCTGGCATCCGTGGTCACCAGGACCCAGTCCTGTATGCCGAACCTGCGGCCCTCTAGAAGATGGGCACTCTGCAGCCACCACAGTAGAGAATATATTGTAAACAAGGGAGAGAAGAGTAACTTGCGCCTTAGTTGCAGCCCTGGACCAAACTCACAAGAGCACCACTCCTTGATAACCATACATATACACACTACTCTATTTTTTGTGTATAACCACAGTAGAGACACCCTGGTTCTTGGAGACAGGGTTATTAAGCGATGCATCTGAAGATGCGATCCGGACCACTGGTCCAACAGGTCCCACTGAAAGATTCTGGCATGGAACCTGCCGAAGGGAATTGCTTCGTAAGAAGCCACCATCTTTCCCAGGACCCGCGTGCAGCGATGCACTGATACCTGTTTTGGTTTCAGGAGGTCTCTGACTAGAGATGACAACTCCCTGGCTTTCTCCTCCGGGAGAAACACTTTTTTCTGGACTGTATCCAGAATCATACCCAGGAACAGTAGCCGTGTCGTCGGAACCAGCTGTGACTTTGGGATATTCAGAATCCAGCCGTGCTGGTGCAGCACCTCCTGAGATAGTGCTACTCCCACCAACAACTGTTCCTTGGACCTCGCTTTTATTAGGAGATCGTCCAAGTATGGGATAATTAAAACTCCCTTTTTTCGAAGGAGTATCATAATTTCCGCCATAACCTTGGTAAATACCCTCGGTGCCGTGGACAGTCCAAACGGCAGCGTCTGGAATTGGTAATGGCAATCCTGTACCACAAATCTGAGGTACTCCTGGTGAGGATGGTAAATGGGGACATGCAAGTAAGCATCCTTGATGTCCAGGGATACCATGTAATCCCCCTCGTCCAGGCTTGCAATAACCGCCCTGAGCGATTCCATCTTGAACTTAAATTTTTTTATGTATGTGTTCAAGGATTTCAAATTTAAAATGGGTCTCACCGAACCGTCCGGTTTCGGTACCACAAATAGTGTGGAATAGTAACCCCGGCCTTGTTGAAGTAGGGGTACCTTGATTATCACCTGCTGGGAATACAGCTTGTGAATTGCCGCTATCACCGCCTCCCTGTCTGAGGGAGCAGTCGGCAAGGCAGATTTTAGGAACCGGTGGGGTGGAGACGCCTCGAATTCCAGTTTGTACCCCTGAGATACTATTTGAAGGATCCAGGGATCCACCTGTGAGCGAGCCCACTGATCGCTGAAATTCTTGAGGCGGCCCCCCACCGTACCTGGCTCCGCCTGTGGAGCCCCACCGTCATGCGGCGGACTTGGAAGAAGAAGCGGCGGAGGACTTTTGCTCCTGGGAACCTGCTGTTTGTTGCAGCCTTTTTCCCCTACCTCTGCCTCTGGACAGAAAGGACCCGCCTTTTCCACGCCTGTTTTTCTGGGTCCGAAAGGACTGAACCTGATAAAACGGCGCCTTCTTAGGCTGTGAGGGGACATGGGGTAAAAATGCTGACTTCCCAGACGTTGCTGTGGAAACTAGGTCCGAGAGACCATCCCCAAATAATTCCTCACCCTTATATGGCAAAACTTCCATGTGCCTTTTAGAATCTGCATCTCCTGTCCACTGGCGAGTCCATAAGCCTCTCCTAGCAGAAATGGACAATGCACTTACTTTAGATGCCAGTCGGCAGATTTCCCTCTGTGCATCTCTCATATATAAGACTGAGTCTTTGATATGGTCTATGGTTAGCAGGATCGTGTCTCTGTCTAATGTGTCAATATTTTCTGACAGTTTATCTGACCACGCAGCGGCAGCACTGCACATCCAAGCTGACGCAATAGCTGGCCTAAGTATAATGCCTGAGTGTGTATATACAGACTTCAGGATCGCCTCCTGCTTTCTATCAGCAGGTTCCTTGAGGGCGGCCGTATCCGGAGATGGTAGTGCCACCTTTTTAGACAAACGTGTGAGCGCTTTATCCACCCTAGGAGGTGTTTCCCAACGTGACCTATCCTCTGGCGGGAAAGGGAACGCCATTAGTACCTTCTTAGGAATCAACAATTTTTTATCAGGGAAAGCCCACGCTTCTTCACACACTTCATTTAATTCATCTGATGGGGGAAAAACTACAGGTAGTTTTTTCTCCCCAAACATAATACCCTTTTTAGTGGTACCTGTATTTATATCAGAAATGTGTAACACCTCTTTCATTGCCTCAATCATGCAGTGAATGGCCTTAGTGGGCATCAGGTTAGACTCATCGTCGTCGACACTGGTGTCAGTATCCGTGTCGACATCTGGGTCTGCGGTCTGAGGTAGCGGGCGTTTTAGAGCCCCTGATGACCTGTGGTCCGCCTGGACAGGCACGAGCTGAGAAGTCGGCTGTCCCACATTTGGCATGTCGTCAAATTTCTTATGTAAGGAGTCTATACGTGCACTCATTTCCTTCCATAAGCTCAACCACTCAGGTGTCTGCCCCGCAGGGGGTGACATCCCTTCTAAAGGCATCTGCTCCGTCTCCACATCATTATCCTCATCAAACATGTCGACACAGCCGTACCGACACACCGCACACACACAGGGAATGCTCCAACAGAGGACAGGACCCACAAAAGCCCTTTGGGGGGACAGAGTGAGAGTATGCCAGCACACACCAGAGCGCTATATAATGCAGGGACTGAGTTATGTCCCCTATAGCTGCTTTTTCAATATAATTGTATACTGCGCCTAAATTTAGTGCCCCCCCTCTCTTTTTTTACCCTTTTCTGTAGTGTAGACTGCAGGGGAGAGCCAGGGAGCTTCCTTCCAGCGGATCTGTGAAGGAGAAATGGCGCCAGTGTGCTGAGGGAGATAGCTCCGCCCCTTTTCTGCTGACTATTCTCCCGCTTTTTCCTATATTCTGGCAGGGGTATATTCCACATATATAGCCTCTGGGGCTATATATTGTGGTATTTTTGCCAGCCAAGGTGTTAGTATTGCTTCTCAGGGCGCCCCCCCCCCAGCGCCCTGCACCCTCAGTGACCGGAGTGTGAAGTGTGTGTGAGGAGCAATGGCGCACAGCTGCAGTGCTGTGCGCTACCTTGGTGAAGACTGATGTCTTCTGCCGCCGATTTTCCGGACCTCTTCTTGCTTCTGGCTCTGTAAGGGGGACGGCGGCGCGGCTCCGGGACCGAACACCAAGGACTGGGCCTGCGGTCGATCCCTCTGGAGCTAATGGTGTCCAGTAGCCTAAGAAGCCCAAGCTGGCTGCAAGCAGGCAGGTTCGCTTCTTCTCCCCCCTTAGTCCCTCGCTGCAGTGAGCCTGTTGCCAGCAGGTCTCACTGAAAATAAAAAACCTAATTTCTATCTTTCTTTCTAAAGGCTCAGGAGAGCCCCTAGTGTGCATCCAACCTCGGCCGGGCACAAAATCTAACTGAGGCTTGGAGGAGGGTCATAGTGGGAGGAGCCAGTGCACACCAGGTAGTCATAAATCTTTCTAGAGTGCCCAGCCTCCTTCGGAGCCCGCTATTCCCCATGGTCCTTACGGAGTTCCCAGCATCCACTAGGACGTCAGAGAAATGTTATTCCTATCTAGGGTATCAATGTCAGATGACAAGTTATCTGCCCATGCTGCTACTGCGCTACATACCCAAGCCGACGCTACTGCCAGTCTGAGCAAAGCACCCGTATGTGCATAAATTGATTTTAAGGTAGTTTCCTGTTTGCGATCAGCAGGATCCTAGGGGGCTGCCGTGTCTGGAGACGGTAGCGCCACCTTTTTGGACAAGCGTGTCAAAGCCTTGTCCACCCTGGGCGAGGATTCCCACCGTAACCTGTCCTGTGCGGGGAAAGGATACGCCGTAAGAATTCTCTTGGAAATCTGCTGTTTCTTGTCTGGAGTTTCCCAAGCCTTTTCAAATAAAGCGTTCAGCTCATGAGATGGGGGAAAGGTTACCTCAGGTTTCTTTTCCTTAAACATGCATACCCTCGTGTCAGGGACAGAGGGGTCCTCTGTGATATGTAAAACATCTTTTATTGCAATAATCATATAATGAATACTTTTGGCCACCCTTGGGTGTAACCTCGCATCATCGTAGTCGACACTGGAGTCAGAATCCGTGTCGGTATCAGTGTCTGCTACTTGGGACAGGGGACGTTTCTGAGACGCTGAAGGGCCCTGTGATACAGCCAAAGCCATGGATTGACTCCCTGTTTTTTCCCTGGACTCTGCTTTGTCCATTCTCTTATGTAATAAAGACACATTTGCATTTAAAACATTCCACATATCCAACCAATCAGGTGTCGGCGTCGCAGACGGAGACACCACAATCATCTGCTCTACCTCCTCCTTAGATGAGCCTTCCACTTCAGACATGCCGACACACACGTACCAACGCCCCCACACACTCAGGGATATATATCTATATGGAGACAGTCCCCCAATAAGGCCCTTTGGAGAGACAGAGAGAGAGAGTATGCCAGCACACACCCAGCGCCACCGGAATAAAATCGCTGGCTGGCTGTACGTATGTATGTACACATTATATATATATATATATATATATATATATATATATATATATATATATATATATATATATATATATATATATATATACATATACACATACACACATATATATATATATATATATATATATATATATACATACACACACACATACACACATACATACATACACACATACATACACATATACTCACTGCGCCAAATAAATGTGCCCCCCCCCTCTTTTTTTGCCCTCTGTACTTATGTTCAGCAGGGGAGAGTCCGGTGAGCCAGCTTCTCTGCAGCGTGCTGTGGAGAAAATGGCACTGGTTAGTGCTGTGGCATCAAGCTCCGCCCCCTCAACGGCAGGCTTCGGTCCCGCTCTAATCTTTATACTGGCGGGGGTTTCTGTAATATACTGCGTCCGCAGTATATATATATCTATGCCAGTGTCCCTAGAGGTTTATAATTGCTGCCCAGGGCACGCCCCCCCCCCCCCCCCCCCTGCACCCTGCACCCATACAGTGCCGCCAGTGTGTGAGTGAATGTGGGAGCAATGGCGCGCAGCGTTATCGTTGCGCGGTACCTCATTAAAGATCTGAAGTCTTCTACCGCCTTTGAAGTCTTCTTTCTTCTCATACACACCCGGCTTCTATCTTCCGGCTCTGTGAGGAGGACGGCGGCGCGGCTCCGGGACGAGCGGCGAGACCTGCGTTCCGACCCTCTGGAGCTAATGGTGTCCAGTAGCCTAAGAAGCAGAGCCTATCATTTAAGTAGGTCTGCTTCTCTCCCATCAGTCCCACGATGCAGGGAGCCTGTTGCCAGCAGTGCTCCCTGAAAATAAAAAACCTAACAAAAGTCTTTTTCAGAGACACGCAGTAGAGCTCCCTTGCAGCGCATCAAGTCTCCTCTGGGCACAGGATCTAACTGAGGTCTGGAGGAGGGGCATAGAGGGAGGGGCCAGTGCACACCCATCTAAAGTCTTTAGAGTGTCCATGTCTCCTGCGGAGCCTGTCTATACCCCATGGTCCTTACGGAGTCCCTAGCATCCTCTAGGACGTAAGAGAAATTACAATAAAGGGACATCAGACGGTAAATTGCTAATAACCTGTAAACCATAGGAGGATTCTGCAAATAGCGACTTTTCCCTGTACAAATCTCATCAAGTCTCATTTATAACCACCTAACTACAGACGTCCCTCTCCTATCTGGAAAGGGAAAACCTCTGCTTGGACTAGAATAGAAAGATCCTCTACACGTCATAGGTTTCAGTCACAACAAAATGACACTAAAATAATGCAGAACTCATCATTGCAATAACCTAAGGCTCACTGCTATGAATCCTAAGAATTACAAATAAATGATAGGATGAGGAAGACATCAAAAATTAAAGGAGCAACAGGAATATATGGCTTAGTGTTGCCTTGTGCAGTAGTTGTGGCTTCTCAGCAGTTAGAGCAGGGGTGGGCAATTATTTCAGCTGGGGGGCCACATAACACATTCCAACGAATATTCGAAGGCCGCACACAAAATATCCCCTCCCTCCCTGGGCGTCCTATTCCCTTACTATGCATCTAAGATGCATTTTCACAGGAAAAAAAAAACGCAAAAACAAATGATCAGCGCTACCGGGTTTACACTCCACTCAAGATGGCATATGTCACAGTACAGTGAAAATATGTAGCAGTTACTGGTGCTTTTTAGGCTGACAGTACCAACACAGGGATCCAAGTGAAATCCCCAAACAAGTGCCGCCATAGGCACGTGCCTACAGTGCATTATTACTAATATTTATTTATACAGTGCACCACACTACACTTGGAGACCAGCAAACTAACCGTCCACGCTCTGTCCCGACAGGTGCTCCGTCTCCTCACCGGCATCCATGCTGCTCGGCTCACACAGTCCCTCCTACCTGTCCCCGTTTCATCTCTCCGGTTCCGACAACGTCAATCCGACTTTAAAAAAAAAAGTTGGATTGACACTGTCTGAACCAGGGCCAAAACCGGATTTGGACCGCGGAACACGTGGACCCGCGACTAATCCGACAATCCATGCGTTTTCTGACATGTCGGGAATTCCCGACTTGTCGGAAAAAAACAGCCCCTATTGAATAGGTCGGAACCCCTTCTGACCTAAACCTGTCTGAAACTGCCGTCTTTCCGACAAGACGGCAGCTTCCGACACTAGTTGAATACACACCATTACATTGCTTTGCAGCAGTGAGCCACTTGAGAGGGCATTGGTCATTCCATTGAGGACCTTATCAACCTGCTGAGAGAACTATACAAACAAACCCAGGCAAGACAAGGCTAAGCTTTTTAGTGAAAAATGGAAACATTATCTTACCAAATACGACTATGAAATAAGGGTAAATCCTATGTTTAACTGATGGCTCTCTGACTTCCCGATTGCTTCTCTGTTTGTGATACTGCTAGAATCTGCAGGAGGCGCCGAGGTTGTTAGGCAGGGAGCAGGAGACAGCCGGCGTCCAGCTGATCAGATGTTATGCTGGCCAGATCCACACTTTGCCTCTGCCCTCCGCACCACCCAGCGCCTGACGTCGGAAAGGAAATCCCGGTCAGCAGCCCCAGTGACGTAACCGGTCTTTCCTCAGCTGCGCCGTGTCTTGGAGCTGCTGTAGCGCAATGACAAGTGGCTCAGTCAGTCAGCCGCTTGTCACTGCGCATTGGTGGGGGACAGTAGGCCAGGCAGGATCGAGATAGGGGGGCATCCAATTAGGTGCAATCCTTTTCTTGCCGAAGTCAACAGCCTGATAGTGGGATTTTTGGCCGATGGTCATTATCGTGCTATCCAATTATACGCCGCTTTTGTCGACCAAAATAGGAACTGCGATCATGCGATAACACATGGGATCCGATATAATTTCCTGATCCCACGTGTTATCACAGCTCAGACGGCTGCTTATCGCATATTATGCTTCAGGTGCCTGAGGGACCCAAAGCATAATCCCCGGTAAGTGCCATGTACCAGGGCTAATTGGATAGCCCCGACCGAATCCTTTAGCTGCAGTAAATTACCGCATCTAATTGAATACCGCCCATAGTGATACAGAGCGTGGTACAGAGATAGTAGTTAGAAATGACAGCAGTAACTACAGACCTCATACATCTAGCCTCAATACGCCATGCAGCATGATATACCTGAAGTGAGTGAGTTCCACGCAACCCTGATATAGTCTTGGGGGGGGGGAAGAGGGGGTGTTTATCCAGAAAATGTGTCCAAGACGCACCAGGAGACTGCACTAAGTAATCTATGTGACACTTGTATATCTGTGTTTGAGTCTGTATATGAAGCACAATAGAAATTGGCGTGGAAAAGAAGCAGCAGCCACTGCACTGTAGCACTCATACACTGGGGGGGACATCACCCGCAATTGCATATGCCCCATAGACTTCCAATATTTAAAACTGTGAATCAAAACGTATTAAGATTGGGAAGTGAAAAGTGTATTCTACTTCTGGGACACAAAGCGTTGCTACAAGAAAGGAATACATAGTTGCTGGATACTTATTTCCCCGAGGTCAGCCTTTAAACATTAGCAAATAAGTTGCCCACATATGGGCATCGAATTATATGAACTTTGAATATGCATTTTCTAAGTATGACAAACTAAACTCAACATCCGCCATTTGGGTGTCAGCGTGTGACTAACATTAGGAGCAACTTCATTACACAGCAATAGAAGTTTGACTATAGCTTTTATAAACGAAAACATAACGGAAATATAATATATTGGTACACAGCAATAGACATATTGATGTTCAGCTTAAGCGTGGCAGAAACCGGAAGACATTGGAGGCCCACCACGCTGACTGGACAATGTGCTGTAATAGTTACTGGTAAAAAAACAAAACTGTAGCAATATTGAAAAATTAGGAAAATTGTTTCACTTCCTGTTATTTGTACACAATAAAAAGTGAAAAACCAGCAAACAAGGCCACCGAGGAGACCCCTCACTCAGCAAGGCCACCGAGGAGACCCCTCACTCAGCAAGGCCACCGAGGAGACCCCTCACTCAGCAAGGCCACCGAGGAGACCCCTCACTCAGCAAGGCCACCGAGGAGACCCCTCACTCAGCAAGGCCACCGAGGAGACCCCTAACTCAGCAAGGCCACCGAGGAGACCCTCACTCAGCAAGGCCACCGAGGAGACAATCACTCAGCAAGGCCACCGAGGAGACAATCACTCAGCAAGGCCACCGAGGAGACCCTCACTCAGCAAGGCCACCGAGGAGACCCTCACTCAGCAAGGCCACCGAGGAGACCCTCACTCAGCAAGGCCACCGAGGAGACCCTCACTCAGCAAGGCCACCGAGGAGACCCTCACTCACAGGCTGGGTGGCCATAACTCAGCCAGAGGTTACAAGTCCAGACATAGTCACCTCAGTGCTTACTTATCTAGGGATCAACCTCTACATATTCCCTATCACCATTACCAATGGAGGCCTCAGACTGGGAGCTAGAGTGGGCCGGTCTTCTACTCTCAGTGGTGGGAGCAAAGAGGTGAAGGGTCCACTACATTGCTGGAGTATGGCGCTTGGTGGAACAGGATCAATCAGAGACAGTATGGAATGATATGAAGTGGATCAGCTACAGATGTTATATATGGCAGATGAATCAATCAGATGGCATGGTTGGTTGGGGGGCACATGATCAAAGGATGGAAGACACGAGTCATGGCAGAGGGGACGTTCAGAGCTTGATAAGATGTTGGTGGGGGTGGCACAGTCAGGAATAGAAGATTGTTGGAGGAAGGATGGTCATGGAAGGAACATCAGCTGTGATAGGGAGGGATGAGGTATCAGGAAGCTTATAAGAGGCATGGTCTAGGATGGAGAGCTAGGGACATCACTTATCGGAAGGAGGAAGCCATCTATCAGGGATGGTGTGCCCATCAGGATGAGACGGTTGCTGGAGGATATCATTGATGGAGTGCTAAGGGTATTAATATAAAATTGTTGCAGGGAAGCACATTCAGGGATTCGGGGAGGGGTAGTCAGGAAAAGATAGTTGTTAGTGATGAGGGGGCATCAGGAAGACAAGGTTGTCAGAGGGATGCACGGCCAGAGATTTGAGGGCCATTCAGAAGAGAAGGGCGACTGATTAATGAATGGTCATGGATGGAGGTGTTTCGAGTCACCAGGAAGAGAAGATCCGTAATCAATGAGCAGATGAAATCAGAAGAAGTTGGTCAGATGGAGGTATGGTCAGCGATGAGGGGGGATACAGGAAAGGGAAGGTAGTCGGAGGGGGTCAAGGGTAGGGGGTATAGGGAAGACAAGTTTGTTTGAGGCAGTGACAGTCAGGAATAGAAGGTGGGTGTATAGGAAAGATAAGGTTGTCAAAGGGAGTCATGATCAGGGATGGGGGGGTATAGGGAAGACGACGTTGTCAGAGTGAGTCAGAGATGAGGTGAATAGGGAAGATAAAGTTGTGATAGGGAGTCACAATCAGGGATAGAGGGATAAGGGTTACAAGGAAGATGAAGTTGTCAGAGGGAGTCACGATCGGGGATGGGGGTATAGGGAAGATAAGGTTGTCAGAGAGGAGGTGAATATGGAAGATAAAGTTGTCAGAGGGAGTCATAATCAGGGATCAAGGATTAATTGAATATAGGGCAGATGAAGTTGTCAGAGGGAGTCAGGGGTAGTGATAAAGAGATGGGGGTATAGGGAAGAGGAAGATGTCAGATGGAATCATGGATAAAGGGATAGAAAGATGGGAAGTATAGGGAATATGAAGTTGTCAGAGGAAGTCACGGATACAGGGATGGGGGGGTATAGGGAAGAGGAAGTTGTCTGAGGAAGTCACGGTCAGTGATATAGGGATGGGGGGGTATAGGGAAGATGAAGTTGTCAGAGGGAGTCATGGTCAGGGATAAAGGGTGTATAGAGGGATAGGGAAGAGGAAGTTTTCAGTGGGATGCAGGGATAGAGTGATAAGGCAATGGGGAGGTATAGGGAAGATGAAGTTGTCAGATGGAGTCACGGTCAGGGATCGAGGGATGGGGGATGTATAGGGGGATAGGGAAGAGGAAGTGGTCAGTGGGATGCAGGAATAGAGGGATAAGGGGATGGGGAGGTATAGGGAAGATGAAGTTGTCAGAGGGAGTCACGGTCAGGGATAGAGGGATGGGGGACGTATAGAGGGATAGGGAAGATGAAGTTGTCAGATGGAGTCACGGTCAGGGATCGAGGGATGGGGGATGTATAGGGGGATAGGGAAGAGGAAGTTGTCAGTGGGATGCAGGAATAGAGGGATAAGGGGATGGGGAGGTATAGGGAAGATGAAGTTGTCAGATGGAGTCACGGTCAGGGATAGAGGGATGGGGGATGTATAGGGGGATAGGGAAGAGGAAGTTGTGAGTGGGATGCAGGAATAGAGGGATAAGGGGATGGGGAGGTATAGGGAAGATGAAGTTGTCAGAGGGAGTCACGGTCAGGGATGGGGGTGTATAGGGAAGAGGTCAGTGGGATGCAGGGATAGGAGGATGGGGAGGGGGTCACTATGGCGGCCAGATCCCCTCCTGTGTCAGTGAGTACATCCCCCTACGAGACGGCCGGCTCCCCGTACCCCCCGCTCAGCGTGTCTCCCTCCCCTCTTCCCCATAACAAGCCGCCCCGGCCCCGCTGCTCCTCCCCCTCCATCCTCCCCCTCACCTGCTCCGCTCTCCTCCAGCGCCTCTTCCAGCTCCGGGAACGTCAGCTCGGGCAGGTCCAGCGCAGCGCCGTACCGCTCCAGGAAGGAGCACACCACGGCGAAGTCCGGCCACGCTCCAGCCGGGCTGGGGACCACCGCCGGGGCGACCACCGAGGGCGCCGGAGCCTCCGCACCATCCTCCGCCATCTTGGAGCTCGAGGAGGGCGGGAGCTGCGTGTGGTAGGGGGAGGGATGGGGGATGCGCGCACCCCCCGGGCCTCCGGCGCGAGCTCGCGGTCAGTCAGGCGGCTACGCGCACAGGGGGGTGTCGCGACTGGTCCCGGGGGCAGAGAGAGCGTGATGCGGCCCCCACCAGGTGAGTTACACCTCCTCCTCCGCCTCCTGAGCAGAGCCCATATCCCACAATGCACCCGGAGAGGGACCGCTCTAGTCACCTCCCCTTCCTCTCCCTGGCCACGCCCCCTAGCATCACCGCACGCAGGAGGCGGAGTCTGAGCGCCGAGCACAACAAAGAGACTCGCGTTACTTTATTTTTTTTTTCTTCTCAATGAACTTTATTGGTTCCCCTGCCTGACAAATAACATGTATTATTTATCTGCTTTCGGGTGATGCGTAGCCGTCGGCTAACGGCCGACCCCGTGTCTGCCTGTCTCCGTGGGAGCCAGTCACGGCGACATTCCGCGAGTATGCTGCTGCTGCGAATCGCGCGTCCAGTCAGCCAGCCAGTGTCAGTGATAAATTTGAAGCGCGCTCCACTCCCGCCTCCCATCCGCTGTCTCTGGGGGCGGGACCAGGATCCTGCTAGCCAATAGGAAGAGCAGGGGATGGGGTATAAATACCAGTGTCGGGGCACCCATGACGTAGATGAGCTGTGGGTGGTGGAGGCTAAGGTGAGAGTGCTGGGGGAGCGGGGCGGGTGTTTATCAGTGGGGAGGGTGACTGACCGGTGTTATCCCATAGACCCAGAGCTGGTACATACCCCAGTCACCTGGCATGGGTACCCCAAAGCATCAGCAGCCCTTATGCCTTGTGAGTGTGGAGTCATTAGTCCACTTGTGGCTCCTCCAGCTGCTGTCCTGTGTGCTGAGACTTGTAGTTCGACAGTGGATAGAGTGCCTTCATTAATTTCTCCTTCATATAAGGCAGCTTCCATCTGTCACCTATTTATATACCCTGTGTAATGTAATATACTGGCACCCAGTGACAGCCTGATACACTTAGGGGGGTGTATCAGATGACCCTATAACCTTTAGATGGGCCAAACATTGGAACTCCATAGTAGTTTAAATTAATCCATTATAGAGGAGTTTTTTGCAAACTCCAACATTACAGTTCAGGTTTTAAGGATATCCATGCTTGTGCTGAGGTCATAAAGTTAGTATCTCAGTCAACTTGACTTAACCATTTGGCCTCAAGCCTGGATATCCTTAAAACCTGGACTGTAATGGTGGAGTTTGGAAAACTGCATTATAGGGGTGACTATCTATAAGGAGATATCAGCAGGTGTTTTATTTAAGTAACCATTACAAGCTATAGCTCAGGTATGGTGAGACACTGGAATGCAAGTGAGGCCTCAGAAGGGGGGGGCTGCCTGTTGCCCATCGCTGCTGTGAATAAATGTCATTCCTCTGCTACAAATGCCTCTCCCTGGTCACATAAACATTGTACAAAGGTTACGCTGCGCAGCGACAAGTAGTGGTGATGTATTATGCAGGGTTCTGTTTGTGGGAGACGCATATGGCTTGTGTATGTCTATAGGCTACAAATGCCTCTCCACAACCTCCTAAGCTTTCTATAGCACTGGCAAGTGATGCAGGCCAAGCCTCGGGTGATGTCTGTGCCTGAAGCAGCCACAGGCATAGGATACTGGGCTAGATGCTTCTTGTTTTATCTTCTTGTAATAACATTTTATAAAGGTATTGACAAGAAGTAAAACCTCCAAGTTAATGTGACGCGAGCAGTGAGCCAGTGGAGAAGCTGCCCATGGCAGGATGGCCGGGCAATTTGTCCAAAGACGCAGACCCTGGCCTCCCCGCTCAGTCTGAAGCAATGTGAATACTGACGGAGATGCAGCCTCTTACAGCACCTGCTATATCCTGGGATTTTGCACGGGAGCGCGCAAAATCCTGGGATTGCAGGCGGTGTAAAAGGGTCCTCTAAACCCTGAGTCTATCCAACCCGGCTTGTGCGCAGGGTTAGACACTGGTAACACCTGGGGTAGGAGGCGGTGGAAATGGGTAAGCTGGGTCATCCGACCTGGTGCCCATTTACAGCGTGGCAGACCCATCGAACCGCAGTGTCCGGGGGTTGGTCAGGAGGCGGGTGACACGGTGCATGCTGTCTATGCACACCGCATCGCTGTATCGGGTGCCCGGCAGCGCTGGAGGCTGGGGGCTTCCCCCAGTGTGACACAAGGGAGTCCCAATCTGCCAGGTTTCCTGGCGCTGGGAGATGACGTCATCTCTAAGCGCTGGCCCCAAAGATACTGCACCCTCGTGCAGTATAAAATGGGGAGTCTCTGGTCTTACCCGTCTTGTAAGTGTTCCAAATCCTGGTTCAGACTCGGGATTTTGGTGTAAAAGCAGTATTATACCCCTTTCCCACAGAAACTGAAGTTTCCGGGTGAAGCAGCTCTACCCGGTAATTTCATGAAAAACACTGGTCCTCTTTCTGTGTGACAGGGTCAACCCCTGTTGAGATTCCCGGGACTTTGACCCTGGAATTTACCAGGTTTGGAGACCCGGCAGTTTCAACCCAGGATGGCCCCGTTCACACAGATGAAGTACCAGTGTTGATCTACCATGTAAAGCCTCTGGTGTGTTTCCCAATCGGTACTGACCACTGTAGCAGAGGGTCACAGATGCTGTTCTAGAAAAACACATTTCAATGTGTAATTGCCACTGACAGCTGTAGCGCTGGGTGAACTATTGGCCTGTCGCTCACGCCAGCATTAAATAACATGTAGACTTCTACCAGCACCAAAATGATATCCGGACTCTGCATCGACACCCATTGGTCGACAGTAAATAGGTCGACACAACCATTAGGTCGACATGCAAAAAGGTTGACATGAGTTTGTCTCAATTTTTTTTTTTTACTTTTTCATACTTTACGATCCACGTGGACTACGATTTGGGAATATTAATCTGTGCCGAAGCATGGCGAGCGAAGCGAGGGGACGTGGTGCACTAATTGGGGTTTCCGGTCATTTTACTAAGCAAACGACACAAAAAGAACCCATGAAAAAGTAATGTCGACCTATTTCTAGACATTGTCAGCCCTGAGTCCCATGCCCCACCAAATCAATGTTATGGAGCGATGGCCTCCAGTACAAACCACAATGGAGAGTAACAGGCAGACCATTAGAAAGACAAGGGGTCATGTAGAGTAGGACAGACTGGGAAATTGGTGCCTTGTGTTGCAGAGCCGTCCGCATTGCTAGGGTAGCGCGTGTGCCAGGCTTACTGCTGGAGTGCACGGCGGTAATTGCACAAAAATAAGAATTTACTTACCGATAATTCTATTTCTCGGAGTCCGTAGTGGATGCTGGGGTTCCTGAAAGGACCATGGGGAATAGCGGCTCCGCAGGAGACAGGGCACAAAAGTAAAGCTTTTACAGGTCAGGTGGTGTGTACTGGCTCCTCCCCCTATGACCCTCCTCCAGACTCCAGTTAGGTACTGTGCCCGGACGAGCGTACACAATAAGGGAGGATTTTGAATCCCGGGTAAGACTCATACCAGCCACACCAATCACACCGTACAACTTGTGATCTAAACCCAGTTAACAGTATGATAACAGAGGAGCCTCTGAAAGATGGCTTCCTAAACAATAACCCGAATTAGTTAACAATAACTATGTACAAGTATTGCAGATAATCCGCACTTGGGATGGGCGCCCAGCATCCACTACGGACTCCGAGAAATAGAATTATCGGTAAGTAAATTCTTATTTTCTCTATCGTCCTAAGTGGATGCTGGGGTTCCTGAAAGGACCATGGGGATTATACCAAAGCTCCCAAACGGGCGGGAGAGTGCGGATGACTCTGCAGCACCGAATGAGAGAACTCCAGGTCCTCCTTTGCCAGGGTATCAAATTTGTAAAAATTTACAAACGTGTTCTCCCCTGACCACGTAGCTGCTCGGCAGAGTTGTAATGCCGAGACCCCTCGGGCAGCCGCCCAAGATGAGCCCACCTTCCTTGCGGAATGGGCCTTAACAGATTTAGGCTGTGGCAGGCCTGCCACAGAATGTACAAGTTGAATTTTGTTACAATCCAACGAGCAATCGACTGCTTAGAAGCAGGTGCACCCAACTTGTTGGGTGCATACAGTATAAACAGCGAGTCAGATTTTCTGACTCCAGCCGTCCTTTAAATGTATATTTTTAAGGCTCTGACAACGTCCAACAACTTGGAGTCCTTCAAGTCGTCTGTAGCCGCAGGCACTACAATAGGCTGGTTCAGGTGAAACGCTGATACCACCTTAGGGAGAAAATGCGGACGCGTCCGCAGCTCTGCCCTATGTCGAATGGAAAATTAAATAAGGGCTTTTATAAAACAAAGCCGCCAGTTCAGATACTCTCCCGGCCGAAGCCAGGGCCAGTAACATAGTCACTTTCCATGTGAGATATTTCAAATCCACATTCTTTAGTGGTTCAAACCAATTGGATTTGAGGAAATCTAAAACTACATTTAGATCCCACGGTGCCACCTTAGGCACCACAGGAGGCTGTATATGCAGTACTCCTTTGATAAAAATCTGGACCTCAGGGACTGAGGCCAATTCTTTTTGGAAGAATATTGATAGGGCCGAAATTTGAACCTTAATAGATCCCAATTTGAGACCCATAGACAATCCTGATTGCAGGAAATGTAGGAAAACGACCCAGTTGAAATTCCTCCATCGGAGCACTCCGCTGCTCGCACCACGCAACATATTTTCGCCAAATACGGCGATAATGCTTCGCGGTGACTTCCTTCCTTGCCTTTATCAAGGTAGGAATGACTTCTTCTGGAATGCCTTTTCCTTTTAGGATCTGGCATTCAAACGCCATGCCGTCAAACGCAGCCGCGGTAAGTCTTGAAAAAGACAAGGACCCTGCTGAAGCAGGTCCCTTCTCAGAAGTAGAGGCCACGGATCGTCCGTGACCATCTCTTGAAGTTCCGGGTACCAAGTCCTTCTTGGCCAATCCGGAGCCACTAGTCTTACTCCTCTTTGCCGTATAATCCTCAATACCTTTGGTATGAGAGGCAGAGGAGGAAACACATATACCGACTGGTACACCCAAGGTGTTACCAGCGCGTCCACAGCTATTGCCTGCGGATCTCTTGACCTGGCGCAATACCTGTCCAGTGTTTTGTTGAGGCGAGACGCCATCATGTCCACCATTGGTTTTACCCAACGGTTTAATAGCATGTGGAAAACTTCTGGATGAAGTCCCCACTCTCCCGGGTGAAGGTCGTGTCCGCTGAGGAAGTCTGCTTCCCAGTTGTCCACGCCCGGGATGAATACTGCTGACAGTGCTATCACGTGATTCTCCGCCCAGCGAAGGATCCTGGCAGCTTCTGCCATTGCCCTCCTGCTTCTTGTGCCGCCCTGTCTGTTTACATGGGCGACTGCCGTGATGTTGTCCGACTGGATCAACACCGGTCTTAATTGAAGCAGAGGTTCCGCCTGGCTTAGAGCATTGTAGATTGCTCTTAGTTCCAGAATGCTTATGTGAAGAGACTTTTTCAGGCTCGACCACACTCCCTGGAAATTTCTTCCCTGTGTGACTGCTCCCCAGCCTCTCAGGCTGGCATCCGTGGTCACCAGGATCCAATCCTGCATGCCGAATCTGCGGCCCTCCAATAGATGAGCCTCCTGCAACCACCACAGAAGGGATACCCTTGTCCTCAGCGACAGGGTTATCCGCAGGTGCATCTGAAGATGCGACCCTGACCATTTGTCCAACAGATCCCTTTGCATGGAATCTGCCGAAAGGGATTGCTTCGTAAGAAGCTACCATTTTTTCCCAGGACTCTTGTGCATTGATGTACAGACACCTTTCCTGGTTTTAGGAGGTTCCTGACCAGGTCAGATAACTCCTTGGCTTTTTCTTCGGGAAGAAAAACCTTTTTCTGAACTGTGTCCAGAATCATCCCCAGGAACAGCAGACGAGTTGTCGGCATTAATTGGGATTTTGGAATATTCAGAATCCATCCGTGCTGCTTTAGCACCTCTTGAGATAGTGCTAAACCCATCTCTAGCTGTTCTCTGGACCTTGCCCTTATTAGGAGATCGTCCAAGTATGGGATAATTAATACGCCTTTTCTTCGAAGAAGAAATATTATCTCGGCCATTACCTTTGTAAAGACCCGAGGTGCCGTGGACAAACCAAACGGCAGCGTCTGAAACTGATAGTGACAGTTTTGTACAACGAACCTGAGGTACCCCTGGTGTGAGGGGTAATTGGAACGTGGAGATACGCATCCTTGATGTCCAAGGATACCATAAAGTCCCCTTCTTCCAGGTTCGCTATCACTGCTCTGAGTGACTCCATCTTGAACTTGAACTTCTTTATGTACAGGTTCAAGGACTTCAGATTTAGAATAGGCCTTACCGAGCCATCCGGCTTCGGTACCACAAAGAGTGGAATAATACCCCTTCCCTTGTTGTAGAAGAGGTACCTTGACTATCACCTGCTGAGAATACAGCTTGTGAATGGCTTCCAAAACCGTCTCCCTTTCTGAGGGGGACGTTGGTAAAGCAGACTTCAGGAAACGGCGAGGTGGCTCTGTCTCTAATTTCAACCTGTACCCCTGAGATATTATCTGCAGGATCCAGGGATTTACCTGCGAGTGAGCCCACTGCGCGCTGTAATTCTTGAGACGACCGCCTACCGCCCCCGAGTCCGCTTGCGAAGCCCCAGCGTCATGCTGAGGCTTTTGTAGAAGCCGGGGAGGGCTTCTGTTCCTGGGAAGGAGCTGCCTGTTGCTGTCTCTTCCCTCGTCCTCTGCCTCGTGGCAGATATGAATAGCCCTTTGCTCTCTTATTTTTAAAGGAACGAAAGGGCTGCGGTTGAAAGGTCGGTGCCTTTTTCTGTTGGGGAGTGACTTGAGGTAGAAAGGTGGATTTCCCGGCCGTAGCCGTGGCCACCAAATCCGATAGACCGACCCCAAATAACTCCTCTACGCATCGCCTGTCCACTGTCGTGTCCATAAAGCTCTTCTGGCCGAAATGGACATAGCACTCACCCGTGATGCCAGTGTGCAGATATCTCTCTGTGCATCACGCATATAAAGAAATGCATCCTTTATTTGTTCTAACGACAGTAAAATATTGTCCCTGTCCAGGGTATCAATATTTTCGATCAGGGACTCTGACCAAACTACCCCAGCACTGCACATCCAGGCAGTCGCAATAGCTGGTCGTAGTATAACACCTGCATGTGTGTATATACCTTTTTGGATATTTTCCATCCTCCTATCTGATGGATCTTTAAGTGCGGCCGTCTCAGGAGAGGGTAACGCCACTTGTTTTGATAAGCGTGTTAGCGCTTTGTCCACCCTAGGAGGTGTTTCCCAGCGCTCCCTAACCTCTGGCGGGAAAGGGTATAAAGCCAATAACTTCTTTGAAATTAGCAGTTTTTTTATCGGGGCACCCCACGCTTCATCACACACGTCATTTAATTCTTCTGATTCGGTAAAAACTACTGGTAGTTTTTTCCCACCCCACATAATACCCTGTTTAGTGGTACCTGTAGTATCAGCTAAATGTAACATCTCCTTTATTGCCAAAATCATATAACGTGTGGCCCTACTGGAAAATACGGTTGATTCGTCACCTTCACCACCGGAATCAGTGCCTGTGTCTGGGTCTGTGTCGACCGACTGAGGCAAGGGGCGTTTTACAGCCCCTGACGGTGTTTGAGGCGCCTGGACAGGCACTAATTGAGTGTCCGGCCGCCTCATGTCGGCAAACGACTGCTTAAGCGAGTTGACGCTATCCCGTAATTCCACAAATAAAGGCATCCATTCTGGTGTCGACCCCCTAGGAGGTGACATCCTCATATTTGGCAATTGCTCCGCCTCCACACCAATAACGTCCTCATACATGTCGACACATACGTACCGACACACAGCAGACACACAGGGAATGCTCTATACGAAGACAGGACCCACTAGCCCTTTGGGGAGACAGAGGGAGAGTCTGCCAGCACACACCAAAAAGCGCTATATATGACAGGGATAGCCTTATGATTAAGTGCTCCCTTATAGCTGCTTTTATATTAATATATTGCCATTTATTTTGCCCCCCCTCTCTGTTATACCCTGTTTCTGTAGTGCAGTGCAGGGGAGAGACCTGGGAGCCTTCCTGACCAGCGGAGCTGTGACAGAAAATGGCGCCGTGTGCTGAGGAGATAGGCCCCGCCCCTTTTTCGGCGGGCTCGTCTCCCGCTATTTAGTACATTTAGGCAGGGGTAAATATCTCCATATAGCCTCTGGGGCTATATGTGAGGTATTTTTAGCCTTTTTAAAGGTTTTCATTTGCCTCCCAGGGCGCCCCCCCCCCAGCGCCCTGCACCCTCAGTGACTGCCGTGTGAAGTGTGCTGAGAGGAAAATGGCGCACAGCTGCAGTGCTGTGCGCTACCTTAAGAAGACTGCAGGAGTCTTCAGCCGCCGATTCTGGACCTCTTGCTTCAGCATCTGTGAGGGGGCCGGCGGCGTGGCTCCGGTGACCATCCAGGCTGTACCTGTGATCGTCCCTCTGGAGCTTCATGTCCAGTAGCCAAGAAGCCAATCCATCCTGCACGCAGGTGAGTTCACTTCTTCTCCCCTCTGTCCCTCGTTGCAGTGATCCTGTTGCCAGCAGGAATCACTGTAAAATAAAAAACCTAAGCTAAACTCTCTAAGCAGCTCTTTATGAGAGCCACCTAGAATTGCACCCTTCTCGGCCGGGCACAAAAATCTAACTGGAGTCTGGAGGAGGGTCATAGGGGGAGGAGCCAGTACACACCACCTGACCTGTAAAAGCTTTACTTTTGTGCCCTGTCTCCTGCGGAGCCGCTATTCCCCATGGTCCTTTCAGGAACCCCAGCATCCACTTAGGACGATAGAGAAATAGACTATTTGGACAAGGTAAAGTTGCAATTAAAGCCAGGTGCAAACACAAAATAAACATACCAATTAAGTAAAAAAACATATACACATCAGTTGTATTTTGCTTTAAAATATAAATAGGAATCTGCTATCCTGCTGCAAACTGACTACACGTATCAGTGTAATGATGCAGATAGACTGAAGCTGCCACACTCACCGCGCTGATCACAAGCAACTGCAAGTTGTACTCTATCATATTGTGCACCAGCATTCCAGCACACGTTGGTGATCCAGCTCATGACATTCCTGTGGTCCCATGCTTACAGCCCTCTGCAACGTCCATTCTGCCCTTCTAAGGGTAACAAGTACAGGGACATCAAATATGTGCAAGTTGTAAAATAAAACAGGGTATGTTATGGGGTTGTTCCGTTAAAGCTGATAAAGTAATTAAAATAAATACTTGCTTCACTATGATTTCTTTGTCAGGAGTAGTTAGTTATGATGACAACATTAAATGGTGACATCATCTTGTGAGCTCCAACCCCTGGTACTGAAAAGGTTACAGTGTGCGGGTTCTTGTGCTCACATACATTGTTTGTGAATGGAGACAAACTGCTAGATTGTTGACTTATAAAATAAAAGGTGTCGTGTTTTAGCCCAATTATCACAAATTGCAGTTGCCTGATTATACTTTGGAAGTAGCAATACAGGGGGACGTAGGAGCAATGCAGGGCCCTGTGCGGGGGGATTTAGGAGCAATGCAGGGCCCTGTGCGGGGGGATGTAGGAGCAATGCAGGGTTCTGTGCGGGGGGATGTAGGAGCAATGCAGGGCCCTGTGCGGGGGGGTTTAGGAGCAATGCAGGGCCCTGTGCGGGGGGATGTAGGAGCAATGCAGGGCCCTGTGCGGGGGGATGTAGGAGCAATGCAGGGCCCTGTGCGGGGGGGTGTAGGAGCAATGCAGGGCCCTGTGCGGGGGGGTTTAGGAGCAATGCAGGGCCCTGTGCGGGGGGATGTAGGAGCAATGCAGGGCCCTGTGCAAGAGGATGTAGGAGCAATGCTGGACCCTGTGCGGGGGGATGTAGGAGCAATGCTGGACCCTGTGCGGGGGGATGTAAGAGCAATGCAGGGCCTTGTGCGGGGGGATGTAGGAGCAATGCAGGGCCCTGTGCGGGGGGATGTAGGAGCAATGCAGGGCCCTGTGCGGGGGGATGTAGGAGCAATGCAGGGCCCTGTGTAAGGGGATGTAGGAGCAATGCAGGGCCCTGTGTAAGGGGATGTAGGAGCAATGCAGGGCCCTGTGCGGGGGGGGGGGGGGGGATGTAGAAGCAATGCATGGCCCTGTGCAGGGGGATGTAGGAGCAATGCAGGAGGGCATGTAGGAGCAATGCAGGACCCTGTGCAGGAGGGCATGTAGGAGCAATGCAGGGCACTGTGTAAGGCAGGCATTCCCAGCAACGGTCCTCAAGGCACACCAACAGTGCAAGTTTT
The DNA here is from genome assembly GCF_028390025.1 of Pseudophryne corroboree. Taxonomy (NCBI): domain Eukaryota; kingdom Metazoa; phylum Chordata; class Amphibia; order Anura; family Myobatrachidae; genus Pseudophryne; species Pseudophryne corroboree. The sequence goes on from NC_086445.1 coordinate 51,527,292, forward strand.
ACTGATATCCAGGCTGCAGCACAGATGGTTAAATCAAAATAACTGAGATACTAATTAAGTGACCTGTGATGAAGCCTGGATATCACTAAAACCTGCACTGTTAGTGTGCCTTGAGGACCGTGGTTGGGAATGCCTGGTGTAAGGGCATGTAGGAGCAATGCAGGGCCCTGTGTAAGGGCATGTAGGAGCAATGCAGGGCCCTGTGTAAGGGCATGTAGGAGCAATGCAGGGCCCTGTGTAAGGGCATGTAGGAGCAATGCAGGGCACTGTGCGGGGGGATATAGGAGCAATGCAGGGCCCTGTGCGGTGGGATATAGGAGCAATGCAGGACACTGTAAGGGCATGTCGGAGCAATGCGGGGCACTGTGCGCGGGGACGTAGGAGCAATGCAGGGCGCTGTGTAAGGGGATGTAGGAGCAATGCAGGGCACTGCGGGGGGATGTCGGAGCAATGCAGGGCCCTGTGTAAGGGCATGTAGGAGCAATGCAGGGCCCTGTGTAAGGGCATGTAGGAGCAATGCAGGACACTGTGCGGGGGGGATGTAGGAGCAATGCAGGGCACTGTGCGGGGGGATGTAAGAGCAATGCAGGGCCCTGTGTAAGGCCATGTAGGAGCAATGCAGGGCCCTGTGTAAGGCCATGTAGGAGCAATGCAGGACACTGTAAGGGCATGTCGGAGCAATGCAGGGCACTGTGCGGGGGGATGTAGGAACAATGCAGGGCACTGTGCGGGGGGATGTAGGAGCAATGCAGGGCCCTGTGCGGGGGGATGTAGGAGCAATGCAGGGCACTGTGCAAGAGGATGTAGGAGCAATGCTGGACCCTGTGCGGGGGGATGTAGGAGCAATGCAGGGCCTTGTGCGGGGGGATGTAGGAGCAATGCAGGGCCCTGTGCGGGGGGATGTAGGAGCAATGCAGGGCCCTGTGTAAGGGGATGTAGGAACAATGCAGGGCCCTGTGTAAGGGCATGTCGGAGCAATGCAGGGCACTGTGCGGGGGGATGTAGGAGCAATGCAGGGCACTGTGCGGGGGGATGTAGGAGCAATGCAGGGCACTGTGCGGGGGGATGTAAGAGCAATGCAGGGCCCTGTGCGGGGGGATGTAGGAGCAATGCAGGACACTGCGGGGGGATGTAGGAGCAATGCAGGGCACTGTGCAAGAGGATGTAGGAGCAATGCTGGACCCTGTGCGGGGGGATGTAGGAGAAATGCTGGACCCTGTGCGGGGGGATGTAGGAGCACTGCTGGACCCTGTGCGGGGGGATGTAAGAGCAATGCAGGGCCTTGTGCGGGGGGATGTAGGAGCAATGCAGGGCCCTGTGTAAGGGGATGTAGGAGCAATGCAGGGCCCTGTGTAAGGGGATGTAGGAGCAATGCAGGGCCCTGTGTAAGGATGTAGGAGCAATGCAGGGCCCTGTGTAAGGGGATGTAGGAGCAATGCAGGGCCCTGTGTAAGGGCATGTAGGAGCAATGCAGGGCCCTGTGTAAGGGCATGTAGGAGCAATGCAGGGCCCTGTGTAAGGGCATGTAGCAGCAATGCAGGGCCCTGTGCGGGGGGGATGTAGGAGCAACGCAGGGCCCTGTGCGGGGGCATGTAGGAGCAATGCAGGGCCCTGTGCGGGGGGGGGGGGATGTAGAAGCAATGCATGGCCCTGTGCGGGGGGATGTAGGAGCAATGCAGGAGGGCATGTAGGAGCAATGCAGGACCCTGTGCAGGAGGGCATGTAGGAGCAATGCAGGGCACTGTGTAAGGCAGGCATTCCCAGCAACGGTCCTCAAGGCACACTAACAGTGCAGGTTTTACTGATTTCCAGGCTGCAGCACAGATGGTTAAATCAAAATAACTGAGATACTAATTAAGTGACCTGTGATGAAGCCTGGATATCACTAAAACCTGCACTGTTAGTGTGCCATGAGGACCGTGGTTGGGAATGCCTGGTGTAAGGGCATGTAGGAGCAATGCAGGGCCCTGTGTAAGGGCATGTAGGAGCAATGCAGGGCACTGTGCGGGGGGATGTAGGAGCAATGCAGGGCACTGTGTAAGGCAGGCATTCCCAGCAACGGTCCTCAAGGCACACTAACAGTGCAGGTTTTACTGATTTCCAGGCTGCAGCACAGATGGTTAAATCAAAATAACTGAGATACTAATTAAGTGACCTGTGATGAAGCCTGGATATCACTAAAACCTGCACTGTTAGTGTGCCATGAGGACCGTGGTTGGGAATGCCTGGTGTAAGGGCATGTAGGAGCAATGCAGGGCCCTGTGTAAGGGCATGTAGGAGAAATGCAGGGCACTGTGCGGTGGGATATAGGAGCAATGCAGGACACTATAAGGGCATGTCGGAGCAATGCAGGGCACTGTGCGCGAGGACGTAGGAGCAATGCAGGGCGCTGTGCGGGGGGATGTAAGAGCAATGCAGGGCCCTGTGCGGGGGATGTAGGTGCAATGCAGGGCACTGCGGGGGGATGTAGGAGCAATGCAGGGCCCTGTGTAAGGGGATGTAGGAGCAATGCAGGGCACTGTGCGGGGGGATGTAGGAGCAATGCAGGGCACTGTGCGGGGGGATGTAGGAGCAATGCAGGGCCCTGTGCGGGGGGATGTAGGAGCAATGCAGGGCACTGCGGGGGGGATGTAGGAGCAATGCAGGGCACTGCGGGGGGGATGTAGGAGCAATGCAGGGCACTGCGGGGGGGGATGTAGGAGCAATGCAGGGCACTGTGCGGAGGGGGATGTAAGAGCAGTGCAGGTGGATGTAAGAACAATGCAGGGCCCTGTGCGGGGGGATGTAGGAGCAATGCAGGGCCCTGTGCGGGGGGAGGTAGGAGCAATGCAGGGCACTGTGCAGGGGGGTGTAGGAGCAATGCAGGGCACTGTGTAAGGGCATGTAGGAGCAATGCAGGGCACTGTGTAAGGGCGTGTAGGAGCAATGCAGGGCACTGTGTAAGGGCATGTAGGAGCAATGCAGGGCACTGTGTAAGGGCATGTAGGAGCAATGCAGGGCCCTGTGCGGGGGGATATATAGGAGCAGGACACTGGTGGGAAACAGGGCACTGTCCAGCAGGGTATAGGAATGACAAAGGCTGCGCAGAGCTGAGACTGTACACTGTTATCCTCCCGCAGCTACATCTGCCCAGTGACGTACAGTGATTGCACATAGCGGGTCAGTACGGAAGTGGGTCATCTATGGGACTGATCATTGACTAACTGGGGCGCAAGGTCTTTGTGTTATACTGTGACTTTCTCGTGTGCAAGACTGGTCTGTACACACCAGGGAGCACTGTCTGTAAACTTACTGATTATAAGAAAAGTCATATTTTTATCTGCCAATACTAGAAAATAAAGAATGATAGACCTCTGAATATGCACAATTGTTCCATAGCAATATCGCTGAGGGTTGCACAGTGGTTGGCATTGTTGCCTCTCAGTACTGGGTCATGTGTGTGGCGTTTGTGTGATCACACAGCCTGTCACTTGGGTTCTAATGTTGTATACCACCTGTGTTTGCTAATACAGTAAGTGCACAGGATGTCCTCTCCTGAGATCACCAGCGTCAGCTGGGGGAGTATGAGCGTCGGAGGACGGCTTTATAAAGACTGCAAGGTCTGGCCCGGAGGAAGCCGCACCTGGGACTGGAGAGAAACTGGAACCAATGTAAGATATTCCTGTATCACCGCCTGCTCTCACAGGAAGTGCCTGCCTTTCCCAGCATGCCAAGAAATTGGAAAAGAACTAAAGCAGCGCTTGTATGTGTGTTTTATTATCTTAATAATAGATATGATATATGCTGTAAAAATTACATATAGCACTTAATGCATAAAAACAACAGTAATAGCACATAACCGTTCCATTAGAGCAATTTCTCACCCACTAATAGCTGATTCCGTCTTTCCTTATATGCCTGTTTATTATCGCTCCAAATTCCAAAAGGTATTAGTATTATGGAGTCCTCAGATCAGTCTCTTCTCGGTTTGCTGTATAGCAGGCAGGTTTCTGTTCACTTGGAGTGCACTCCCTTTGGACCAATATGGAGCTGGTTCAGGCAGAAGGAATGAATAGGTGTCCTACCTACAGGACAGAGAGAGCCAAAACCGCGACAGATCTGAGGACTCCAGCCTATATCTGCACTTGGCCCAGGAGAGCGTTCTTCTGGCGGTATTTATAAAGGGACATACTGTACCATTAAAAAGGCAAATTTGTTCATGTTGAAATACAAACATCCATAATACTATACCTTTTGGAATTTGGAGTGATAATAAACAGGCATATAAGGAAGGATGGAATCAGCTATTAGTGGGTGAGAAATTGCTCTAATGGGAATATGTGCTATTACTGTTGTTTTTATGCATTAAGTGCTATGTCATTTGCAGTGTATATCATATCTATTATTACTGAGATAATAAAACACACATACAAGCACTGCTTTAGTTTTTTTCAATTTACAGGTTGAGTATCCCATATCCAAATATTCCAAAATGCAGAATTTTTTTGAGTGAGATAGTGAAACCTTTGTTTTCTGATGGCTTAATGTACACAAACTTTGTTTAATACACAAAGTTATTAATAATATTGTATTACATGACCTTCAGGCTTTGTGTATAAGGTGTATATGAACCATAAATGCATTATGACCTTAGCCTTGGGCCCCATCACCATGATATCTCATGGTATGCAATTATTCCAAAATAGGGAAAAATCCGATATCCAAAATACCTCTGGTCCCAAGCATTTTGGATAAGGGATACTCGAGCTGTATTGGTATAATCTGGAGAGTGACTTTCTCCGTACAGCAGCAGCTTTACTGAGAAGCAAACTACAGCAGCGCCTGCGATATCTACTTAGTAGAAAACTTTCCCAGCATGCACTTGGGTCTGCACTCCTCAGATCACTGACTGCAGAGCATTGGAAAACCATAGAGGAGAATGGCTTGGCAATCCTAGGAGGCCTGAAATGCACACCGCTCACACCGTATGCCTGTCTGCATTCACAGTGCGCTGTTATACAGTTGTACCCATTTTACCATTACTAAATGTTATTGCAGTCTTACCTGGTCCATCGGTCACTGAATTAGATTGTAACTCATTACCCCCACCCCTCGCCTTCCCTGTGTATGAGGCACCACTAGATAGACAATCCTGAAATGATCTGTTCTGCGCCCAGCCTTCCAGACCAGTGAATAAAATGGCCTGTGTTACAAGTAAACGCTCTCTACTCCTCCTGTGTGACCTGTACTGCTGTCCTGGAGTCTTCCATGTATGTCCTGATATTCTCCGAGTGGGCTGCTCCAGCAAATGTGACCGGCAGGGTCTCTACATGAATCTGTGTTTTGTCAGCCCTGATTGGGAAGGTGCATTTGCCATCTAGCTGTGGGAGACTATTGCATCATTCAGGACTGGCAGATTACAGGGGAGGATGCTGCATTTTTACAGTTTTACTTTTTCCTCGCTTGGAAAAGGTTTTTCTCCAATCTAGGCTGGCACCATGGCAGAAACCTGTGCTCCAGCTGCCACCCTGCCATGAGACCTAGTCCCAGATCCTTGTCTGACAGGGTGCTGCAGTCTGATGCCATTCTGTACCCAGCCAGGTTTGCTGGCTGCCTGTATTGTGTGGGTGTGTGGGGTCAGGAGTGTTATTGCTGCTGTTCCGGCCTGCAGGCCTGTTTCTCTGCCAGGGATGAAGGAAGGGAGCGGCTAAGCCCCAAGGGGTTCTCTAACAAGCTGTGTGCTTTCTACAGAGCCGGACCAGTGGCCTATTTATCACATCCGCCCTGCTGTATTGTGGTCATTAGTTTTCTGCTTCCATGCTGTAAAGACTCTTGCCCTATCTCCCAATGTCACACTGGTGCAATACCGTCAGCAGCCCCTAAATAAATCTAACGCTGGCTGTAACACAATGCTGAACCAATTTACAGGCCTAGAGCAGGGTTCTGCTGCACAAAATAGCCCACCCCCTGAATATCCCTTTTTCTCTAACGTCCTAAGTGGATGCTGGGGACTCCGTCAGGACCATGGGGAATAGCGGCTCCGCAGGAGACAGGGCACAAAAAGTAAAAGCTTTTGGACCTAGGTGTGCACTGGCTCCTCCCCCTATGACCCTCCTCCAAGCCTCAGTTAGATCTTTGTGCCCGGCCGAGAAGGGTGCAATCTAGGTGGCTCTCCTGAGCTGCTTAGAAGTAAAAGTATACTTAGGTTTTTTTATTTTCAGTGAGTCCTGCTGGCAACAGGCTCACTGCAGCGTGGGACTAAGGGGAGAAGAAGCAAACTCACCTGCGTGCAGAGTGGATTGGGCTTCTTGGCTACTGGACATTAGCTCCAGAGGGACGATAACAGGCCCAGCCATGGATGGGTCCCGGAGCCGCGCCGCCGGCCCCCTTACAGATGCTGAAGCAAGAAGAGGTCCATAAATCGGCGGCAGAAGACTTTCCTGTCTTCATAAGGTAGCGCACAGCACTGCAGCTGTGCACCATTGCTCTCAGCACACTTCGGTCACTGAGGGTGCAGGGCGCTGGGGGGGGGCGCCCTGGGAAGCAATGAATTTACCTTATTTGGCAAAAAATACATCACATATAGCTCCTGGGCTATATGGATGTATTTAACCCCTGCCAGTTTTCCAGAAAAAAGCGGGAGAAGAGCCCGCCGTGAAGGGGGCGGGGCCTATCTCCTCAGCACACAGCGCCATTTTTCCCACACAGCTCCGCTGGTAGGAAGGCTCCCAGAATCTCCCCTGCATCCTGCACTACAGAAACAGGGTAAAAAAGAGAGGGGGGCACTTATTTGGCAAAATAACAGATATAAGCAGCTAGAAGGGATAGACACTTATTGTAAGGTTGTCCCTATACATATATAGCGCTCTGGTGTGTGCTGGCAAACTCTCCCTCTGTCTCCCCAAGGGGCTAAGTGGGGTCCTGTCCTCTATCAGAGCATTCCCTGTGTGTGTGCTGGGTGTCGGTACGTGTGTGTCGACATGTATGAGGAGGAAAATGATGTGGAGGCGGAGCAATTGCCTATAATGGTGATGTCACCCCCTAGGGAGTCGACACCTGAATGGATGGCCGTAATTAAGGAATTACGTGACAGTGTCGGCACGTTACAGAAAACTTGACGACATGAGACAGCCGGCAGCTCAGTTAGTGCCTGTCCAGGCGTCTCAAACACCGTCAGGGGCTATAAAACGCCCGTTACCTCAGTGGGTCGACACGGACACAGACACTGACTCCAGTGTCGACGGTGAAGAAACAAACGTATTTTCCAGTAGGGCCACACGTTACATGATCACGGCAATGAAGGAGGTTTTGCACATCTCTGATACTGCAAGTACCACGAAAAGGGGTATTATGTGGGGTGTGAAAAAACTACCCGTAGTTTCTCTAACGTCCTAGTGGATGCTGGGGACTCCGTCAGGACCATGGGGAATAGCGGCTCCGCAGGAGACAGGGCACAAAAGCAAGCTTTTAGGATCACATGGTGTGTACTGGCTCCTCCCCCTATGACCCTCCTCCAAGCCTCAGTTAGGTTTTTGTGCCCGTCCGAGCAGGGTGCAATCTAGGTGGCTCTCTTAAAGAGTTGCTTAGAAAAAGTTTTTAGGTTCTTTATTTTCAGTGAGTCCTGCTGGCAACAGGCTCACTGCATCGAGGGACTTAGGGGAGAGAAGTGAACTCACCTGCGTGCAGGATGGATTGGCTTCTTAGGCTACTGGACACCATTAGCTCCAGAGGGAGTCGGAACACAGGTCTCGCCCTGGGGTTCGTCCCGGAGCCGCGCCGCCGACCCCCCTTGCAGATGCTGAAGATTGAAGAGGTCCGGAACCAGGCGGCAGAAGACTTTCAGTCTTCATCAGGTAGCGCACAGCACTGCAGCTGTGCGCCATTGTTGTCAGCACACTTCACACAGCGGTCACGGAGGGTGCAGGGCGCGGGGGGGGGGGCGCCCTGGGCAGCAATGTATAATACCTGTATGGCGAAAAATACATCACATATAGCCCTTGAGGCTATATGGATGTATTTAACCCCTGCCAGATATCACAAACTCCGGAGAAGAAGCCCGCCGAAAAGGGGGCGGGGCCTATTCTCCTCAGCACACAGCGCCATTTTCCCTCACAGAAATGCTGGTGGGAAGGCTCCCATGCTCTCCCCTGCACTGCACTACAGAAACAGGGTTAAAACAGAGAGGGGGCACTGATTTGGCGATATGAATATATATTAAATGCTATAAGGGAGGAACACTTATATAAAGGTTGTCCCTATATAATTATAGCGTTTTGGTGTGTGCTGGCAAACTCTCCCTCTGTCTCCCCAAAGGGCTAGTGGGTCCTGTCCTCTATCAGAGCATTCCCTATGTGTGTGCTGTATGTCGGTACGTGTGTGTCGACATGTATGAGGAAAATGTTGGTGAGGAGGCGGAGCAAATTGCCTGTAATGGTGATGTCACTCTCTAGGGAGTCGACACCGGATTGGATGGCTTATTTATGGAATTACGTGATAATGTCAACACGCTGCAAGCCGGTTGACGACATGAGACGTCCGGCGAACAAATTAGTACTTGCCCAGGCGTCTCAAACACTGTCAGGGGCTGTAAAACGCCCATTTACCTCAGTCGGTCGACACAGACCCAGACACGGACACTGATTTCAGTGTCGACGGTGAAGAAACAAACGTATTTTCCTTTAGGGCCACACGTTAAGGGCAATGAAGGAGGTGTTACATATTTCTGATACTACAAGTACCACAAAAAAGGGTATTATGTGGGATGCGAAAAAACTACCTGTAGTTTTTCCTGAATCAGATAAATTAAATGAAGTGTGTGATGATGCGTGGGTTTCCCCCGATAAAAAATTATTGGCGGTATACCCTTTCCCGCCAGAAGTTAGGGCGCGTTGGGAAACACCCCTTAGGGTGGATAAGGCGCTCACATGCTTATCAGAACAAGTGGCGGTACCATCTACAGATAGGGCCGTACTTAAGGAGCCAGCTGATAGGAGGCTGGAAAATATCCTAAAAAGTATACACACACATGCTGGTGTTATACTGCGACCAGCGATCGCCTCAGCCTGGATGTGCAGAGCTGAGGTGGCTTGGTCGGATTCCCTGACTGAAAATATTGATACCCTTGACAGGGACAGTATTTTATTGACTATAGAGCATTTAAAGGATGCATTTCTATATATGCGAGATGCGCAGAGGGATATTTGCACTCTGGCATCAAGAGTAAATGCGATGTCCATATCTGCAAGAAGATGTTTATGGACACGACAGTGGTCAGGTGATGCAGATTCCAAACGGCACAAAGATGTATTGCCGTATAAAGGGGAGGAGTTATTTGGGGTCGGTCCATGGGACCTGGTGGTCACGGCAACTGCTGGAAAATCCACCGTTTTTTACCCTAAGTCACATCTCTGCAGAAAAAGACACCGTCTTTTCAGCCTCAGTCCTTTCGTCCCTATAAGAGTCATATCTGCCCAGGGATAGAGGAAAGGGAAGAAGACTGCAGCAGGCAGCCCATTCCCAGGAACAGAAGCCCTCCAACGCTTCTACCAAGTTCTCAGCATGACGCTGGGACCGTACAGGACCCCTGGATCCTACAAGTAGTATCCAAGGGGTACAGATTGGAATGTCGAGACGTTTCCCCCTCGCAGGTTCCTGTAGTCTGCTGTACCAATGTCTCCCTCCGACAGGGAGGCAGTATTGAAAACAATTCACAAGCTGTATTCCCAGCAGGTGATAATAAAAGTACCCCTCCTACAACAAGGAAAGGGGTATTATTCCACACTATATGGTGGTACTGAAGCCAGAAGGCTAGGTGAGACCTATTCTAAATCTGAAATATTTGAACACTTACAAAAGTTCAAATCCAGATGGAGTCACTCAGAGCAGTGATAGCGAACCGGGAAGAAGGGGACTATATGGTGTCCCGGGACATCAGGGATGCTTACCTCCATGTCCCAAAAATTTGTCTTTCTCACCGAGGGTACCTCAGGTTCGTGGTACAGAACTGTCACTATCAGTTTCAGACGATGCCGTTGGATTGTCCAAGGCACCCCGGGTCCTTACCAAGGTAATGACCGAAATGAGGATTCGTCTTCAAAGAAAATGGACGACTTCCTGATAAGAACAAGGTCCAGAGAACAGTTGGAGGTCGGAGTAGCACTATCTCAAGTAGTTCTACGACAACACGGGTGGATTCTAAATATTCCAAAACCGCAGTTGTTCCGACGACACGTCTGCTGGTCCTAGGGATGATTCTGGACACAGTCCAGAAAAAGGTGTTTCTCCCAGAGGAGAAAGCCAGGGAGTTATCCGAGCTAATCGGGATCCTCCTAAAACCAGGAAAAGTGTCAGTGCATCATTGCACAAGAGTCCTGGTAAAAATGGTGGCTTATTACGAAGCGATTCCATTCGGCAGATTTCACGCAAGAACTCTTCAGTGGGATCTGCTGGACAAATGGTCCGGATCGCATCTTCAGATGCATCAGCGGATAACCCTATATCCAAGGACAAGGGTGTCTCTCCTGTGGTGATTACAGAGTGCTCATCTTCTAGAGGGCCGCAGATTCGGCATTCAGGATTGGGTGCTGGTGACCACGGAGGCCAGCCTGAGAGGCTGGAGAGCAGTCACACAGGGAAAAAATTTCCAGGGAGTGTGATCAAGTCTGGAGAATTCTCTCCACATAAATATACTGGAGCTAAGAGAAAATTTATAATGCTCTAAACTTAGCAAGACCTCTGCTTCAAGGTCAGCCGGTATTGATCCAGTGGGATAACATCACGGCAGTCGCCCACGTAAACAGAAAGGGCGGCACAAGAAGCAGGAGGGCAGTGGCAAAACTGCAAGGATTTTTCGCTAGGCGGAAAATCATGTGATAGCACTGTCAGCAGTGTTCATTCCGGGAGTGGACGACTGGGAAGCAGACTTCCTCAGCAGGCACGACCTCCACCCGGGAGAGTGGGAACTTCATCGGGAAGTTTTCCGCATGATTGTGAACCGTTGGGAAAGACCAAAGGTGGACATGATGGCATCCCGCCCGAACAAAAAACGGGACAGGTATTGCGCCAGGTCACGAGACCTTCAGGCGATAGCTGTGGATGTCCTGGTAACACCGCGGGTGTAACAGTCGGTGTATGTGTTCCCTCCTCTGCTTCTCATAACCAAGGTATTGAGAATTATAAGACGTAGAGGAGTAAGAACTATACTCGTGGCTCCGGATTGGCCAAGAGGGACTTGGTACCCGGAATTTCAAGAGATGCTCACAGAGGACTAATGGCCTCGGGAGCTAAGAAGGGACTTGCTTCAGCAAGTACCATGTCTGTTCCAAGACTTACCGCGGCTGCGTTTGACGGCATGGCGGTTGAACGCCGGATCCTAAGGGAAAAGGCATTCCGGAAGAGGTCATACCTACCCTGGTCAAAGCCAGGAAGGAGGTGACCGCACAACGTTATCACCATCATGTGGTGAAAATATGTTGCGTGGGTGAGGCCAGGAAGGCCCCACGAAGAAATTTCAACTAGGTCGATTTCTGCACTTCCTGCAAACAGGAGTGTCTATGAGCCTCAAATTGGGGTCCATTAAGGTTCAAGTTTCGGCCCTGTAGATTTTCTTCCAAAAAGAATTGGCTTCAGTTCCTGAAGTCCAGACATTTGTCAAGGGAGTATTGCATATACAGCCCCTTTTGTGCCTCCAGTGACACCGTGGGATCTCAACGTAGTGTTGGGATTCCTCAAATCATATTGGTTTGAACCGCTCAAATCTGTGGATTTGAAATATCTCACATGGAAAGTGACCATGCTGTTGGCCCTGGCCTCGGCCAGGCGAGTGTTAGAATTGGCGGCTTTGTCTTACAAAAGCCCATATTTGATTTTCCATTCGGACAGGGCAGAACTGCGGACTCGTCCCCAGTTTCTTCCTAAGGTGGTGCCAGCGTTTCACCTGAAACAACCTATTGTGGTGCCTGCGGCTACTAGGGACTTGGAGGACTCCAGGTTGCTAGACGTTGTCAGGGCCCTGAAAATATATATATATATATATATATATATATATATATATATATATATATATATATATATATATATATATATATATATATAATTCCAGGACGGCTGGAGTCAGAAAGTCTGACTTGCTGTTTATATTGTATGCACCCAAAAAGCTGGGTGCTCCTGCTTCTAAGCAGACTATTGCTCGTTGGATTTGTAGTACAATTCAGCTTGCACATTCTGTGGCAGGCCTGCCACAGCCAAAATCTGTAAATGCCCATTCCACAAGGAAGGTGGGCTCATCTTGGGCGGCTGCCCGAGGGGTCTCGGCTTTACAACTTTGCCGAGCAGCTACGTGGTCAGGGGGGAACACGTTTGTAAAATTCTACAAATTTGATACCCTGGCTGAGGAGGACCTGGAGTTCTCAAATTCGGTGCTGCAGAGTCATCCGCACTCTCCCGCCCGTTTGGGAGCTTTGGTATAATCCCCATGGTCCTGACGGAGTCCCCAGCATCCACTAGGACGTTAGAGAAAATAAGATTTTACTTACCGATAAATCTATTTCTCATAGTCCGTAGTGGATGCTGGGCGCCCATCCCAAGTGCGGATTGTCTGCATTACTTGTACATAGTTATTGTTACAAAAATCGGGTTATTATTGTTGTGAGCCATCTTTTTTTAGAGGCTACTTCTTTGTTATCATACTGTTAACTGGGTTCAGATCACAAGTTGTACGGTGTGATTGGTGTGGCTGGTATGAGTCTTACCCGGGATTCAAGATCCTTCCTTATTGTGTACGCTCGTCCGGGCACAGTACCTAACTGAGGCTTGGAGGAGGGTCATAGGGGGAGGAGCCAGTACACACCATGTGATCCTAAAAGCTTGCTTTTGTGCCCTGTCTCCTGCGGAGCCGCTATTCCCCATGGTCCTGACGGAGTCCCCAGCATCCACTACGGACTATGAGAAATAGATTTATCGGTAAGTAAAATCTTATTTTTTCCTGAATCAGATGAATTGAATGAAGTGTGTGATGAAGCGTGGGTTACCCCCGACAAAAAACTGCTAATTTCTAAAAAATTATTGGCACTATATCCCTTCCCACCAGAGGTTAGGGCTCGTTGGGAAACACCCCCTAGGGTAGATAAGGCGCTCACACGCTTATCAAAACAAGTGGCGTTACCGTCTCCAGAAACGGCCGCCCTTAAGGAGCCAGCAGATAGGAGGCTGGAAAATATCCTTAAAAGTATATACACACATACTGGTGTTATACTGCGACCAGCAATCGCCTCAGCCTGGATGTGTAGTGCTGGGGTGGCTTGGTCGGATTCCCTGACTGAGAATATTGATACCCTGGATAGGGACAGTATTTTATTGACTATTGAGCAATTAAAAGATGCATTTTTATATATGCGAGATGTACAGAGAGATATTTGCACTCTGGCATCAAGAGTAAGTGCGCTGTCCATTTCTGCCAGAAGAGGGTTATGGACGCGACAGTGGTCAGGTGATGCGGATTCAAAACGGCACATGGAGGTATTGCCGTATAAAGGGGAGGAGTTATTTGGGGTCGGTCTATCAGACCTGGTAACCACGGCAACGGCTGGGAAATCCACATTTTTCTTTTTCATCCACTAGGGGTCACTGGAGTACTCTTGGGATATGGACGGCGTAGCAGAAACAAAGGCACTGAATATTTAAATTTAAAACTCTCCACCCCTCCATATCCCAGAGTACCTCAGTGTACGACCTCAGTGTTTTTTCCGTGCTCACAGCAAGAACAAGGCTTGTGGGGACTTCCCACACTTGGTGGAAGATTTTTATTAATTTTTCATTTTTACTTTTTACTTTTTACTACATCCCTTCCCAGTTTCTTGAAAAACATGGGTCCGGGATAGTGCCGCTGCATGGGCAGCGCATGGCGTGTCGGTCCTCACAAAGAGCACCCTCACAGCCACAGGCAGCCCACTGTCTGCAACAGCTGAACGGAGCTTACAGAAAGAAGCCCCGTTACAGCCATGAAAAAGTGATCAACAGCTGGACAGAGCTTACAGATAGAAGCCCCGTCGCAGCTATGACCGGAGAGCTCTGAGCTTAGAAGCCCGTCGCAGACCTCCTACAAAAGGTATGCTGGGGAAACTGGGCGGTCAGCGCAGGCGGCCGCCCCGCTGTGTGGGGTCCGTTGGGTGCGCCGCTCACTACCGCACTGCAGCTTAGCCCAGCCGCTCCGTCCAAAGCCGTCTGCCGCTCCGTTCTCCCGACCCAGGCGCTCCGTCTTCCGACCAGGCGCGCCGTCAGCGCTGTATGAAAAGTGCAGCGCACAGAGGGGGAGACCCGCCGCAGCTTGACTAGCCACAGCTACGCGGCCCGGCAATCCGTCCTCCGCTACTTTGTCTCTCGTCTCCCTGCAGTGAGCATCCCGGCTCACCGCTAACACAGCGCTACAGGGAGTACAGAGAGGGGGGGGGACGGAGACCCGCCGCACAGAGCTTCGAACAGCGGTGCTCTCACAGAGGGGGGGACGGAGACCCGCCGCACAGAGCTTCTCACAGCGGTGCTCTCAAGAACAGACCCGGCCAGCTTGCTTAGCAACGCCGCGCTCTGGCCAGCCGATCTCTGCTGCTCTGGGCTATGGTCCTTCGCCTCCCTGCAAAAAGCTTCCCAGCTCCCCGCTGAGACACAGCGCTACAGGGAGTACAGGGAAGGGGGAGGGAGTGGGGGACCTGGCAGATTACTGCGTGGCTGCAGCTGCCAGATGCTATAAGTGTAATAGGCTGTTGAGCCTATATATATTTTATCTATAGAAGTTATTAATATTAACAGAATAGCTATAGAAGATATTAATACATAATAACTGCAGGCAGAGCTTATATTACATGTGACCTGCCTGTGATTGTATTGTAACCTGCATGGGATTATCAGTGTATACTAGACTGTGAGTCTCAGTGGCAGCAGGTATTGTAACTTCTCCTATGAGTTTCAATGTAAGCATGGCATGGGGGCCATTTTTAATCATGTTTCCTGTGTCTTCCAGCGGTAATTCCAGAACATTCCTACACTACATCTCTACGCCACCGGAGGCGCAGGGGTGTTAGTGGGAAATTTGGGTCAGGTTTCACATAGGCCCATGTAAACTGTATTTATCAATAAAAAAAAAAATATATATATATATATATATATATATATATATATATATATATATATATATATATATATATATATATCACACTTTAAGTAAACATTTTACTAATTAGTGCAAGTGTCTGTCATTTGGCTATTGTGGTGTCTGTCTGTATAAGGGGTAAGCCTCCAACACAGACTAAATATAAGGTTTACTACAATGGCTGTACATAAATCTACCACAAATTCTGTTGGTTTGTACGTTTCCACTCCGGAAGCCGGGTCAGTCCCAGATCCTATGTTAAGCATAACTCAGCTCGACAGGAGCGGTAAGATCGGAGTCTCGGAAGTTACTCCGCCAGCTCTAACAAAGGAGTCTCAGTATTTCCAAAGGTCCAATTTCCCATTGGGTACCAGGGTGTTAATTTAACTGGTCTTATAATTTAATCTGACAATTATATGTCAGACCTCACAGCGATACCTACAAGTGAGAAGGGTACATTAGACCAGCAGTCAGATAGTGCGGGGTTTTGACAACCATACATTGCTAATAACCAGTGAGTCAGTGTCTCAATTTTTACAGAGACTAGGTAGACTCTAACATGTAATCTGTCGATTTTCATAAACAACAGATCTTCAATGAGTTATTATTTAGAATATCTGACTAACATTTAAATCTATTTACCCGTTTCCACATCTAAATAGGACAATCCGTCATTGGTGAATTCGTCTGTGACAAACATTATAAACACCCAGGATACATTGGGGTCACTAGACGCTCTATGTATGGAAACAATGACGATCACTGTTAATAAAAAAGCTGCAGAGTATCTCTGTAAAGCTTCTGCTGACACGATTCTCGCTTTTCATCGTCGCTAGTTTCACCAAAACAAGGCCAGAAGTTGTTTGGTCCTAAATTTGATATTCAGACGAAAATACTTTGGCCCAACGTTTAATCCCTTTAGACTTCAGTCTTTTCAAGGCTGTGGTACAAAAGCAGTCACGACTTGTAACGCCAGGGTGCTAAAGTCAACAAGCCAGTGGCTTAACGGCCTCTCAGGCCATCTAGAATTTCCAATTGTGGAAGCGCGCCTTTACACGTGACATTTGCCGGGTTTCCAAACATCCACTCATGGATGTATCCGCTATTTACAGTTTAAAAGACTGCCTTTGTCGGACGAAATTAGGCGTTTTGGCAGGTGGCCATTCAGTCTCTGCTGGGTTCAGCTGTTTTATTTCCACACCTGGTACACCAACAGAGTCAGGGTTACTTATTCCCCTCTGTTTGGGGTAACGAAGCCGGAGGGCTCCGTCGCAGTCTCAATCAGCAAGTCACTTACTACAGTTGGAAATGGATTTACTGCAGTTAGTACTTGCATATTTGGAGCCAGAAGATTGCATGATTGCGCTTGATCTTCACAATGCGTGTTTACCCATTCCGGTTTGGTCACCGCATCACAGGTCTTGCGTTTTGCAATACGCCACAACCATTAACCATTTCAGGTTCTACCGTTTGGCCTCTGGTCAACGCCTCGGGTATTCACCAAAGTGATGTTGGTGACAATAGCTCATTTCAGAGCCCTGGCGGTGACAATCGTTCCATACTTAGACGATCTGCTCATAAGAACTCTGTCTCAACAGAAGTTCCTCTTACTTGCGCTACTAACGTACACGGTGGCAGGTCAAGTTCAAAAACAATCGCATCTAATTCCGTCTGAACGACTTCAATTCCTAGAAGAAATATACCATCTAGTACAATTAGTGCAAAAGCCACGCACACTAGCGGTACATTGGTGTATTCGCCTATTAGGAACAATGATGTGTTTTCAAAGCGCTTTAGTTCGCCGAGTTTCACTCGCGTTTCCCACAGGGGGGCGTGGGTGTATATACTCTGGACGAGAGTCTCAGAGGTTGAGGAGTTGTAGTTAAAAAGATCAGCGACAGGGGTTCTAAAACGGATCACGACAGATTGCTGTCTATAAATGTCCTGGAACTCCGTGCAATTTACAATGCACTACATGCTTCGCTTTCAGTCTGTCCAAGTGCAGTCAGACAACGCAACGGGAGTTGCATACACAACAACCAGGAAGGACCGAGAAGCCGCATGGCAATGCGGGAGGTAGCTCGAATCCTCAATTGCCCAGAACACCATTAGGTGATGTTGTCGACGGGATTCATTCCGGGAGTGGACATCTGTTAGACAGATGATCTCAACCGTCGGGATTTTTATCCAGAAAACTGGGCATTAAATCCAGAGGTGTTTCATATGTGAATCCACAGGTGGGGTTACCCTCAGGTATACATGATGGCATCTCGCCACAATTACAAACGCTCAGTATGTGTACAGAACGACAGATCACAAGGGCAGTGGCGGTGGAGGTTCTCACATTCGTGTGGTCATACAGCCTCGTGTGTCTGGCTCCACCGTTTTCCGCTGCTCTCTCCGTTGCTAAAACGGATCATAAGACAGTTCGTCACAGTCATACTAGTGATATCTCATGGGTTTCGGAGAGCTTGCTTCTCGAATCTCCAAGGAATAATTGCACACGATCTTTGCCCGCTCATAATACGTCCAACCTGTTACAACAGGGACCGTTCTTTTACTCCTATTTACCTATGTACCGCGGCTGCAGTTTACGGGGTGGTGGTTCAGACCGCCCTCTTAAGAAAAGATATAGGGCATTACAGTATCGGTTATACCAACCATGTTACGAGCTAGGAAGCCGCTTACGGCAGCTCATTATTACAAAATTTGGTGTGCCTATATAGGTGGGTGTGAAACTCGGAAGTTTCCGACATCATCTTTCAATGTTACCCGTATTCTGTTATTTTACAGACGGGGTGGGATGGAGAACTGCGTTTATCTGCACTGAGGGTGCAAGACGTTTGACTCTATTACGTCGGTACACACTTTTCTACAAGGTGGAATCAAAGTGCAGCCTCCATTTATCCCACCTACAGCGTCATGCGACTTGAAACTGGGTTCAGATTTCTTACAGTTTTCATATTTTGAACCTTTACAATAAATGGGGATTAAGTTTCTCACTTGGAAAACGTTTTTCTTCTAGCCTTAGCTTCGGCAAGGGTTTTGTTTTCACATTTGGGTGCCTGGTATTCCAAGCCACCGTATTTGAGTTTTCTCATGACAAAACAGAACTTCGGACGAATTCCGATTTCTTATTCTTCACATCAATAAACCAATAGTGGTTCCTGTGTTGACAGCACATTCTAGAATTCTGAATGTGGTACACGCATTACGCGTCTATATGTCCCGAACGTCTACAGTACGTCATACGGATACGTTGTTTGTTCTCTATGATGCTGCCAACTGGGGTTAGCCAGTTTCTCAGCAGACATTATCCAGTTGGATAAAAATGACTACAAGTCAGGCTTACTTTAAGGCTAAGTTCCAGTCGCCTACGTCAGTAATAGCTCATCCCACAGGTTCTGTGGGAATGTCATGACCAGCGGGTCGTGGAGCGTCTACGACGCGGCTACATAGTCTTCAGTGCACACGTTGGTGCGCGTTTACACGTTATGAAACGGTTGCGGCATCAGCATCTAGCTTTGGTCGCCTACTGTTACAGGTGTCAAACAGCTCTCCAGCCCACGAGGGAAGCTTTGGTACATCCCAAGAGTACTCCAGTGACCCCTAGTGGATGAAAAAGAAAATAGGATTTTGGTACTTACCAGGTAAATCCTTTTCTTTGAATCCATAGGGGGCACTGGACGCCCACCCAGAGCAGTTTTACCTAGGTTGTATTAAGCTCAGAGGAGCTTATGGTAACACATTTTACCTAGGTTGTATTAAGCTCAGAGGAGCTTATGGTAACACATTTTAACCGATTGGTTCAAATTATAAAGGTCTATCGGTTATGGTGTCAACTGTTAAGTTGACAATAACGTTATGTGTCAACTTTGTTGTTGTCCGTTATGTTATAGGAATTCTCCATTGTCAACCTCTCTATAGTTCCTGTTCGCTCAGTAAAAAACACTGAGGTCGTACACTGAGGTACTCTGGGATATGGAGGGGTGGAGAGTTCTAAATTTAAATATTCAGTGCCTTTGTTTCTGCTACGCTGTCCATATCCCAAGAGTACTCCAGTGCCCCCTATGGATTCAAAGAAAAGGATTTACCTGGTAAGTACCAAAATCCTATTTTTACCTCAAGTCACCTCTCAACAGAAAAAGACACCGTCTTTTCAGCATCAGTCCTTTCGTTCCCATAAAGGCAAGCGGACAAAAGGACAGTCATATCTGCCCCGGGGTAGAGGAAGGGGAAAAAGACTGCAGCAGACAGCTTCTTCCCAAGAACAGAAGCCCTCTTCCGCTTCTGCCAAGTCCTCAGCATGACGCTGGGTCCTTACAAGCAGACTCAGGTACGGTGGGAGGTCGTCTCAGAAATTTCAGCGCGCAGTGGGCTCACTCGCAAGTGAACCCCTGGATCCTGCAAGTAGTATCTCAGGGGTACAAATTGGAATTCGAGACGTTTCCCCCTCGCCGGTTCCTGAAGTCTGCTTTACCAATAGCTCCCTCCGACAGGGAGGCGGTATTGGGAGCCATTCACAAGCTGTACTCCCAACAGGTGATAATAAAAGTACCCCTCCTACAACAAGGGAAGGGATATTACTCCACACTGTTTGTGGTACCGAAACCAGACGGTTCGGTGAGACCGATTTTAAATCTAAAATCTTTGAACACATATCAAAAGGTTCAAATTCAAGATGGAATCACTCAGAGCAGTGATAGCGAACCTGGAAGAAGGGGACTATATGGTGTCTCTGGACATCAAGGATGCCTATCTCCATGTCCCGATTTGCCCTTCTCACCAAGGGTATCTCAGGTTCGTAATACAGAACTGTCATTATCAGTTTCAGACGCTGCCGTTTGGATTGTCCACGGCACCCCGGGTCTTTACCAAGGTAATGGCCGAAATGATGATTCTTCTTCGAAGAAAAGGCGTATTAATTATCCCTTACTTGGACGATCTCCTAATAAGGGCAAGGTCCAGAGAACAGTTAGAAGTCGGAGTAGCACTATCTCAAGAAGTACTACAACAGCACGGGTGGATTTTAAATATTCCAAAATCGCAGCTGATTCCGACGACACGTCTGCTGTTCCTAGGGATGATTCTGGACACAGTCCAGAAAAAGGTGTTTCTCCCGGAGGAGAAAGCCAGGGAGTTAGCCGAGCTAGTCAGGAACCTCCTAAAACCAGGAAAGGTGTCAGTGCATCAATGCACAAGGGTCCTGGGAAAAATGGTGGCTTCTTACGAAGCGATTCCATTCGGCAGATTCCACGCAAGAATTTTTCAGTGGGATCTGCTGGACAAATGGTCCGGATCGCATCTTCAGATGCATCAGAAAATAACCCTGTCTCCAAGGACAAGGGTATCTCTTCTGTGGTGGCTGCAAAGTGCTCATCTCCTAGAGGGCCGCAGATTCGGCATTCAGGACTGGATCCTGGTGACCACGGATGCCAGCCTGAGAGGCTGGGGAGCAGTCACACAAGGAAGAAACTTCCAGGGAGTGTGGTCAAGCCTGGAGACTTCACTTCACATAAATATACTGGAACTAAGGGCAATTTACAATGCTCTAAGCCTAGCAAAGCCTCTGCTTCAGGGTCAGCCGGTGTTGATCCAGTCGGACAACATCACAGCAGTCGCCCACATAAACAGGCAGGGCGGCACAAGAAGCAGGAGGGCAATGACAGAAGCTGCAAGGATTCTGCAATGGGCGGAAAATCATGTGATAGCACTGTCAGCAGTGTTCATTCCGGGAGTGGACAACTGGGAAGCAGACTTCCTCAGCAGACACGACCTACACCCGGGAGAGTGGGGACTTCATCCGGAAGTCTTCCTCATGATTGTGAACCGTTGGGAAAAACCAAAGGTGGACATGATGGCGTCACGCCTCAACAAAAAACTAGACAGGTATTGCGCCAGGTCAAGAGACCCGCAGGCAATAGCTGTGGACGCTCTGGTAACACCTTGGGTGTTCCAGTCGGTGTATGTGTTCCCTCCTCTGCCTCTCTTACCCAAGGTACTGAGAATTATAAGACGGAGAGGAGTAAGAACTATACTAGTGGCTCCGGATTGGCCAAGAAGGACTTGGTACCCGGAACTTCAAGAGATGCTCACAGAGGACCCGTGGCCTCTGCCGCTAAGAAGGGACCTGCTTCAGCAGGGACCCTGTCTGTTCCAAGACTTACCGCGGCTGCGTTTGACGGCATGGCGGTTGAACGCCGGATTCTGAAGGAAAAAGGCATTCCAGATGAAGTTATTCCTACCCTGATTAAAGCTAGGAAGGATGTAACCGCACAGCATTATCACCGTATTTGGCGAAAATATGTTGCGTGGTGCGAGACCAAGAAGGCCCCGACAGAGGAATTTCATCTAGGTCGTTTCCTACATTTCCTGCAAACAGGACTGTCCATGAGCCTAAAGTTAGGGTCCATTAAGGTTCAAATTTCGGCCTTGTCGATTTTCTTTCAGAGAGAATTGGCTTCATTTCCTGAAGTTCAGACTTTTGTAAAAGGGGTACTGCATATACAGCCTCCCTTTGTGCCCCCAGTGGCACCTTGGGATCTCAATGTAGTTTTGGGATTCCTAAAATCACATTGGTTTGAGCCACTTGCCACGGTGGAATTAAAATATCTCACATGGAAAGTGGTAATGTTGTTGGCCCTGGCTTCTGCCAGGCGAGTATCTGAATTGGCGGCTTTATCCTATAAAAGCCCTTACCTGATATTTCATTCGGATAGGGCGGAATTGAGGACTCGTCCTCAATTTCTTCCTAAGGTGGTTTCAGCGTTTCACCTAAACCAACCTATTGTGGTGCCTGCGGCTACTAGGGACTTGGAGGACTCCAAGTTGCTGGACGTAGTCAGGGCCCTGAAAATATATGTTTCCAGGACGGCTGGAGTCAGGAAATCTGACTCGCTGTTTATCCTGTATGCACCCAACAAGCTGGGTGCTCCTGCTTCTAAGCAGACTATTGCGCGTTGGATTTGTAGTACAATTCAGCTTGCACATTCTGTGGCAGGCCTGCCACAGCCAAAATCTGTAAAAGCCCATTCCACAAGGAAAGTGGGCTCATCTTGGGCGGCTGCCCGAGGGGTCTCGGCTTTACAACTTTGCCGAGCAGCTACTTGGTCAGGGGCAAACACGTTTGCTAAATTCTACAAATTTGATACCCTGGCTGAGGAGGACCTGGAGTTCTCTCATTCGGTGCTGCAGAGTCATCCGCACTCTCCCGCCCGTTTGGGAGCTTTGGTATAATCCCCATGGTCCTGACGGAGTCCCCAGCATCCACTTAGGACGTTAGAGAAAATAAGATTTTACTCACCGATAAATCTATTTCTCGTAGTCCGTAGTGGATGCTGGGCGCCCATCCCAAGTGCGGATTGTCTGCAATACTTGTACATAGTTATTGTTAACAAAATCGGGTTTTTGTTGTAATGAGCCATCTTTTCAGAGGCTCCTCTGTTATCATACTGTTAACTGGGTTCAGATCACAAGTTGTACGGTGTGGCTGGTATGAGTCTTACCCGGGATTCAAAATCCTTCCTTATTGTGTACGCTCGTCCGGGCACAGTATCCTAACTGAGGCTTGGAGGAGGGTCATAGGGGGAGGAGCCAGTGCACACCACCTAGGTCCAAAAGCTTTTACTTTTTGTGCCCTGTCTCCTGCGGAGCCGCTATTCCCCATGGTCCTGACGGAGTCCCCAGCATCCACTACGGACTACGAGAAATAGATTTATCGGTGAGTAAAATCTTATTTTATGTTGTCTGGCACAATTACTGGGTGTAGTCTAGTTCATATGGCCACTCTACCTCATATTATGTCACTGGGCAGCCTGCCCCTATCCTACCCAGGGTCACTGGGCAGCCTGCCCCTGATGTACCCGGGGTCACTGTGCTCCTGTGTCACTGGGCAGCCTCTCTCGGGGGTCACTGCGCTCCTGTGTCACTGGGCAGCCTCTCTCAGGAGTCCCTGCGCTCCTGGGTCACTGGGCAGCCTCTCTCGGGAGTCCCTGCGCTCCTGGGTCACTGGGCAGCCTCTTTAGGGAGTCCCTGCGCTCCTGGGTCACTGGGCAGCCTCTCTCGGGAGTCCCTGCGCTCCTGGGTCACTGGGCAGCCTCTCTCGGGAGTCCCTGCGCTCCTGGGTCACTGGGCAGCCTCTCTCGGGAGTCCCTGCGCTCCTGGGTCACTGGGCAGCCTCTCTCGGGAGTTCCTGCGCTCCGCTCCTGGGTCACTGGGCAGCCTCTCTCGGGAGTCCCTGCGCTCCTGGGTCACTGGGCAGCCTCTCTCGGGAGTCCCTGCGCTCCTGTGTCACTGGGCAGCCTCTCTCGGGAGTCCCTGCGCTCCTGTGTCACTGGGCAGCCTCTCTCGGGAGTCCCTGCGCTCCTGGGTCACTGGGCAGCCTCTCTCGGGAGTCCCTGCGCTCCTGTGTCACTGGGCAGCCTCTCTCGGGAGTCCCTGCGCTCCTGGGTCACTGGGCAGCCTCTCTCGGGAGTCCCTGCGCTCCTGTGTCACTGGGCAGCCTGTCCTTGATTTTGCTTCATTATATCAGTTGTCTTATGGATCCCATACTCTTTACACAAGACAAGGCTTTCCACCTTTTCGGGTCAACAGTCCGTTACCCTGGTCACCATTTTAATGCTGGCTTCACAGTTGTGTACCGCTTGGCGAAAACGCTTTTCTCTTTACTTTGAGCAGTCCATCACCCAGTTACATCACTATGGCAGTCTGTTAGCATGTAGGTCCCCTGCCTTGTCTGCTTACCGTGAGATCTGCCCCTTTTGCAACGTGTTATAATGGGCAGGGGTTTGTTAATGACCCCCCCAACCACACAGAAACCCATAGAGATGTCACAATTTCCACCCAACGTCCCAGTGGTCAGGAACTGCTCAGCGCTTCTCGCCATAATGGCTGCTAGGGTTCAACACTGTTAATAATTTTCTGTCCCTGCCTATACTACTTCAGTAAGAATCTGTCTCCAGCTAGTCAGCCTTGGATGTGAGTGCAGTCGCGACAGACAATGGGGAGTAATTCCAAGTTGATCGCAGCAGGAATTTTGTTAGTAATTGGGCAAAACCATGTGCACTGCAGGGGAGGCAGATTTAACATGTGCAGAGAGTTAGATTTGGATGGGTTATTTTTATTTCTGTGCAGGGTACATACTGGCTGCTTTATTTCTTTTACGTCCTAGAGGATGCTGGGGACTCCGTAAGGACCATGGGGTATAGACTGGCTCCGCAGGAGATGGGGCACCTAAAAAGAACTTTGACTATTGGTGTGCACTGGCTCCTCTATGCCCCTCCTCCAGACCTCAGTTAGATCTTGTGCCCAGAGGAGAATGGGTGCACTGCAGACAGCTCTCCAGAGTTTTCTGTTGAAGAAGAATTTTGTTAGGTTTTTTATTTTCAGGGAATCCTGTTGGCAACAGGCTCCCTGCATCGTGGGACTGAGGGGAGAGAAGCAGGGCTGGCTTGTCAAGTTGGGCACTGCTTCTAGGCTACTGGACACCATTAGCTCCAGAGGGAGTCTTAACACAGGTCTCACCTGGGGTTCGTCCCGGAGCCGCGCCGCCGTCCTCCTCACAGATGCCGAAGATAGAAGCCGGATAGAGAAGGCAGAAGACATCTTAGGCGGCAGAAGACATCAGATCTTCATGAGGTAAGGCGTGCAGCGGTAAGCTGCGCGCCATTGCTCCTATTCACACACACACACAGAGCAGCACTGAAGGGTGCAGGACGCAGGGGGGGGCGCCCTGGGCAGCAATAAACCTCACATTTTGGCCAAATACAGTTTGATTAGGCTGCGGAGGCAGTAACTCTATGATCCCCCGCCATTTTATTGAAAAATCACTGGGACCGAAGCCCGCCGTCGGGTGGGCGGGGCTTGATCCTCAGCACTAACCAGCGCCATTTTCTCCACAGAAGCTGCATGAGGAAAACGCTGGCTCCCTGGTCTCTCTCCTGCTGAACTTCACAGGCTTGAAAAAGAGGAGGGGGGCACATTAGCGACGCAGTGAGTGGGAATTGGCATATTACATATAAAAAAGCGCTATCTGGACATATTTTTTCCAGTGTGTGTCTCTCTCTCTCGGACCTGGTTGGGGTTTTGTCCCCTTATAGGTTAATCCCTGTGTGTGTCGACATGTCTGAGGCGGAAGGCTTCTCCAAGGAGGAGGTGGAGCAAATGAGTGGTGTGTCCCTGTCGGTTGTGCCGACTCCAGATTGGATGGACAGGTGGCATATGTTGAATGCAAGTGTGGCATCTTTACATAAAAGGCTTGATAAGGTTGATTTAGGGGGAACATCAGGGGGTCAATCCTCGGATTGGACCGACTCACAGGGCCCGTCGGGGTCTCAAAAGCGTCCCTTAACACAAGACACTACTACCGACACGGATTCTGATTCCAGTGTCGACTATGACGAAGTAAAATTGCACCCTAGGGTGACTAAAACCATTCAGTGTATGATTGTGGCAATAAGGGATGTGTTGCATATTGTGGATGAACCCTCGGTCCCCGACACAAGGGTGCACATGTTTAAGGAAAAGAAACAGATTATTAATTTTCCCGCATCTCATGAATTAAATGAATTCTTTGGAAAAGCTTGGGAGACTCCGTATAAGAGACCGCAGATCCCCAAAAGAATTTATATGGCATACCCCTTCCCTAAGCAGGACAGGGAGATTTGGGAATCACCCCCCACTGTGGACAAGGCCCTAACGCGCTTGTCCAAGAAAGTGGCGCTACCGTCTCCTGACACGGCAGCCCTTAAGGACCCTGCAGATCGCAGGCAAGAAACTACCTTAAAGTGTATTTATTCTCATACGGGGGCTGTGCTACGACCGACAATTGCGTCGGCATGGGTGTGTAGCGCAATTGCAGCTTGGACAGATGAGCTGACAGATCAATTTGATAATATGGATAAGGATACTATATTCTTAACTCTAGCCCATATTAAAGACGCAGTCTTATTTATGAGGGATGCTCAAAGGGACATTGGATTGCTAGCTTCTAGGGCCAATGCCATGTCTGTCTCAGCGAGAAGATCCTTATGGACTCGCCAATGGACGGGTGATGCGGATTCCAAAAAACATATGGAAGTACTACCCTATAAGGGTGATGTATTGTTTGGGGATGGGCTGACGGACCTGGTTTCCACAGCTACAGCAGGTAAATCTAATTTTTTACCATATATTCCCCAACAGCAAAAGAAAGTAACACCCTATCAGATGCAGTCCTTTCGGTCGCACAAGTCCAAAAGAGGTCGGGGATCCTCTTTCCTCGCCAGAGGTAAGGGCAGAGGCAAGAGAGCACCTGCTTCGGCAAGTGCCCAGGAACAAAAGTCCTCCCCGGCTACTCCAAAACCCACAGCATGACGCTGGGGCTCCCCTGAGGGAGTCCGCACCGGTGGGGGCACGTCTTCGACTTTTCAGTCAGGCCTGGGTCAGTTCGGACCTGAATCCCTGGGTGTTGGAAATAGTTTCCCAGGGTTACAAATTGGAATTCGAGGAAGTGCCCCCGCGCCGATTTTTCAAATCTGCCCTACCAGCTTCCACATCGGAAAGGGATATAGTGTTAGCTGCAATTCAAACGCTGTGTATACAGCAAGTGATAATCAAGGTTCCCCTGCACCAGCAGGGAAGAGGTTACTACTCAACCCTATTTGTGGTCCCGAAACCGGACGGATCGGTCAGACCTATTTTGAATCTGAAATCCCTAAACCTGTACATAAAAAGATTCAAATTTAAAATGGAATCTCTCAGTGCGATAATAGCCAACATGGAGGAGGGGGAGTTTATGGTGTCTCTGGACATAAAGGATGCGTACCTTCATGTCCCCATATATGCCCCCATCAGGAATACCTGAGATTCGCTGTACAGGATTGTCATTACCAATTTCAGACGTTGCCGTTTGGACTCTCCGCGGCCCTGAGGATTTTCACCAAGATAATGGCGGAAATTATGGTGGTCCTGCGCAAGCATGGAGTCAAAATTATCCCATACTTGGACGATCTCCTGATAAAAGCGAGATCAAGGGAGAAATTGCTGAGCAGTGTGGCGCTCTCTCTGAGAGTGCTCCGGCAACACGGTTGGATTTTAAATCTACCGAAGTCACAGTTAATTCCGACAACTCGACTACCGTTCCTAGGTATGATACTGGATACGGAACAAAAAAAGGTCTTCCTCCCAATAGAGAAAGCCCAAGACATACAGAACATGGTCAGAGACCTGATAAAACCGAAGAGGATGTCGGTTCACCAATGCACTCGAGTTCTGGGGAAAATGGTGGCGGCCTACGAGGCCATTCCCTTCGGAAGGTTCCATGCAAGGACTTTTCAATGGGACCTTCTGGACAAGTGGTCCAGGTCCCATCTGCACTTACATCGGAAAATAACTCTGTCCCCAGGGACCAGAGTGTCCCTCCTGTAATGGTTGCAAAGTGCTCACCTCCTAGCGGGTCGCAGGTTCCGAATTCAGGATTGGATCCTGGTTACCACTGACGCGAGCCTCCGAGGATGGGGAGCGGTCACACAGGGGGAAAAAATTTCAGGGTCTTTGGTCAGACCAGGAGTCCTGTCTACACATCAATGTGTTATAACTCAGGGCCATTTACAACGGCCTTCGACAAGCGGAGAGTTTTCTTCGAACCTACCGGTTCTGATTCAATCAGACAATGTCACAGCAGTGGCTCATGTGAACCGCCAAGGTGGGACAAGAAGCAGAGTCGCAATGGCGGAAGCCACAAGGATCCTTCGCTGGGCGGAAAATCATGTAAGCGCTCTGTCAGCTGTCTTCATTCCGGGAGTGGACAACTGGGAAGCAGACTTCCTCAGCAGACACGATCTCCATCCAGGAGAGTGGGGACTTCATCAAGAAGTCTTTGCAGACGTAACACGTCTTTGGGGAACTCCTTAAATAGACATGATGGCGTCCGCCTCAACAAAAAACTTCGGAGGTATTGCACCAGGTCTCGGGACCCTCAGGCCGTAGCAGTAGATGCTCTGGTAACACCGTGGGTGTTCAAATCGGTCTACGTGTTTTCCTCCTCTTCCTCTCATCACAAAGGTGTTGAGGATCATGAGACGAAGAAGAGCACGAACGATACTCGTTGTCCCAGACTGGCCTCGAAGGGCCTGGTACTCGGATCTACAAGAGATGCTTACAGGAGATCCCTGGCCTCTTCCTCTGAGGGAAGACCTGTTGCAACAGGGGCCCTGTGTATTTCAAGACTTACCGCGGTTACGTTTGACGGCATGGCGGTTGAACGCCGAATCCTAGAGAAAAAGGGGAATCCGGAAGAGGTCATCCCTACTTTAATAAAGGCTAGGAAGGAGGTGACGATAAAACATTATCACCGTATCTGGCAAAAGTATGTGTCTTGGTGTGAGACCAAGAATGCACCTACGGAAGATTTTCATATGGGTCGTCTTCTCCACTTCCTACAGACAGGAGTGGATATGGGCCTGAAATTAGGCTCTGTTAAGGTACAGATTTCGGCCCTCTCGATTTTCTTTCAAAAGGAATTGGCTTCTCTTCCAGAAGTCCAGACGTTTGTAAAAGGAGTGCTGCACATCCAGCCACCTTTTGTGCCTCCAGTGGCACCATGGGACCTGAACGTGGTGTTGCAGTTCCTAAAATCACACTGGTTTGAACCACTTAACAAGGTTGAGTTGAAATTTCTTACCTGGAAGGTGGTCATGTTGTTGGCCTTAGCATCGGCAAGGCGAGTGTCAGAATTGGCGGCTTTGTCACACAAGAGCCCCTACTTGATTTTTCATGTGGATCGAGCTGAATTGAGGACACGTCTGCAATTTTTGCATAAAGTGGTTTCTTCGTTCCATATGAATCAACCTATTGTGGTGCCTGTGGCTATAAGTGACCTGAAGGATTCCAGATCCCTGGACGTAGTCAGGGCCTTAAAAATTTATGTAACCAGGACGGCTAGAATTAGGAAAACAGAGGCTCTGTTTGTCCTTATTGCGGCCAATAAGATTGGCGCTCCTGCTTCGAAGCAGACTATTGCTCGCTGGATCTGTAATACGATTCAGCAGGCTCACTCTACGGCTGGATTGCCGGTACCAAATTCGGTTAAGGCCCATTCCACTAGGAAGGTGGGCTCTTCTTGGGCGGCTGCCCGAGGCGTCTCGGCATTACAACTTTGCTGAGCGGCGACTTGGTCGGGGGTCAAACACTTTTGCTAAATTCTACAAGTTTGATACCCTGGCTGAGGAGGACCTTGCGTTTGCTCAGTCGGTGCTGCAGAGTCATCCGCACTCTCCCGCCTGGTTTGGCGCTTTGGTATAAACCCCATGGTCCTTATGGAGTCCCCAGTATCCTCTAGGACGTAAGAGAAAATAAGATTTTAAACCTACCGGTAAATCTATTTCTCTTAGTCCGTAGAGGATGCTGGGCGCCCGTCCCAGTGCGGAAACTTTGCAAGACTTGTATATAGTTGTTGCTTACATAAGGGTTATGTTACAGTTGACATCGGTCTTGGGCAGTTACTGTTGTTTGTTCATACTGTTAACTGGTTATGTATGTTCCAGGTTACATGGTATGATTGGTGTGGGCTGGTATGAATCTTGCCCTTGGATTGCTAAATCCTGCCTTGTATTGTCCATCTCCTCTGGGCTGATAAAGCTAATTATTTATCTTATAACATTCACTATATATTGGTAAGAGACTTAGTACGCAATGGGCGTACGGGGTACCGTAATGGTACGCACTTAGCGTAGCAGACGCTAGGCCGTGGTCGAGACGCACGAGCGGCACCTTCGCTCACGGCTTACGCTGGGTATCGAGCACGCTATAGGCGGCCCGAGCACCGTAATGCTACGCTACTAGCGTAGCGGACGCTGTGTCCACGAGAGGAACACGAGCGGCGCAGACGCTCACAGGATGACACTAAGTAAACCTTGTATGCAACACACTGAAAGGCTAAGCCTATACTGTAAACCTTGGTCTAGTAATGTTAACACAATGTAACGCTGATTAACCTCCTATTATATAAAAGCTGATTGAGCGATTGAGACGCTCAGAAACCCTCTATACTAGCTAGAGAAACACAGACACCTTGCTGAGGTTCCAACACCTTTACTAACGAGGTTTAGCTATGTAAAAAGGGGAAAACAGTTAACAGCTTATACACTACAGCACTAACATAAAACGCCTAAACAGAATAGCTGGACATAAATATACAATAGCGTCTTAATCCTAAACAATAACAGTGAGAGAGAGAATATGGCAAATACAGACAGAGAATAAGTTGGTCACAGAGAACTTACACACGGGGGGGAATGATCGCTAGCGCAGTCCTGGAACCAGCTCTCTAGTTAGTCAATGATGAAAACCTTTGTGGAGAGAAGACTGAGCTGGCCCAGGCTGGCTGTTCTTATATACACAACATACAGTACACTACAAAGGGCCCTACAATCTCATTGTTCATTGGACACAGGAATCTGTCTTCACATTATAACGAAAGGTCATAGGTTGATTCGAACAGGTGGGCTGTGACTATTTCAAACTGCTCAGGTGGGAGGGAATCTCGGGTTTCCCGCCGCATGGATAATGAACTGCAAATACAGTAAATGTCCATAAACTTCTTATAAACATAACTATACGCAGGAGCGATTAATCTCTTTCAAACCAACACCGGAATGTTACTAATAATATACTCTTCCGTTGCATACTAAACACCACTGCTCAAAACCTGTCTGACCCTTCGTATCATGTAAAGAGGGATCTCTCTGTCTATGAACCAGTTACACTAAACAAACTTACTGATATTATTAAGGGGACCATAACCTATAAAATACACTATTTAGATTAACTATGTAACGATCGAGTCGCCCGCCAGACGCACACAAACTCTACCGTAAATGCGCATACCACGCGCCTGAGCGCACGACCGTGGAGGCGCCGTCACGCAACTGCGAATATGCGCACGGGAGAGAATGTGCAGCAAGCAAGCGCATGGGGTTAGTACAAGGCATCATAGGTCGCTATATTTTTCGACTTTGACAGGGCACAGTTCTCTAACTGAGGTCTGGAGGAGGGGCATAGAGGGAGGAGCCAGTGCACACCCATAGTCAAAGTTCTTTTTAGGTGCCCTATCTCCTGCGGAGCCCGTCTATACCCCATGGTCCTTACGGAGTCCCCAGCATCCTCTACGGACTAGGAGAAATAGATTTACCGGTAGGTTTAAAATCTTATTTTTTACACTGCAAATTAGATTGCAGATTGAACACACCCCACCCAAATCTAACGCTCTCTGCACATGTTAAATCTGCCTCCCCTGCAGTGCACATGGTTTTGCCCAATTGCTAACTAAATTCCTGCTGCGATCAACTTGGAATTACCCCCAATGTTGGAATTGCTGTCGGCATTAAAGGGACGGCGACCACAATGTTACATGGCTTTTCACACAACACAAAATGGCAACTATCTGGGCCTATGAGAGCTAATGCAGAGACGGCATATAGAAATTAGTACAATACACCTATAAACCGTACTCATCACACACAGGAAAGAGCACTGTGCTGGGGAAAGGAATTTTGACATGTGCAGCTCTCCTAAAGCAAACCAAGATCTTCCATCAACCTTGTCTCTTATTCACCAGCACCACCCTGGTGTCCAGCCAGCTGACCTCGAGGAGATTGTGAAGAAGGATGTGAAGACTCTTGTGATCGGCTGTGGCATGTCCGAGGCACTACAGGTAAGACTTGTTCTGTGGTCTCTGCCTAGAAGCTGACAGGTTTGCATGAACTCTAGGGGGCAGTGTAAATCATGTAATCAAACACAACTACAGCAAGTTCTCTATACTGGCTTTTACTTGTTAGTAAATGTTGCAAGAAGGCATGTACAAAGTAAACTCCCTGGCTTAATTCTGTGCTTTTCATCCCTCTCTTTATATCATCAACCACAAAGTTCTATTTGCTTTGTGTCCTCTATCACTGTTAATAGCCCAGATGTCTAGAAACCTCCACTCCTTCATTCTAAAAAAAAAATAATAAAAAAAAAAAAATATATATATATATATATCATATTTTAGCAAACCTCTACACTAAATGGGTATTGTACTCTCTCCTGTAGCCACAAGTGTTAAACGACCGGCCTGACCACCTGAACAATGCTAGATAATAGGGGGGGGGGGGGGGGGGGGGGGTCATAGTTTTAATCTGTCTTCATTGTATCTGTACGTTTTATTTCACGGGTTTAAAGTTGAGCAATCCCCACATCTAGGTCCCAGCTTCCACGTTGGAGTACGTCACGTCCCACGCCATTGATGTACGGGTCCTCCGGACGGAGAAAGCAGTGGCGGAGTACAACAGTCTGGCCTCACAAGGAGTCCGAGTCGGTGGAGTTTTCCATTCCACCTGCTAAGTGCAATCAGCAGTAAACAGTAATGAGACCGCGACCAGAGCCTGTCAACCGTGAGACGTGGGAACAGGAATGGTCGTCTTCTCTTGTCCTAACAGACGGTATATGATGCGTTTTCATGTACATGAAGAAACGGAAAGCTTGGCCGGATTTGTGTTGTGCTTTGATTATTCCTATTTGGGACTAATCTGATGCTGATTATTAATAATCAAACCTGTAAGCAATGTTCTACCTGACAGTAACTAAGAGGTGATATTAATCCTCCTTGTTGCGGAACCTAATGATATTTATTGGTTCGCAGAGACCAGTAATGTGGCCTTAGCGATGGAAAATTGGTCTCCACATTTTTCCAAATTCATTCTAGTGAATGGGGCGATCAGCTTTCCATACAGATTAATCTATCTGCTGGGATATGCACAGACGGTTCTGTTCCTGTGTGAGGGTATGGCTAATGATCTTTGCACATATATTGCTCAGCTGTAAAGCCACAAACAGCTGTTTTATGCACAGAACCTGGTGGCCCAGTAAATTGCCCCCCATGGACGGTAACTATACTTAAAAAATTGGTGATGCCATGAAAGTGGCACTGTGAGATGTTTGTATGTCTTCCTTGTATGGAGCAGCACCTTATAATAATAATAACAACAACAACAAAAAACTGAGGGAAGACACACTAAATGACAAGGAAAATATGACCTGAATAATATAAAGTAGGTGCAATGCAACAGCTTTTATTTCAAAAATAATTGTGTGTAGAGTTGGATGTAGTGAAATAGACGTATTGACAAATGATTTGAACAGTGAGGGCCAAGCCCTGTTTCTTACAGCAATGGAACACTGTTGTGTGCTACGGCCTATATCTAGGCGTAGAAGGCAGCCCTGACGTGGGGTGATAATACTCAGATCCTGGGACCAGTTCATTTAGTCACCGATTCCTAGTGAAATGATAGGCTGCATTAGCATTGAATGTTATTTAGGCACACAACATGGCCACCTCTGCTTGTATGGGCATAGCTAAACGTAACTCTGCAATACGTTTTCTTTACAGTGGTGGTATTGGTTGTGGAGCTGAAATAGTGTGTCTGACACGGCTGTCCTGTTACTTGCTTCCCTACAAGTGTGTGTTAATTCCTACAGACCAGACCCACACTCAGAGAAAACCTGGTTACTGAGGGAACGCACACATCTTATTTTTCAGCCTAATTCCTATAACTCAGTACAGCGGTAGGGACATGGCATTGAACGTGTAACATCCAGATTACCAATGAGTTTACCACCAGATAGTTATCAATCTAACAGTGCCCATACACTTGTGCGAAGTATTGCATTGGCAGTTCAGGTACGATGAAATTGCGCCTGAACTGCCAAAGTGATTACCATGTGATAGAACGCATGGTAATGACGTGTTGGGCACGCCACTGCCGAGTGGGAGTGGCCAGCGGGTGCCTATCGCACATCGCAGTGCGATATATCACATGTGTTTTTACAAACGCATGCTATCGCACTGCGATACGATAAATATTAACTGCAGCACATACTATCATGCGACACGATATTTGAGCGGCGTGTCCCCGCATCGTCCCTAAAAATGTGCATACAATCCTTCTATTTCTCTCACAGATGTGGTTGAAATCGAAGGATTGTACCTGATATCTCACGAATATATGTGCTACATAAGGCAGGCATTCCTAACCTCGGTCCTCAAGGTTCACTAACAGTCCTAAGTTTTAGTGATAACCATGCTTGAGCACAGGTGCCTTAATACCTCAGTTATTTTGATTTACCCATCGGTGCTGAAGCCTGGATATCACTGAAACCTGCACGGTTAGTGTGCATTGTGGTTAGGAATGCCTGGTCTATGACACTTACGCATCAATTAAGCCATTCAAATATTTAATAAAATCATTTAATCACTGTCAGTATTTGCTGGGTCATCCATTATTTGCTAATGCCAGCCCAGATTTCATGTTTGGGTAATTGGGGATTTGACCATTTAGATCTAGTACTACCTGAACCAGTCCTATATTGCTTGGTTCCCATTTATGGAGAGTAAGGGACTAGTGTTACATAGCAGATGTGTCACGACAAGGTTTATATCTATGCGTCCCTTCTCAGCGCAGGAGACACTCTCCAGGTTACTATGCTGCTACTTTCGGGTTGGGAAAGCCCTTAGTTCAGAGATTAGACACCCATTACAGAAGCACCTGCCTCATATTCATTTCACAGGTGTGTTGGTATATGTTGCTACCATTCATTAATCAATATGCTTGCAATGTTGACATTAATGAAATGTTGACATGAGTAGAATGTCAACAAAGTGTCCCTGGTGGCCTTGCAGTCACTTGGTCCGACAGGTCTGGCAATATCTCCTGGCTCTGGCTGAGGACCAGCAGCGAATCAGGTGGTGTATAATCCTAATGCTCCCCTCCTATAGCCTAAAGCTGGATACACACTACAAGATTCTCTCTGTTTGGAAAGAAAATCTGGTAATGTCTGGAAGCAATTGACAATCAACCATTTGCTCCCAATATCTGGAAAATGAACAAAACCGGTTGTTTGAATAAATTGGTTTAACTCAAACTGATTTAACCAATTTGTCTGAATGACCATTTTTGTCTGTTTTTTCAGTGTTTGGGAGCAATTGGTCAATTGTCATTTGCTCCCACCCAATACCAGATTTTTTGTTCCAACCAGAATAATTGGACAGATAATCTAATCTATTGCAGATGATGTGCCTAATTCCAACACAGTGTTCGCCACATCGTTTTAGTGTGTATGCACTATGTCGCTGGCGATGTGCTTCTTCAGCAACATCGTACGTCGGACCTGCACGCCTGGCCAACATCGTGAAGTGTCTATGCACTTGCCAAGGTCAAAAGCCTGTTACTTCCACTAGGTAAGAGGCAGCCTTCCTGACGTGAGACATCTGAGGGAAGTCGTACCTCCAAAGCATCAGCCGACTGTTCAGTTACCTTAGCCACACAGGCAGCAGCCAAGTCAGGCCTAGCAATAGCACCTGTAAGGGAACATACATACTTGAGACAAGCTTCAATCCTCCTAGCCGTAGTACATACAGGTTGAGTATCCCATATCCAAATATTCCGAAATACGGACTTTTTTGAATGAGAGTGAGATAGTGAAACCTTTGTTTTCTGACGGCTCAATGTACACAAAGGTATTAATAATATCGTATTAAATGATCTTCAGGCTGTGTGTATATGGAACATAAATGCATTGTGTGAATGTAGACACACTTTGTTTAATGCACAAAGTTATAAAAAATATTGGCTAAAATGATCTTCAGGCTGTGTGTATAAGGTGTATATGTGACATAAATGCATTCTGTGCTTAGACTTAGGTCCCATCACCATGATATCTCATTATGGTATCTAATTATTCCAAAATAGCTCTGGTCCCAAGCATTTTGGATAAGGGATACTCAACCTGTACTTGAGACAAGCTTCAATCCTCCTAGCCGTAGTCTCCTTTCGGGAAGAAGCTGAAGGGACAGGGAGGGCAGAGGATTTAACTAAACGGGTTACGTATGAATCCACCAGTGGACACGTCTCCCACTTGGCACAATCAGCAGCTGGAACTTGGTAGAAAGAAGTGAAGATGCTCAGACTGAGGAAATTCATCCGTGACTAACTTTTGGCGCTTAAATAGCTGATACTTTTTAGATTCAGGGGCAGGCTCCTCTTCCTCTATTTCAGTGGTTCTCAAACTCGGTCCTCAGGACCCCACACAGTGCATGTTTTGCAGGTCACCTAGCAGGTGCACAGGTGTATTAATTACTCACTGACACATTTTAAAACGTCCACAGGTGGAGCTAATTATTTCACTTGCAATTCTGTGAGGAGACCTGCAAAACATGCCATGTGTGGGGTCCTGAGGACAGAGTTTGAGAACCTGTGCTCTATTTGAAGGATATATTAGACAGCTCTTACAAGGGCAGATACACGGGAGACTGACGCTCCTACCCTCCTGTGGGGAACCCAGAGAGAGATCAGCTGCCTCACGAGATGATGCCTCCGAGGCAGTAGGTGTAGATTGAGATGAGGGGACAGTCCGCCCAGTGGCCAGTAACATCTGTTGCAAAGCTGTGGAGGTTTGTGCAAGGCATTGCACGGAGGCTAGAGAGCACATCCACCCAAGAGGTAGACATGGCTGGGACTGGTATGGAAGGATGCATCCGATGAAGAAAACCCATAGGGGATGTTATCACTATCTAACCTAGTAACTGAAAAGGAACCCCGGGGTGTTCCTGCCCAGGGGCTGGGAGTGCTGAATGAAGAGATGTATAACAAGCTGCACATAAATCATCCTGAACCATGTCCTGAGGGGCTAAACCTATGCAACAGGAAACTAACAGAGGTGCCCCAACCTCTTTACAACCCTTGCCTTTGCCACACATAGCTGTAAGGGAATTATCACTCACAATGGTGGTCATTACGAGTTGATCGCTCGCTAGCAGTTTTTAGCAGCCGTGCAAACGCATTGTCGCCGCCCACCGGGGAGTGTATTTTCACTTTGCAGAAGTGTGAGCACCTGCAAAAGCTTTTTGTGCAAAACAAGACCAGCCCTGTAATTACTCTTCGTGTGCGTTGATTCTAACGACGGAGGGACGGCTTTTGACGTCACACACCCGCCCAGCCACGCCTGTTTTTTTTCTGCCACGCCTGTGTTTTTCTAAGTACTCTCTAAAAACGGTCAGTTGACACCCAGAAATACCCACTTCATGTCAATCTTCCTGCGTTCGGGCGTGCGACAAGAATGTTAGTTATACTCTGTGCAAACCCTATTATGGAATTGTATAACTCCCAACATTCTATTTTGGAATGCTAGAACTCCCAACGTTCTATTTTGGAATGCTAGAACTCCCAACGTTCTATTTTGGAATGCTAGAACTCCCAACGTTCTATTTTGGAATGCTGGAACTCCCAACGTTCTATTTTGGAATGCTGGAACTCCCAACGTTCTATTTTGGAATGCTGGAACTCCCAACGTTCTATTTTGGAATGCTGGAACTCCCAACGTTCTATTTTGGAATGCTGGAACTCCCAACGTTCTATTTTGGAATGCTGGAACTCCCAACGTTCTATTTTGGAATGCTAGAACTCCCAACGTTCTATTTTGGAATGCTAGAACTCCCAACGTTCTATTTTGGAATGCTAGAACTCCCAACGTTCTATTTTGGAATGCTAGAACTCCCAACGTTCTATTTTGGAATGCTAGAACTCCCAACGTTCTATTTTGGAATGCTAGAACTCCCAACATTCTATTTTGGAATGCTAGAACTCCCAACATTCTGTTTTAGAATTAGGAGTAGGAAACAAGGGACAGTTATATGCGGACAGGAATAGAAAGAACAGACAGCAAAGCTAACGCAAGTCACAGACAATGCAGAATGCAATTTAAATATCCTGCAATGGGAACTAAATCAACTACACAGCTACAGTGGCCGGTAGGTTATTAGCACTGTAGAACCCGGCTCCTTGGAGAAGTATACAGGGAGACTGGACCCAGCGTTCCCAGAGACCTGTAACTGCATTGAAGATGGCTGACGAGTGGGAAGCCAACTTACCTGCCCCCCGGTACAGGAAGTACCTGGCCTGCAGCCAGAGTCTGGGTGCTGGCATTCACAGGACAGCCATGCACCGCTGCCCAGCTGTTCTAAAAGTAGAAATTAAATAAAAGCTTTGGCAGGGGTAGAAGCAGACCCACTTTTTAAAAGGCGAACCAGCTCCTGCCGGCACCATAACGAAACTCAGGAGGCAGGGTATGGGAGGAAAGGACTGGAGCATCTGGGGATACCTAAAAGCTACACCCCATTGCCTGCCCTGTGGAGCTCTATGGAACCCGAAGAAGAAAATAAATATATTATGCACCATTGTTCCATTTACTTATGTTAAGCAAATCCTATATAATGAAAGGCTAACACTGCTACTCACCTCTATGGGGGAGTTTAAAATTGTTTATTGCGCCGGCAGCCACTAGGTGGCACCTGATGTAACAATTAAAGTGTTACTCAGTTCAGCTGTGTACAGCCAACGGCGCTGACATTACTGTTATGTTGTTTCGTTATTTTGACGGGCTGGTAACAAGTACTTCAAAAAAAAAAAAAAAAAACACTTTATGAAACACTGAAATAAAGGGTACGCCACGCTGTGCCCCAGCTCTATTGCAGCTACTACAACGTATAACGATCTGCGGTTCCTTTACCCAATTACACTGCATTAAGGCTCTAGAGGCCACAGCTGGGCAGGCAAAGATGAGACCTGTTTATCTATATATACACACAAATCCAATAGGTAGCAGTAAACATATTCAACAAGACAGAAACTAAGGACAGACACGATATAAAGACAAGTTTGTTGCAGTAAAATGATTTAAAAAACAAACAAACACATTTTACCTTAGAAATTCAAATAAATTATCAGCGCTGAATATTCTTATGTTATTGTACAGATATAAGAGCATGATAGTAATTGCTGTATTTACACTTAAACTGAAAATACCTTAAAGTCTCTGTGTTCCCCACACACACACACTGGAGGTAGCCATTTTGTGAGCAGGCCACAAAGCTTATTAAATCACTATTGACTCACTTATGGCATACGGATAATGGCTTAGCTCACAAAATGGCTGAAGCTAATGCGGTTCATTTATCAAGCGCCCTAAAAAAAAGGTGAAGTATTCACGTGGGTGATGCAGTGCGCCCCCAAAACACAGGGCCTACTTGTGACGGGAATATTGGATATTTGCGGTGACATGGGTTTTCATTCTTTCAGACAGAGAAGAACCATTCCTTAGGAGAGCGCCTTCCTGCATGGGGGATAACTCAGTCATTCCCATTCCGCAAAAAGACTGCCTGTGCCAGCTCAGAGCTGGCAGAGTTTGGGGGGGGGGGGGGGGGGGGATAGGTGTCTGTCCCATGGTATTTCTAATAACCAGGCGCATTTCACACATCTTGATGAAGGAGCACATTTTCCACTATACAGAGAACAAAAAGGTCTTCAAAAACATCTCACTTTAACCCAAATGCTAAATGAAGCAAAACAAAGTATTTTTAGTCGCATAACTGAAAAGTTTCTGTAACTACAGCAGTGGTTCTACATTGTTATGAAGACTGACTGGGTGAAGCGCGTTGGCTCGGCTCCCCTTTGGAATATTCTGAATGCCCACAGGCCCAGGTGCATGTCTAGTTTCCTGAAGCGTCTCACAGACTGGTCCTTAGATGTGCCCCGGGCAGACGTCTACCCAGCTGTCCTGCGTCCAGTGTTCTGTAACTGAGCAATCCCAGGGTGTAGGTGAAGCGCGTAATGTTCTCCAGCTGTACTCCTGGCATCTGTCCCTTCCCAGGTTACCCCGCACCTCGTGACCCATGTTCTATAAGTCACCGCCTGGCGGGTTTAGGCATCAGGAAGACTTTAACAGGTTTGCTGAAGGGTATAGTGCCCTCTATGCTGCTCTCTGTGACGGGCAAGGCCTCCGTGCTATCTCCCCAGGCGGGTTTGGATGATGGGTTTAATATTTTGCTTCTGCTGGAACTGTAGGCGAGGAGGAGGCTGACTTCAATCTGGCAGGGTTCTGTAAGAGGGGGCACGTGTTACAGGTACAGTATCCAGAAAGTACACCTCACTAATGATATATGATAGTGAGGAACATACGTAACACATGGAGATCACACAGATCTATTCATATTGACCGGCCACACAAAGCTCATTAGCTACTTACCCCTTCTTAATGCGGGGGTGAGACAAGGTACGGATGGCAAACTGCCTAACATGATGCAAACCGTGCAGATACCCCACTGTATTATACCATACTGTATTATATATACACAGGATACTGGCACAGTCTCAGAGATCATATATGCACCGTGCCTCCCTCTAGTGAGTATACCAGCACTGTGTCCTCTCCAGTCACTATACCTGCACAGCGCTTCCCTCTAGTGAGTATACCAGCACTGTGTCCCCTCCTCTCCAGTCACTATACCTGCACAGCGCCTCCCTCTAGTGCACAGGTTCTCAAACTCGGTCCTCAGGACCCCACACGGTGCATGTTTTGCAGGTCTCCTCACAGAATCACAAGTGAAATACTTAGCTCCACCTGTGGTCCTTTTAAAATGTGTCAGTGAGTAATG
Source organism: Pseudophryne corroboree (assembly GCF_028390025.1). Classification (NCBI taxonomy): domain Eukaryota; kingdom Metazoa; phylum Chordata; class Amphibia; order Anura; family Myobatrachidae; genus Pseudophryne; species Pseudophryne corroboree. The sequence goes on from NC_086445.1 coordinate 51,567,914, forward strand.
AGTACACCTGTGCACCTGCTGGGTTACCTGCAAAACATGCACTGTGTGGGGTCCTGAGGACCGAGTTTGAGAACCCCTGCTCTAGTGAGTATACCAGCACTGTGTCCCCTCCTCTCCAGTCACTATACCTGCACAGCGCCTCCCTCTAGTGAGTACACCAGCACTGTGTCCCCTCCTCTCCAGTCATTATACCTGCACAGTGCCTCCCTCTAGTGAGTACACCAGCACTGTGTCCCCTCCTCTCCAGTCACTATACCTGCACAGCGCCTCCCTCTAGTGAGTACACCAGCACTGTGTCCCCTCCTCTCCAGTCACTATACCTGCACAGTGCCTCCCTCTAGTGAGTATACCAGCACTGTGTCCCCTCCCCCCCAGTCACTATACCTGCACAGCGCCTCCCTCTAGTGAGTATATCAGCACTGTGTCCCCTCCTCTCCAGTCACTATACCTGCACAGTGCCTCCCTCTAGTGAGTATACCAGCACTGTCCCCTCCTCTCCAGTCACTATACCTGCACAGTGCCTCCCTCTAGTGAGTACACCAGCACTGTGTCCCCTCCTCTCCAGTCACTATACCTGCACAGTGCCTCCCTCTAGTGAGTACACCAGCACTGTGTCCCCTCCTCTCCAGTCACTATACCTGCACAGTGCCTCCCTCTCTAGTGAGTATACCAGCACTGTGTCCCCTCCTCTCCAGTCACTATACCTGCACAGTGCCTCCCTCTAGTGAGTATACCAGCACTGTGTCCCCTCCTCTCCAGTCATTATACCTGCACCATACCTACTATAATTTGTTATACCTGCACTGTGTACTATAAAGGGTCCGTAAAAAGCTGCAATGTGGGGTCCTGCGGGAGAAATGCCGATTTATCGGTCATGCACTTCTGTGCCATTACTCCCCTCCATCTATGTAATAATGAGCTTGTATAGGCTCTAGCCTACAAACGTCATTCCCTTGCTCTGTAATAACAAATCACAGTTCTGTACAGTTCCAACCCTTCCACTGATTACCTGTCCACGCCGTATGCGATATGTAAACCTGTGTGATCAGCCGGTGTCTCCCGGGGCCAGGATTGCGGAAGTCTGCTGGCTTAGGGTGGATAATCTGGATCTGCCCATCGGGATACACAACCTGGATAAACAGAGAGAAACCACAAGCTCTGTAAATAACAGACTGACGCCCCATACACAGGCCTCGTCATACGCACACACGTCCTTGTGCCAGTCACTGAACTCATGGTAAACGGATTGCTATGGGAAATTACTAGAAGACGCAGTCATTTGTTTTTATCCCATCATGAATGTTGAACATCACTTGCCCTATTACTGTGCAGTCATCCACTTAGAGAAATAACGGCATATTTAGGATCTATGTCGCACAGGATTGAATGACCCCATAATTTGATAATAGTTTGACTTTAAATAAATTGCAATCCTGTCACTATGCACCGTCCACAAAGGGAGGTCTGAGATAGTGAGGCACCAAGTAGTGTTAATGGTGGGAAATCATCTCGCTGTTCTCCCTCACCGCACAACTAGAACTCCGCATCCCAGCTATGACCGGTGTTCCCGGTACTGGAGGAATTTTTGCTGAGGGAAGTGGTCTCCTACTGGTCACCGTCTCTGTCAGGGCAACTTAGTCGGGAGGATATTGTTTTGGCTTTTTGATGCCCAGATGTACCGTGTGATCCTTTCATGGTGACACTGCCCCCCCTTATTGATCCCCAGATGTGCATCGCTTTAATCTGCAGTCATCATGTGATGAGGGCAGCACCCAGCAATATACTGCATCACCAGGGATAGGAAAGTATTGGAATCCATTATACACTGCACAGTGTACCCATCACTTTATAGTACTGGCAGCCATTTATTGGGCTGACCCTGTAATTCATACCAGTGCAGTCTATCACTTCATTAGGAATTAGTGACAACAGAGGTACGTCAGCTACATAAACAAAACTTTATTGTTCTCAACACAGACAATCTAGGTCCCTTGAAGCAGACCATCTGACGGTACAATCACAATGTATTTGGCCATACCTGAACCTTGACAGTGTTCTGTGGATCCTGAACACTCTCCAATGTGGCGTCAACATCCAGAGCTACAATCAAACCCGAGGTGAATCGGATGGGGTTATCGGACTCTTCAGCTGGCTCAATAATGTGAGCAGAAGCTCTGTGGATCTGGAGAGTAAGAGCTGAAATGTCACATCTAACACACATATACATATATACCCCCAGGAAACCGGCATTATAGAGATGTCCATGGTATATGTATCCACAGAACTTTGAAACAAAAGCCACATTTTCATGGCAAGTCCACTCAACAGACGTTTTTGCATAAATAAAACCATTATACAGCATATTATCGCTTACAGGAATAACTTTCTTTAAATAGGACTTCTGCCTGAAATCGCCTGTTGAAAACTCAGGAACATAGGGGGTCATTCCGAGTTGTTCGCTCGTTATTTTTCGCAACGGAGCGATTAGTCGCTAATGCGCATGCGCAATGTCCGCAGTGCGACTGCGCCAAGTAAATTTGCTATGCAGTTAGGTATTTTACTCACGGCATTACAAGGTTTTTCTTCGTTCTGGTGATCGTAATGTGATTGACAGGAAGTGGGTGTTTCTGGGCGGAAACTGGACGTTTTATGGGTGTGTGTGAAAAAAACGCTACAGTTTCTGGGAAAAACGCAGGAGTGGCTGGAGAAACAAAGGAGTGTCTGGGCGAACGCTGGGTGTGTTTGTGACGTCAAACCAGGAACGACAAGCACTGAACTGATCGCAGATGCCGAGTAAGTGTGGAGCTACTCAGAAACTGCTAAGTGTCTATTCGCAATTTTGCTAATCGTTCGTTCGCAATTTTGATAAGCTAAGATTCACTCCCAGTAGGCGGCGGCTTAGCGTGTGCAATGCTGCTAAAAGCAGCTAGCGAGAGAACAACTCTGAATGAGGGCCATAATGGGCTCGATTCAATTCAGCGCGAGTTGAATAGTGTCAGGAAGAAAGTCCCGGAGCTATTCAATTCAGTGTGCTGTTATGTCGGAGATTTCAACAAAAGGACGAGGACAGAGGCTGGTCCCATATAGGAGATCATTTGCAGTTCACATATACGTATATTAATCATGCTGTCTTCTTATGATACCCCATTTCCATGTAAACCATACTCCTATCAATTATTGATGGAAATATTCAGGATTATAAGTAATGGATGGCGCTTGTCCTGTACAAACGCTCAGACATAATTATTAGGGGGTTACCTGCTCTGGAAGGGTGAGACGGAGGAAGCTGCTCTGCCGCAGGGTGGTCTGCAGGATTTTCACCATTTCTAAGGGTTTGGAGTTAACAAGCCGGGGCATTAGATCCAGCAGCTTGTCCACAAAGCTGTCCTGCATATGTGGGAGCTCAGAGATGAAACACCTGGATGGGGGAGGGGGGTGACACAAGACGGAACCGTGATCATATAACTGCGCTGACTGACTTATAGTACAGTGACACAGTACGTCATACCGGCAGCATATACAATGGTGGTACTGGGGTCATGTCTGAAATGTTGGGCTTCGTTACTGCCCGTTCACTGCTGTATATGCTGCTATGTAATCGCATACCGATGCTTACTTATACGTACGACTGATATTGCATGCATGCTCATGACTGCTCACATAAAGGGTAAATGCAAAGTGGATTTACGCACTACAGTACATGTCGGACAGCGTGATCCATAGACAATGTTTTATTACTGTGACCCAATCACTTCTTGCACTCATGAAAACAGATTGCAACAGCGTCATTATGAGAATATTAGCATAACCGGGAGGGATTTAGCTGCAGTCAGCCAATCAGTTGCATCCGCCAGTACATCATCAGGTCGCAACTTCCACCTGCAAATGATTTGTCTCAAAGCAGCAGCATGTTTGTATTTTTAACCCTGAGATTGTGGAAAACCTCAACGCTCAGCAGTAAGAGCTGCATATGTGCATGTAATGAAAGAATGAGTCGGTGCCATCTGATAACAGCTAAAAGGCAGGTTCCCTCTGATGGCTGAGTGTAGAACAGGGGGGGAAAAGCCAGCTACACTTGCTGAAAAAAATGTAAGTCCCAGGCTCCAATTATCCACTCGTCTATACCCCACGGTCTACATGCTCCAGTGTCCCCTAGTGGATGAAGGAGAAAATAGGCAGAGTTTAGAAGCCATATAGGAGGGCACTTACCTCTGGAAGGAATCCACCTCCTGCAGGAACTGCTCACACAGGCTGAATAGCGGCTCCATGCTGTATAAATCAGAGGCACCGAATGGAATAAGTAAAGGCACAGGAAAATACAACAAGAACTTTAACGATTTTCAATACAATTTTCTTTTACTTCCTTAATCAGGTCGGCCACCTACAGACAAGATTCATGAGAAAGGTGCCAAGCAGTCCACTAGGAACTCAAAACCAATCATCTGGCCATTGGCCCATTTTCTTGGCCACCTCTTCAGTGTGTAGGTGACTGATCTGGTTTCATTTAACCGTTACCTCATTACTGCAACATCACAATCGAATACTAGGACAATTACCAGCTCCGATTATAATGGTGAGAGCATGCCACACCTATAAAATAGTAGTCACCCCCAACCTCCGGGACCCCCTCTCGATGAGCTCTCACCCTTTAGTGGTCCGAGCGGTCACAAGGAGCTGGAGAGCATTTGCCTGTAACCTCATGTGATGTATAATGGCCACTTGTCTGTTCTCCAGCCCGCTGTACATAAACTCCATCTTGTACGTGTCTTCCAGGATCTGGAGTAAAAGCAGAGAGACCAGACAGGATACTAGAGAGCTGGTAAACATAACACTCCAGAGGAGCATTTCCCATGTATCCCATCACACAGGTCATCTGAGTAACAGGGCACATACTACGCACCTGTTTCACAGCCGCAGCAGTCAGAGAATTCTGCTTCACATACAGGGGGGCAGCCAGGCTCCATAACTTCTCATTCAGTGCCTGAAATCCACACAGACATCAGAAACGGAGTGATGGGATCCCCACCACAGGATTAGGGAGAGTCATGTGTGAGAGTTCTACTGTACAGTATGGGAGGATGGCGAAACGCGTTTCCAGCAGGCTAGAGAACATGGCTTGCAGGAAGTAAGCAAGTCCCCTCGATTTACCAAAAGCTTGCTCAATAGTGGCAGGGAAACATGGATATCCCCTCCTACATGGGCCTATCTATTATCATGTATAGCCAAGAATAGTTGATAGATTACGAATAAACCAGGAACATACTTGTGAAAGACAAGGCGTCTGTAAAAAAAAAAAAATGTCTGAAGGACGGAAGGATTGGAGGGGGCGTGGCTATGCACAATAGGAGGTGTGGTTTTTGGTTGTTACTGTACTTTAAATACAAAGCATACTCTGCAGGGCATATTACACTGCAGAATCATGGATATAACTATTACGGTGTGCATCTACCCCCCCCAATTCTGGTACTATGAAACTGTGACTATTTAGCACACACCTTAAACCCAGCAACAGTGGTGCGCCCAGCTAGATGGCCCTGTGGTATACCTTCGTTAAAGTAGAAAAGTCACTTGCTTCCCACTGTAGTCTTAATAGCGGAATACTGCCCCTCACCCACCCTCTTTACAACGGGTGTTAGAAAATTAGAAGGAATAAAAGAAAATAAGAGTGTGATAAAACAGGCGCCTCTCCGTGTACGGAGACGATGGAACACCTTGTCATTATACACAAGCACATGTGGAGAGAGACAAACCTTGATGAGCAGCAAGTGACAACGCAGGTAGGTGGCGGAGAAATCCGCCATGCCAGACAGCTCAGACTGGAGCTCCCCAATTCTCTGCAGGTCCCTGGAGGGGAACATATACAAGAAATTAGCACATTCAGCATCATTACCAAAGTCTCTCATTAGAGGAGCAATTGCATGAATTATTTTAGAATGATTTGACTTGGCACATTGTGATTTCTACAAATAGAGTGACAAATCTGAATTATCCCGCCGTTTCACTATCGCAAAAGGAAAGTGGTAATAATTCAGGTGTTGGCGTCCAATGGGCGGCAGAGCCACTTATAAAATGTTGCACCAGCCCCGCCTAGTCACAATAGATATTTTAGTTTTATTTAGATCTTTCCCATTTGTGATATTAACTAAAATAAGAATTTACTTACCGATAATTCTATTTCTCGGAGTCCGTAGTGGATGCTGGGGTTCCTGAAAGGACCATGGGGAATAGCGGCTCCGCAGGAGACAGGGCACAAAAAGTAAAGCTTTAGGATCAGGTGGTGTGCACTGGCTCCTCCCCCTATGACCCTCCTCCAAGCCTCAGTTAGGTACTGTGCCCGGACGAGCGTACACAATAAGGAAGGATTTATGAATCCCGGGTAAGACTCATACCAGCCACACCAATCACACTGTACAACCTGTGATCTGAACCCAGTTAACAGTATGATAACAGCGGAGCCTCTGAAAAGATGGCTCACAACAATAATAACCCGATTTTTGTAACTATGTACAAGTAATGCAGATAATCCGCACTTGGGATGGGCGCCCAGCATCCACTACGGACTCCGAGAAATAGAATTATCGGTAAGTAAATTCTTATTTTCTCTATCGTCCTAGTGGATGCTGGGGTTCCTGAAAGGACCATGGGGATTATACCAAAGCTCCCAAACGGGCGGGAGAGTGCGGATGACTCTGCAGCACCGAATGAGAGAACTCCAGGTCCTCCTTAGCCAGGGTATCAAATTTGTAGGATTTTACAAACGTGTTTGCCCCTGACTAAATAGCCGCTCGGCAAAGTTGTAAAGCCGAGACCCCTCGGGCAGCCGCCCAAGATGAGCCCACCTTCCTTGTGGAATAGGCATTTACATATTTTGGCTGTGGCAGGCCTGCCACAGAATGTGCAAGCTGAATTGTATTACACATCCAACTAGCAAAAGTCTGCTTAAAAGCAAGAGCACCCAGTTTGTTGGGTGCATACAGGATAACAGCAAGTCAGTTTTCCTGACTCCAGCCGTCCTGGAACCTATATTTTCAGGGCCCTGACCACATCTAGCAACTTGGAGTCCTCCAAGTCCCTAGTAGGCGCAAGACACCACAATAAGCTGGTTCAGGTGAAACACTGACACCACCTTAGGGAGAGAACTGGGGACGAGTCCGCAGCTCTGCCCTGTCCGAATGGACAAACAGATATGGGCTTTTTTGAGAAAAAAACCACCAATTTGACACTCGCCTGGTCCAGGCCAGGTCCAAGAGCATGTTCACTTTTCATGTGAGATGCTTCAAATCCACAGATTTGACTGGTTTTAAACCAATGTGTTTTGAGGAATCCCAGAACTACGTTGAGATCCCACAGTGCCACTGGAGGCACAAAAGGGGGTTGTATATGCAATACTCCCTTGACAAACTTCTGGACTTCAGGAACTGAAGCCAATTCTTTCTGGAAGAAAAATCGACAGGGCCGAAATTTGAACCTTAATGGACCCCAATTTGAGGCCCATAGACACTCCTGTTTGCAAGAAATGCAGGAATCGACCGAGTTGAAATTTCTTCGTGGGGCCTTCCTGGCCTCACACCACGCAACATATTTTCGCCACATGTGGTGATAATGTTGTGCGGTCACCTCCTTTCTGGCTTTGACCAGGGTAGGAATGACCTCTTCCTGAATGCCTTTTCCCTTAGGATCCGGCGTTCCACCGCCATGCCGTCAAACGCAGCTGCGGTAAGTCTTGGAACAGACATGGTACTTGCTGAAACAAGTCCCTTCTTAGCGGCAGAGGCCATAAGTCCTCTGTGAGCATCTCTTGAAGTTCCGGGTACCAAGTCCTTCTTGGCCAATCCGGAGCCATGAGTATAGTTCTTACTCCTCTACGTCTTATAATTCTCAGTACCTTAGGTATGAAAAGCAGAGGATGGAACACATACACCGACTGGTACACCCACGGTGTTACCAGAATGTCCACAGCTATTGCCTGAGGGTCTCTTAACCTGGCGCAATACCTGTCCCGTTTTTTGTTCAGACGGGACGCCATCATGTCCACCTTTGGTAATTCCCAACGGTTTACAATTATGTGGAAAACTTCCCCATGAAGTTCCCACTCTGCCGGGTGGAGGTCGTGCCTACTGAGGAAGTCTGCTTCCCAGTTTCCATTCCCGGAATGAAACACTGCTGACAGTGCTATCACATGATTTTCCGCCCAGCGAAAAGTCCTTGCAGTTTTTGCCACTGCCCTCCTGCTTCTTGTGCCGCCCTGTCTATTTACGTGGGCGACTGCCGTGATGTTTTATCCCACTGGATCAATACCGGCTGACCTTGAAGCAGAGGTCTTGCTAAGCTTAGAGCATTATAAATTTACCCTTAGCTATATTTATGTGGAGAAAAATCTCCAGACTTGATCACACTCCCTGGAAATTTTTTCCTTGTGTGACTGCTCCCCAGCCTCTCGGGCTGGCCTCCGTGGTCACCAACATCCAAAACTGAATGCCGAATCTGCGGCCCTCTAGAAGATGAGCACTCTGTAACCACCACAGGAGAGACACCCTTGTCCTTGGATATAGGGTTATCCGCTGATGCATCTGAAGATGCGATCCGGACCATTTGTCCAGCAGATCCCACTGAAAAGTTCTTGCATGAAATCTGCCGACTGGAATTGCTTCGAAGGAAGTCACCATTTTTTTACCATGGCCCTTGTGCAATGATGCACTGATTTTAGGAGGTTCCTGACTAGCCCGGATAACTCCCTGGCTTTCTCTTCCGGGAGAAACACCTTTTTCTGGACTGTGTCCAGAATCATCCCTAAGCACAGGAGACTTGTTGTCGGGATCAGCTGCGATTTTGGAATCTTTAGAATCCACCCCTGCTGTTGTAACAGTATCCGAGATAGTGCTACTCCGACCTCCAACTGTTCCCTGGACTTTGCCCTTATCAGGAGATCGTCCAAGTAAGGGATAATTAAGACGCCTTTTCTTCGAAGAAGAACCATCATTTCGGCCATTACCTTGGTAAAGACCCGGGGTGCCGTAGACAATCCAAACGGCAGCGTCTGAAACTGATAGTGACAGTTCTGTACCACGAACCTGAGGTACCCTTAGTGATAAGGGCAAATTTGGGACATGGAGGTAAGCATCCCTGATGTCTCGGGACACCAGATAGTCCCCTTCTTCCCGGTTCGTTATCACTGCTCTGAGTGACTCCATCTTGATTTGAACCTTTGTAAGTGTTCAAATTTTTTTAGATTTAGAATAGGTCTCACCTAGCCTTCTGGCTTCAGTACCACAATATAGTGTGGAATAATACCCCTTTTCTTGTTGTAGGAGGGGTAATTTAATTATCACCTGCTGGGAATACAGCTCGTGAATTTTTTCCCATACTGCCTCCTTGTCGGAGGGAGACCTTGGTAAAGCAGCCTTCAGGAGCCTGCGCAGGGGAAACGTCTCGACATTCCAAACTGTACCCCTGGGATTCTACTTGTAGGATCCAGGGGTCCTGTACGGTCTCAGCGTCATGCTGAGAGCTTGTCAGAAGCGGTGGAACGCTTCTGTTCCTGGGAATGGGCTGCCTGCTGCAGTCTTCTTCCCTTTCCTCTATCCCTGGGCAGATATGACTCTTATAGGGACGAAAGGACTGAAGCTGAAAAGACGGTGTCTTTTTCTGCAGAGATGTGACTTAGGGTAAAAACGGTGGATTTTCCAGCAGTTGCCGTGGCCACCAGGTCCGATGGACCGACCCCAAATAACTCCTCTTCCTTTATACGGCAATACACCTTTGTGCCGTTTGGAATCTGCATCACCTGACCACTGTCGTGTCCATAAACATCTTCTGGCAGATATGGACATCGCACTTACTCTTGATGCCAGAGTGCAAATATCCCTCTGTGCATCTCGCATATATAGAAATACATCCTTTAAATGCTCTATAGTCAATAAAATACTGTCCCTGTCAAGGGTATCAATATTTTTAGTCAGGGAATCCGACCAAGCCACCCCAGCTCTGCACATCCAGGCTGAGGCGATCGCTGGTCGCAGTATAACACCAGTATGTGTGTATATACTTTTTATGATATTTTTCCAGCCTCCTGTCAGCTGGCTCCTTGAGGACGGCCCTATCTATAGACGGTACCGCCACTTGTTCTGAAAAGCGTGTGAGCGCCTTATCCACCCTAAGGGGTGTTTCCCAACGCGCCCTAACTTCTGGCGGGAAAGGGTATACCGCCCATATTTTCTATCGGGGGGAACCCACGCATCATCACACACTTCATTTAATTTATCTGATTCAGGAAAAACTATGGTAGTTTTTTCACATCCCACATAATACCCTCTTTTGTGGTACTTGTAGTATCAGAAATATGTAACACCTCCTTCATTGCCCTTAACGTGTGGCCCTAATAAGGAATACGTTTGTTTATTCACCGTCGACACTGGATTCAGTGTCCCTGTCTGTGTCTGTGTCGACCGACTAAAGTAAACGGGCGTTTTAAAACCCCTGACGGTGTTTTTGAGACGTCTGGACCGGTACTAATTGTTTGTCGGCCGTCTCATGTCGTCAACCGACCTTGGCGCGTGTTGACATTATCACGTAATTCCCTAAATAAGCCATCCATTCCGGTGTCGACTCCCTAGAGAGTGACATCACCATTACAGGCAATTGCTCCGCCTCCTCACCAACATCGTCCTCATACATGTCGACACACACGTACCGACACACAGCACACACACAGGGAATGCTCTGATAGAGGACAGGACCCACTAGCCCTTTGGAGAGACAGAGGGAGAGTTTGCCAGCACACACCAAAAACGCTATAATTATATAGGGACAACCTTATATAAGTGTTTTCCCTTATAGCATCTTTTTTATATATTTCTAACGCCAAATTAGTGCCCCCCCTCTCTGTTTTAACCCTGTTTCTGTAGTGCAGTGCAGGGGAGAGCCTGGGAGCCTTCCCTCCAGCCTTTCTGTGAGGGAAAATGGCGCTGTGTGCTGAGATAGGCCCCACCCCTTTTTCGGCGGCCTCGTCTCCCGCTCTTAACGGATTCTGGCAGGGGTTAAATATCTCCATATAGCCCCCGGAGGCTATATGTGAGGTATTTTTAGCCAAAAAAGGTTTTCATTTGCCTCCCAGGGCGCCCCCCTCCCAGCGCCCTGCACCCTCAGTGACTGCCGTGTGAAGTGTGCTGAGAGGAAAATGGCGCACAGCTGCAGTGCTGTGCGCTACCTTAAGAAGACCGAGGAGTCTTCTGCCGCCGATTCTGGACCTCTTCTCGTTTCAGCATCTGCAAGGGGGCCGGCGGCGAGGCTCCGGTGACCATCCAGGCTGTACCTGTGATCGTCCCTCTGGAGCTAATGTCCAGTAGCCAAGAAGCCAATCCATCCTGCACGCAGGTGAGTTCACTTCTTCTCCCCTAAGTCCCTCGTTGCAGTGATCCTGTTGCCAGCAGGACTCACTGTAAAATAAAAAACCTAAAGCTAAACTTCTCTAAGCAGCTCTTTAGGAGAGCCACCTAGATTGCACCCTTCTCGGCCGGGCACAAAAATCTAACTGAGGCTTGGAGGAGGGTCATAGGGGGAGGAGCCAGTGCACACCACCTGATCCTAAAGCTTTACTTTTTGTGCCCTGTCTCCTGCGGAGCCGCTATTCCCCATGGTCCTTTCAGGAACCCCAGCATCCACTAGGACGATAGAGAAATTCTGATACTTTTTATTTTAAGTACTAAATATTTGACTATATTAGTACATGACCTTGGATAAAAAATAAATAAATCTATATATATCTACATGGTAACTGCAGCACGAGACCGTTATCTGCCCTCAGCCCCCCACACCCTAGTGAGGCAGAAGCTCCAGTTACCGGATGGTGAACTCCAGCAGTTCCTGTGTCCCCTGCGTCCCCAGGTTCTGCAGGTTATGGATCCTCTCCAAGCTGTTCTGTAGAAACTGCTGGGATGGATCCTCATGAGTGGACTCGCGCTCCAGATCCGGAATCCACGACCACTTCACACCCGGCAGCTACGGGGGAAAGAGGGCAGGTCAGGGACACTGAAACATCAATCAGACCCTCAGGAGAGGTTTACACCAGGGGAACTCAACCCTCACGTTTTCCCAACAGGTCATGTTCTCGGGATTTCTGTCTGTGGAAGCCGGTAAGATAATTACTGACCCAGCAACAGAGACTAACTCTCCTGTGCATGATTAGAGACATCCACAAAACTTGACCTGTTGGTGGTACTTGGGGACTGAGTTGAGAACCCATGGTTTAGGTTTAGGATGAGCAGAGTCAACATCTGGCTTGGGCAGCCCTGTGACCAGTGGTAGGCTGACTTTGGGTCTGCAGCTGCTGTGGAACTACAAGCCCCAATAGGCCACTTAAAAAATGTGCTCTCCTGAAATATAATCCTTACAGGTTTCATTTCTTGGAGGTTTATTCTTGGTTTATTTAAGCTTTAAATACATCACAGAATTAGGTTTTTAACTTGAATAATTGTAATATTATTAGCGCTATAACTAGCAGGTGAGAGGAGACCTCCTCTCCAGACTTACACTCAGAGCTGGAACCAGGTGCGAGAGGCTGTCCCGCAGGTAGGCATAGTGGTGGAACGTGTGGTCAGAGAACAGGGCTGGCATGGTTGGGCAGGTCTTTGCTGCATTGAAAATCAGAACCAAAACTGCTATATCTGGAAACCAGAGTGAAGGTCAAGTCTTCACAGAAACAGGAGGAGAAACACACAGCCGGCGCTGGGTAATGCAACTTGTGACATCGCTGAACTACAACACCATCTTCAGGGATCGGCTGGAAACCTGGCACTTGCCAAGACATCTGTACAGAACACAGAGAGAGCGGCTGACTGCTTATACTGAGAACAAAGGATACACGCTGGATCATCCATGTTTGGTTCTGGGGTATCGAAGAACGGGTGGGTACTCAGAAGCTCAGGAACCAGGGAAAGCACCAAGGTGGGGTGTCTGCAACCCAGGAACTTCAGACATCTGCCGGATGAGACGTATTATCATTAGTGTTCATTCTAGCACCCTGCACCTTTCAAAATCCATGCAGTTCCTCTATCCTGCCTGGGGTGTCACTCTCTGCTGTGGTGCTTCTCAGCACACTCTGATCTGTTACTCAGTGCTGTGATACAAACCTGTGTGTGCTGAGAAGCATCACAGCAGAGAGTGACACCCCAGGCAGGAAAGAGGAACTGCACAAGATTTGAAAGGTGCAGGGTGCTAGAATGAACACTAATCATGAAATGAAGCAGAAAGGCTGAGAGCGGACATCTAACCTCATTTGTAGGAGATATCTGCGACAGAGCGTGCGTAATATAGGGCTACAACAGGCAACAGGAGCATGAAAAGGCTCGTTATATATATGTTTACACTTATTGTACAATTAAACGGTTTGGGAACCACTGAATTAAGGGCAGTGTTTGGGCGATGAACACAATGCTGGAACTGCACCTTTTCATCGCCACGATTTTGCCCCTTAAATTGAGCATTTTATTTTGCAGTCCTATATGGGCGTATAATATAACGCACAGTTTAGGGGCTACCATATGAAAATGCACAGCACCGTGCACATGTCAAATGAATGGTTATTGGAAGCGGACGTTTATGAAGCACTGTAGAATCTAATTACACATCATACAATGGTGCATAAAAGTAATCATGTTAAAAATTAACTTAAAAAGTGAAACCTTATTTCTCTGACGTCCTAAGTGGATGCTGGGGACTCCGTAAGGACCATGGGGAATAGCGGCTCCGCAGGAGACAGGGCACAAAAGTAAAAGCTTTAGGATCAGGTGGTGTGCACTGGCTCCTCCCCCTATGACCCTCCTCCAAGCCTCAGTTAGATCTTTGTGCCCGGCCGAGAAGGGTGCAATCTAGGTGGCTCTCCTAAAGAGCTGCTTAGAGTAAAAGTTTTGTTAGGTTTTTTATTTTCAGTGAGTCCTGCTGGCAACAGGCTCACTGCATCGAGGGACTTAGGGGAGAAGAAGTGAACTCACCTGCGTGCAGGATGGATTGGCTTCTTAGGCTACTGGACACTAGCTCCAGAGGGACGATCACAGGTACAGCCTGGATGGTCACCGGAGCCGCGCCGCCGACCCCCTTGCAGATGCTGAAGAGAGAAGAGGTCCAGAAATCGGCGGCTGAAGACTTCCCAGTCTTCTTAAGGTAGCGCACAGCACTGCAGCTGTGCGCCATTGCTCTCAGCACACTTCACACCAACGGTCACTGAGGGTGCAGGGCGCTGGGGGGGGCGCCCTGGGCAGCAATGAAAGTACCTATGCTGGCTAAAAATACATCACATATAGCCCCTGGGGCTATATGGATGTATTTAACCCCTGCCAGGTTGTCAGAAAAACAGGAGAAGAAGCCCGCCGAAAAGGGGGCGGGGCCTATTCTCCTCAGCACACAGCGCCATTTTCCCTCACAGAACTGCTGGTGGGAAGGCTCCCAGGCTCTCCCCTGCACTGCACTACAGAAACAGGGTTAAAACAGAGAGGGGGGGCATTTTTGTGGCGATATTATTACATATTAAGATGCTATAAGGGAAAACACTTATATAAGGTTGTCCCTGTAAAATTATAGCGTTTTGGTGTGTGCTGGCAAACTCTCCCTCTGTCTCCCCAAAGGGCTAGTGGGGTCCTGTCCTCTATCAGAGCATTCCCTGTGTGTGTGCTGTGTGTCGGTACGTGTGTGTCGACATGTATGAGGACGATGTTGGTGAGGAGGCGGAGCAATTGCCTGTAATGGTGATGTCACTCTCTACGGAGTCGACACCGGAATGGATGGCTTATTTAGGGAATTACGTGATAATGTCAACAAGCTGCAAGGTCGGTTGACGACATGAGACGGCCGGCAAACCAATTAGTACCTGTCCAGGCGTCTCAAACACCGTCAGGGGCTTTAAAACGCCCATTACCTCAGTCGGTCGACACAGACACGGACACTGACTCCAGTGTCGACGGTGAAGAAACAAACGTATTTTCCATTAGGGCCACACGTTACATGTTAAGGGCAATGAAGGAGGTGTTACATATTTCTGATACTACAAGTACCACAAAAAAGGGTATTATGTGGGGTGTGAAAAAACTACCTGTAGTTTTTCCTGAATCAGATAAATTAAATGAAGTGTGTGATGATGCGTGGGTCTCCCCTGATAGAAAATTAAAGGCGCTCACACGCTTATCAAAACAAGTGGCGTTACCGTCTCCAGATACGGCCGCCCTCAAGGAGCCAGCTAATAGGAGGCTGGAAAATATCCTAAAAAGTATATACACACATACTGGTGTTATACTGCGACCAGCGATCGCCTCAGCCTGGATGTGCAGCGTTGGGGTGGCTTGGTCGGATTCCCTGACTGAAAATATTGATACCCTTGACAGGGACAGTATTTTATTGACTATAGAGCATTTAAAGGATGCATTTCTATATATGCGAGATGCACAGAGGGATATTTGCACTCTGGCATCAAGAGTAAGTGCGATGTCCATGTCTGCCAGAAGATGTTTATGGACACGACAGTGGTCAGGTGATGCAGATTCCAAACGGCACTATTGCCGTATAAGGGGGAGGAGTTATTTGGGGTCGGTCCATCGGACCTGGTGGCCACGGCAACAGCTGGAAAATCCACCTTTTTACCCCAAGTCACATCTCAGCAGAAAAAGACACAGTCTTTTCAGCCTCAGTCCTTTCGTCCCCATAAGGGCAAGCGGGCAAAAGGCCAGTCATATCTGCCCAGGGGTAGAGGAACGGAAGAAGACTGCAGCAGGCAGCCCCTTCCCAGGAACAGAAGCCCTCCACCGCTTCTGCCAAGTCCTCAGCATGTCGCTGGGGCCGTACAAGCGGACTCAGGTGCGGTGGGGGGGGTCGTCTCAAGAGTTTCAGCGCACAGTGGGCTCACTCGCAAGTGGACCCCTGGATCCTACAAGTAGTATCCCAGGGGTACAGATTGGAAATTCGAGACGTCTCCCCCTCGCAGGTTCCTGAAATCTGCTTTACCAACGTCTCCCTCCGACAGGGAGGCAGTATTGGAAACAATTCACAAGCTGTATTCCCAGCAGGTGATAATCAAAGTACCCCTCCTACAACAAGGAAAGGGGTATTATTCCACACTATTTGTGGTACTGAAGCCAGACGGCTCGGTGAGATTTATTCTAAATCTGAAATCTTTGAACACTTACATACAAAGGTTCAAATCAAGATGGAGTCACTCAGAGCAGTGATAGCGAACCAGGAAGAAGGGGACTATATGGTGTCCCTGGACATCAAGGATGCTTACCTCCATGTCCCAAATTGCCCTTCTCACCAAGGGTACCTCAGGTTCGTGGTACAGAACTGTCACTATCAGTTTCAGACGCTGCCGTTTGGATTGTCCACGGCACCCCGGGTCTTTACCAAGGTAATGGCCGAAATGATGATTCTTCTTCAAAGAAAAGGCGTCTTAATTATCCCTTACTTGGACGATCTCCTGATAAGGGCAAGGTCCAGAGAACAGTTGGAGGTCGGAGTAGCACTATCTCAAGTAGTTCTACGACAGCACGGGTGGATTCTAAATATTCCAAAATCGCAGCTGATTCCGACGACACGTCTGCTGTTACTAGGGATGATTCTGGACACAGTCCAGAAAAAGGTGTTTCTCCCGGAGGAGAAAGCCTGGGAGTTATCCGAGCTAGTTAGGAACCTCCTAGAACCAGGCCAAGTGTCAGTGCATCAATGCACAAGAGTCCTGGGAAAAATGGTGGCTTCTTACGAAGCGATTCCATTCGGCAGATTTCATGAAAGAATTTTTCAGTGGGATCTGCTGGACGAATGGTCCGGATTGCATCTTCAGATGCATCAGCGGATAATCCTGTCTCCAAGGACAAGGGTGTCTCTTCTGTGGTGGCTGCAGAGTGCTCATCTACTAGAGGGCAGCAGATTCGGCATTCAGGACTGGGTCCTGGTGACCACGGATGCCAGCCTGAGAGGCTGGGGAGCAGTCACACAGGGAAGAAATTTCCAAGGAGTGTGGTCAAGTCTGGAGACTTCTCTCCACATAAATATACTGGAGCTAAGGGCAATTTACAATGCTCTGAGCCTAGGAAGACCTCTGCTTCAAAGTCAACCGGTGCTGATCCAGTCGGACAACATCACGGCAGTCGCCCACGTAAACAGACAGGGTGGCACAAGAAGCAGGAGGGCAATGGCAGCAAGGATTCTTCGCTGGGCGAAAAATCATGTGATAACACTGTTAGCGATGTTCATTCCGGGAGTGGACAACTGGGAAGCAGACTTCCTCAGCAGGCACGACCTCCACCCGGGAGAGTGGGGACTTCATCTGGAAGTCTTCCACATGATTGTGAACCGTTGGGAAAGACCAAAGGTGGACATGATGGCGTCCCGTCTGAACAAAAAACTGGACAGGTATTGCGCCAGGTCAAGAGACCCTCAGGCAATAGCTGGGACGCTCTGGTAACACCGTGGGTGTACCAGTCGGTGTATGTGTTCCCTCCTCTGCCTCTCATACCCAAGGTACTGAGAATTATAAGAAGGAGAGGAGTAAGAACTATACTCGTGGCTCCGGATTGGCCAAGAAGGACTTGGTACCCGGAACTTCAAGAGATACTAAGAAGGGACTTGCTTCAGCAAGGATCATGTCTGTTCCAAGACTTACCGCGGCTGCGTTTGACGGCATGGCGGTTGAACGCCGGATCCTAAGGGAAAAAGGCATTCCGGAAGAGGTCATCCCTACCCTGGTCAGAGCCAGGAAGGAGGTGACCGCACAACATTATCACCGCATTTGGCGAAAATATGTTGCATGGTGTGAGGCCAGGAAGGCCCCCATGGAGGAATTTCAACTCGGTCGATTCCTACATTTCCTGCAAACAGGAGTGTCTATGTGCCTCAAATTGGGGTCCATTAAGGTTCAAATTTCGGCCCTGTCGATTTTCTTCCAGAAAGAATTGGCTTCAGTTCCTGAAGTCCAGAAGTTTGTCAAGGGAGTACTGCATATACAACCCCCTTTTGTGCCTCCAGTGGCACTGTGGGATCTCAACGTAGTTCTGGGATTCCTCAAATCACATTGGTTTAAACCGCTCAAATCTGTGGATTTGAAATATCTCACATGGAAAGTGACCATGCTGTTGGCCCTGGCCTCGGCCAGGCGAGTGTCAGAATTGGCGGCTTTGTCTAACAAAAGCCCATATCTGATTGTCCATTCGGACAGGGCAGAGCTGCGGACTCGTCCCCAGTTTCTCCATAAGGTGGTGTCAGCGTTTCACCTGAACCAGCTTATTGTGGTACCTGCGGATACTAGGGACTTGGAGGACTCCAAGTTGCTAGATGTTGTCAGGGCCCTGAAAATATATGTTTCCAGGACGGCTGGAGTCAGGAAAACTGACTTGCTGTTATCCTGTATGCACCCAACAAACGGGGTGCTCTTGCTTCTAAGCAGACGATTGCTAGTTGGATGTGTAGTACAATTCAGCTTGCACATTCTGTGGCAGGCCTGCCACAGCCAAAATATGTAAATGCCCATTCCACAAGGAAGGTGGGCTCATCTTGGGCGGCTGCCCGAGGGGTCTCGGCTTTACAACTTTGCCGAGCTGCTACTTGGTCAGGGGCAAACACGTTTGCAAAATTCTACAAATCTGATACCCTGGCTGAGGAGGACCTGGAGTTCTCTCATTCGGTGCTGCAGAGTCATCCGCACTCTCCCGCCCGTTTGGGAGCTTTGGTATAATCCCCATGGTCCTTACGGAGTCCCCAGCATCCACTTAGGACGTCAGAGAAAATAAGAATTTACTTACCGATAATTCTATTTCTCGTAGTCCGTAGTGGATGCTGGGCGCCCATCCCAAGTGCGGATTGTCTGCAATACTCGTACATAGTTATTGTTACAAAAATCGGGTTATTATTGTTGTGAGCCATCTTTTCAGAGGCTCCGCTGTTATCATGCTGTTAACTGGGTTCAGATCACAGGTTGTACAGTGTGATTGGTGTGGCTGGTATGAGTCTTACCCGGGATTCAAAATCCTTCCTTATTGTGTACGCTCGTCCGGGCACAGTATCCTAACTGAGGCTTGGAGGAGGGTCATAGGGGGAGGAGCCAGTGCACACCACCTGATCCTAAAGCTTTTACTTTTGTGCCCTGTCTCCTGCGGAGCCGCTATTCCCCATGGTCCTTACGGAGTCCCCAGCATCCACTACGGACTACGAGAAATAGAATTATCGGTAAGTAAATTCTTATTTTATTTTAGCATTTATATTTCAATTTAATTTACAGTATATTAAAAAGTAACAATTACAAAATGATGTACTCAATTATAATAGTTATTATTTTTCTACTTTTCCTAATTACCAATTCTCTATAGCTATGTACTTATGTTTCCCATTTGCTTATATGGATGATTTAATAGATATCCTTTTTTTGGGGGGCAATCTATGTTGTGGCCGGAATAAGTGGCCTTAGAACACATTGGCTAATCTCCAGCGAGTTAGACAGTTTCTTGTGTTGGGTAAATGTGAATCTTATCGGTGTGATGTGTGATAGTTACTTCCAGATGGACTCCCGGTCCGTGGGATACTTGGAGAGGTTCTTGAGAAGTTCCACCAGGGCGAGGTGGATACACTCTTTAGTGGAGACGTTTGTGCAGCAGAGCAGTTCGTGTAAGGCCTCCCGAATGTCCCGGGAAGAGTCCTACAAAAGGTGAGACAGAGCATTCGTCAGATCCCGGTAGCCTGTGTTCTATAACCCCTGCCTGCTGAGCGCCGAGATAGGAGGGAATGAAACTCAATGGGGGTGTAAAGTCTAAACATATACAACTCTCTGCACTGTGCACATAGGGCGGCAACGCAGTTCCTCAGTAGTGGAGAAATGCTGAAACTATATATTGCACGGTCCTCCTTCTTATGCCCCAGAGGGAAAGCCCTTGTCGCCCCATGATAGATCCAAGAGTTTCTGCAACAGCAGTGCTTCCCAAACTCGGACCTCAAGGCACCCTTACAGTCCAAGTTTTAATGATATCCATGCTTGAGCACAGATCGTTAAATCAAATTGACTAAGATACTAATTAATCCACCTGTGCGCAAGAATTGATATCCTTAAAACCTGTGGCCACTAAAGCACGTCAATATACCAACTGATCAATTCTAAACAGAAAGATCAGAAGCCACAAGAAATCCTGGTGACTTTCCTCACCTCCAGCACAGCCAGGATGGTGTCTAGCTGATCCTCCCGCAGGGTTATATTGTCAGAGATCTTGCGCATGGTGTGGATGGACTGCAGCCGCACCTCTTCTATCTCGTCATTGAACATGTCCACCAGGAAGTCCAGACATTTCTCAGCAAAGGGTCGGGAGGAGCGAGCCAGCAGGCACAGAGATTCCACCGCTGCAATCCTCACCTCTGGAGGGAGTAAAGTAGATATTAAGTAGTGATGTGCACCGGAAATTTTTCGGGTTTTGTGTTTTGGTTTTGGATTCGGTTCCGCGGCCGTGTTTTGGATTCGGACGCGTTTTGGCAAAACCTCCCTGAAAATTTTTTGTCGGAGTCGGGTATTTTTTTACAAAAACCCCTCAAAAACAGCTTAAATCATAGAATTTGGGGGTCATTTTGATCCCATAGTATTATTAACCTCAATAACCATAATTTCCACTCATTTCCAGTCTATTCTGAACACCTCACATCTCACAATAATAAGATCTTACTCACCGGTAAATCTATTTCTCGTAGTCCATAGTGGATGCTGGGGACTCCGTAAGGACCATGGGGAATAGACGGGCTCCGCAGGAGACTGGGCACTCTAAGAAAGAATTAGTACTACTGGTGTGCACTGGCTCCTCCCTCTATGCCCCTCCTCCAGACCTCAGTTAAGGAAACTGTGCCCGGAAGAGCTGACATTACAAGGAAAGGATTTTGGAATCCAGGGTAAGACTCATACCAGCCACACCAATCACACCGTATAACTTGTGATAAACTTACCCAGTTAACAGTATGAACAACAACAGAGCATCAAACAACAGATGCCAACATAACATAACCCTTTTATAAAGCAATAACTATATACACGTATTGCAGAAAGTCCGCACTTGGGACGGGCGCCCAGCATCCACTATGGACTACGAGAAATAGATTTACCGGTGAGTAAAATCTTATTTTCTCTAACGTCCTAGTGGATGCTGGGGACTCCGTAAGGACCATGGGGATTATACCAAAGCTCCCAAATGGGCGGGAGAGTGCGGATGACTCTGCAGCACCGAATGGGCAAACACAAGGTCCTCCTCAGCCAGGGTATCAAACTTATAGAACTTTGCAAAGGTGTTTGAACCCGACCAAGTAGCTGCTCGGCAAAGTTGTAATGCCGAGACCCCTCGGGCAGCCGCCCAAGAAGAGCCCACTTTCCTTGTGGAATGGGCTTTCACTGATTTTGGATGCGGCAAACCAGCCACGGAATGAGCCTGCTGAATCGTGTTACAGATCCAGCGAGCAATAGTCTGCTTTGAAGCAGGAGCACCCAGCTTGTTGGATGCATACAGGATAAACAGCGAGTCAGTTTTCCTGACTCCAGCCGTCCTGGCTACATAAATCTTCAAAGCCCTGACTACATCAAGCAACTTGTAGTCCTCCAAGTCACGAGTAGCCGCAGGCACCACAATAGGTTGGTTCAAATGAAAAGATGACACCACCTTCGGCAGAAATTGCGGACGAGTCCGTAATTCTGCCCTGTCCATATGGAAAACCAGATAGGGGCTTTTACATGACAAAGCCGCTAATTCTGACACACGCCTAGCCGAAGCTAAGGCCAATAGCATGACCACTTTCCACGTGAGATACTTTAGCTCCACGGTCTTAAGTGGCTCAAACCAGTGGGATTTCAGGAAACCCAACACCACGTTGAGATCCCAAGGTGCCACTGGTGGCACAAAAGGGGGCTGAATATGCAGCACTCCCTTAACAAACGTCTGAACCTCAGGAAGAGAAGCCAGTTCTTTTTGAAAGAAAATGGATAGGGCCGAAATCTGGACCTTTATGGACCCCAACTTCAAGCCCATAGTCACTCCAGACTGTAGGAAGTGCAGGAACCGGCCCAGCTGGAATTCCTCTGTAGGGGCCTTCCTGGCCTCACACCAGGCAACATATTTTCGCCATATACGGTGATAGTATTTTGCTGTCACGTCCTTCCTAGCCTTTATTAGCGTAGGAATAACTTCATCCGGAATGCCTTTTTCCGCTAGGATCCGGCGTTCAACCGCCATGCCGTCAAACGCAGCCGCTGTAAGTCTTGGAACAGACAGGGCCCCTGTTGCAACAGGTCCTGTCTGGGAGGCAGAGGCCATGGGTCCTCTGTGAGCATTTCTTGCAGTTCCGGGTACCAAGTCCTTCTTGGCCAATCCGGAACAATGAGTATTGTTCTCACTCCTCTTTTCCTTACGATTCTCAGCACCTTGGGTATGAGAGGAAGAGGAGGAAACACATAGACCGACTAACACCCACGGTGTTACTAGTGCGTCCACAGCTATCGCCTGTGGGTCTCTTGACCTGGCGCAATACCTTTGTAGCTTTTTGTTGAGGCGGGATGCCATCATGTCCACCTGTGGCAGTTCCCATCGATTTGTAATCTGTGTGAAGACTTCTTGATGAAGTCCCCACTCTCCCGGGTGGAGGTCGTGCCTGCTGAGGAAGTCTGCTTCCCAGTTGTCCACTCCCGGAATGAACACTGCTGACAGTGCTTGCACGCGATTCTCCGCCCAACGAAGAATCCTGGTGGCTTCCGCCATCGCTACCCTGCTTCTTGTGCCGCCCTGGCGGTTTACATGAGCCACTGCGGTGATGTTGTCTGACTGAATCAGCACCGGTTGGTTGCGAAGCAGAGGCTCCGCTTGACTCAGGGCGTTGTATATGGCCCTTAGTTCCAGGATATTGATGTGCAGACAAGCCTCCTGACTTGACCACAGCCCTTGGAAGTTTCTTCCCTGAGTGACTGCTCCCCATCCTCCGGATTGCATCCGTGGTCACCAGGACCCAGTCCTGTATGACGAACCTGCGGCCCTCGAGAAGGTGAGCACTCTGCAGCCACCACAGCAGAGACACCCTGGCCCTGGGGGATAGGGTGATCAGCCGATGCATCTGAAGATGCGATCCGGACCACTTGTCCAAAAGATCCCACTGAAAGGTCCTCGCATGGAACTTGCCAAAGGGAATGGCTTTGAATGACGCCACCATCTTTCCCAGGACTCGCGTGCAGTGATGCACCGACACCTGTTTTGGTTTTAAGAGTTCTCTGACCAGAGTCACGAGCTCCTGAGCCTTCTCCGCCGGGAGAAACACCTTTTTCTGGTCCGTGTCCAGAATCATGCCCAGGAAGGGCAGACGAGTCGTAGGGATCAGCTGCGACTTTGGAATATTCAAAATCCAGCCGTGCTGTTGCAACACTTCCTGAGAGTGTGCTACGCTGATCAGCAACTGCTCTCTGGACCTCGCCTTTATGAGGAGATCGTCCAAGTATGGGATAACTGTGACACCCTGCTTTCGAAGGAGCACCATCATTTCCGCCATTACCTTGGTAAATATTCTCAGTGCCGTGGAGAGATCAAACGGCAACGTCTGGAATTGGTAATGACAGTCCTGTACCACAAATCGGAGGTACTCCTGATGAGGTGGATAAATGGGGACATGCAGGTAAGCATCCTTTATGTCCAGAGACACCATAAAATCCCCCTCTTCCAGGCTTGCAATGACCGCTCTGAGCGATTCCATCTTGAACTTGAACCTTTTCAGGTAAATGTTTAGGGATTTTAAATTCAATATGGGTCTGACCGAACCGTCCGGTTTCGGAACCACAAACATTGTGGAATAGTAACCCCTTCCCTGTTGAGGGAGGGGAACCTGTACCACCACCTGCTGGAGATATAATTTGTGAATTGCCGCTAACACTACTTCCCTTTCTATGGGGGAAGCAGGCAGGGCTGATTTTAGGTAACGGTGAGGGGGCATCACTTCGAATTCCAGCTTGTATCCCTGAGACACAATCTGTATAGCCCAGGGATCCACCCGTGAGCGAACCCACTGGTGGTTGAATTTTCGGAGACGCGCCCCCACCGCTCCAGGCTCCACCTGTGGAGCCCTAGCGTCATGCGGTGGATTTAGTTGAAGCAGGGGAGGACTTCTGTTCCTGGGAACTAGCTGTATGGTGCAGCTTCTTTCCTCTACCCCTGCCCCTGGCAAGAAAGGACGCACCTCTGACTTTCTTGCCTTTTTGTGATCGAAAGGACTGCATTTGGTAATACGGTGCTTTCTTAGGCTGTGCTTTTTAGAGTCGGCATCGCCTGTCCATTGCAGAGTCCACAGGACCCTTCTGGCAGAAATCGACATTGTATTTATTCTAGAGCCCAGCAGGCAAATGTCCCTCTGGGCATCCCTCATATATAGGACAGCGTCTTTTATATGCCCCAGGGTCAGTAAAATAGTATCCTTGTCCAAGGTATCCAGTTCCTCAGACAGTGTATCTGTCCATGCTGCTACAGCACTACACATCCAGGCCGACGCAATTGCCGGCCGCAGTATGGTACCTGAATGTGTATAAACAGACTTCAGGATACCTTCCTGCTTCCTATCCGCAGGATCCTTTAGGGAGGCCGTATCCTGTGACGGCAGGGCCACCTTCTTAGATAAGCGTGTCAGAGCTTTGTCTACCCTAGGGGAGGATTCCCAGCGCATCCTGTCCGTTGGCGGGAAGGGGTATGCCATAAGTAACCTTTTGGAAATCAGCACTTTCCTATCAGGAGAATCCCAAGCTTTTTCACATAACTCATTTAATTCATGTGAAGGGGGAAAAGTCACCTCTTGCTTTTTCTCCTCAAACATATAAACCCTCTTGTCAGGGACAGGGTTTACCTCTGATATGTGCAATACATCCTTCATAGCTACAATCATGTAGCAGATGGCTTTAGCCATTTTAAGCTGCAATTTTGCATAATCGCCATCGACACTGGAGTCAGAATCCGTGTCAACAATATGGGATAGTGGGCGCTTCTGAGACCCTGACGGCCTCTGCGCTGTAGGATCAGGCATGGGCTGAGACCCTGACTGTCCCAAGGCCTCAGCTTTATCCAACCTTTTATGCAAGGAGTTTACATTATCATTTAACACCTTCCACATATCCATCCAATCAGGTGTCGGCGCCGTCGGCGGGGACACCTCATTCATCTGCACCTGCTCTGCCTCCACATAGCCCTCCTCGTCAAACATGTCGACACAAGCGTACCGACACACCAGACACACAGGGAATGCTCTATATGAGGACAGGACCCCCACAAGGCCTTTTGGAGAGACAGAGAGAGAGTATGCCAGCACACACCCCAGCGATATATGACCCAGGAATTACACAGTAACTTAGTGTTTACCCAGTAGCTGCTGTATATATGATTATTGCGCTAAATTTATGTGCCCCCCCCTCTCTTTTTACCCTCTTTCTACCGTGAGTCTGCAGGGGAGAGCCTGGGGAGCTTCCTCTCAGCGGAGCTGTGGAGAGAAAATGGCGCTGGTGAGTGCTGAGGAAGAAGCCCCGCCCCCTCAGCGGCGGGCTTCTGTCCCGCGATTTGGTGTAAAAAATGGCGGGGGCTCATGCATATATACAGTGCCCAGCTGTATATATGCTGCTTTTGCCAGGAGGTACTCAATGCTGCCCAGGGCGCCCCACCCTGCGCCCTGCACCCTACAGTGACCGGAGTGTGTGGGTTAGTGTGGGTGCAATGGCGCACAGCTGCAGTGCTGTGCGCTACCTCATGTGAAGACAGGAGTCTTCTGCAGCCGATTTTGATGTCTTCTTGCTTCATCCGCCGGCTTCTGTCTTCTTGCTTCATCCGCCGGCTTCTGTCTTCTGGCTCTGCGAGGGGGACGGCGGCGCGGCTGCGGGAACGGACGACCAAGGTTAAGTTCTTGTGTTCGAACCCTCTGGAGCTAATGGTGTCCAGTAGCCTAAGAAGCGCAACCTAGCCGCAGTTAGTAGGTTTGCTTCTCTCCCCTCAGTCCCACGTAGCAGAGAGTCTGTTGCCAGCAGAAGCTCTCTGAAAATAAAAAAACCTAACTAAAATACTTTCTTAATAGCAAGCTCAGGAGAGCTCACTAAAATGCACCCAGCTCCTTCCGGGCACAGATTCTAACTGGGGTCTGGAGGAAGGGCATAGAGGGAGGAGCCAGTGCACACCAGTAGTACTAATTCTTTCTTAGAGTGCCCAGTCTCCTGCGGAGCCCGTCTATTCCCCATGGTCCTTACGGAGTCCCCAGCATCCACTAGGACGTTAGAGAAATTATTTTTAGTCCTAAAATTTGCACAGAGGTCGCTGGATGGCTAAGCTAAGCGACCCAAGTGGCCGACACAAACACCTGGCCCATCTAGGAGTGGCACTGCAGTGTCGGACAGGGTGGCAGATTTAAAAAATAGTCCCCAAACAGCACATGATGCAAAGAAAAAAAGAGGTGCACCAAGGTCGCTGGATGGCTAAGCTAAGCGACCCAAGTGGCCGACACAAACACCTGGCCCATCTAGGAGTGGCACTGCAGTTTTCTAGCGAGAGGATGAGTGCTTCCATCCTCATGTGAATCTGAACCACTAGCCATGAACATCGGGCCAGGGCCTCAGCCGTTCCTTGCCACTCCGTGTCGTAAATGGCATATTGGCAAGTTTACGCTTCTCATCAGACGCTTTTAATTTTGATTTTTGGGTCATTTTACTGAACTTTTGTAGTATACTTGACGACACAGAGGTAGAGCAGTGGACTACTGTACCGTACTGCTATATATATACTGGTGGTCAGCAAAATTATGCACTGTCCTCCTACTATATACTGCGCACAACTAAAATGCAGCACAGGTATGGATGCATAGTATACTTGACGACACAGAGGTAGAGCAGTGGACTACTGTACCGTACTGCTATATACATACTGGTGGCAGGGCCGGATTAAGGCTCCAGGGGGCCCGGGGTACTTTAGACAAGGGGGGCCCCGGAGGACTAAATATAGTGTATATAGGAAGGGGAGGTTCCTTACATGTGTCTATCTATCTAAGATAGATAAAAGTATAAGCAGAAAGCTGTTGGAGGCAGTAACAAAATATAGCACATATTATTGAATAGAAAATTAGCATATGTATACACTGTAGAAAAACAATATCACACTGTAGAAACCCCCCCTGCTGCCGATACATCACCGTAGGTGACAGGCACAGATTTAAGAGAGGAACGATCGGGGCGCTCGCCTACCCTAGCACACTGCTGCTTTTCAGTGTGATGAGACACACTGTCTCGGTGATGGAGGAGCAGCAGGAGATGGTGTGGCTGCTGATCCCGGCCTTCCTGTCCCTGGACGATGTGTTCAGCATAACAAAGAGCCCAGGCTCCGAGCTACAGGACCTGACCAAGCAGTGCGGCCCGAAGTCGGTGTCCAGGGTGGTCCCACAAGTAGGCGCGGGTTCTTGAGCTGCTTGAGAGCTTTGCGGCAGAGGGTGGGAGGGAGGGAGCAGGAGCTGCTGATCGGGACGATGTAGAATATGCATATGGCCCGGGAGGAGGGCACCACATCGGTGAGTCTCACCCCTTGGTGCCGGTACCTGGCAAACGGAGTGGAACTGCAAGTCTCAGCATTCTGACACTTGTAGTTTCAGTCAGCAGCAGCCCGTTGCCTACAGCAGTCAGCAGATGTGTAGGCTCTACATATATTGGATGTGTCTGGTTATCTATAGATGCAAAAATTACACACATCCCTACTGCACTGTGTTGGCAGGATTATAATAACAGGAGCTCTTGTATTTAATTACGTTTGCCCCTTTATAATAATAATAATAATAATAATAATAATTTTTTATTATTATTATTATTATTATTAACAGCTTCTTCAAAGTTGTACAATAAAGAATAAATACAATCAGGTAACTGTCTCCAGCCATGGGTTAGGTATTCAGGTGAATCAGAGTGTAGGCATTTATTATATGCTAGGATCCAATGCGATCGCCCCCCTTCCGACGAGGAGAGCTGGCTGGGGCTAGGGGGGTAGCTGCAGCGGTAGTGCACAGATTATCCGCCAGGTAATGTAGTTTCTATGGGGCTGGCTGGGTGACACACCGTCTTCCTCCCGAGTCCCAAACGTCCCCCTCTTACCACCGCATACTGCTGCTGGCTATCTATCTATCGACTCCCCAGACTTTTACTATATATATATATATATATATATATATATATATATATATATATATATAGCAAATAAACTCCGGCACTCCAGTCCTCCCCCTCAGGGTGTACCTCGCTCCGATGCCCTCCCCAGGGATCCTCTCCCTGACATGTACCAACAACCAAAATCAGAGGCGGCACTCGGAGTCTTAGAAAGCACTAATACAGTTTTTTCACTGCTTTCTAAGACTCCAAGTGCCGCCTCTGATTTTGGTTGTTGAGAGAGAGATATATATATATATATATATATATATATATATATATATAAATAGAAATACAGAAAATCCCGGCACTCCTCTTATATTCTGTTAATAATGCTGCGGTGCCCTCCCAGAGGCAAAGTCCTCAATAGATATAGTGGCGAATAAGGGTGGCACTCAAGCAGACTGTTGCAAGTGTAGATGATCAGTTTTTATTGAACCGACATGTTTCGGGGACTAGCCCCGTCCTCAGGGCCTTAACAACCCAAACTGAGCAGAAACCAAACATTTAAACCCAACCCCAGACATACAATCATGTGAAAATGTCACTCACCTGCTCCACGCAGCCGTGCGGACTTCCAGACGCCGAACAGCTCATTCACGTCGCTCAACCCTGACGACATCCAGCGGCGCCGCGTCTCCATAAAAAAGCACTAGAGAAGGGTCAGAGTGATCAACCCTTCGCTCGACACTGCTTAGAATTTAAACATGGAGTGGCTAGCATTAGGGCTATTTTAATAGACCATGTTCCCAAGACACTTAGAGGGGGTGATAGGGATCGAGCCCTATTACAGCATGAATCTAGATGTATGTCTGGGGTTGGGTTTAAATGTTTGGTTTCTGCTCAGTTTGGGTTGTTAAGGCCCTGAGGACGGGGCTAGTCCCCGAAACATGTCGGTTCAATAAAAACTGATCATCTACACTTGCAACAGTCTGCTTGAGTGCCACCCTTATTCGCCACTATATATATATATATATATATATATATATATATATATATATATATACACACATACATATCTATATCTATATATATATATATCTGCTCCCTTATGCTTGCCTCTTTGGAACCCCCCCCCCCCTTTACAAAACATGCGTTTGCCCCTGTACAGCATACCTACATCCACACAGCATACATACACACACACACACACACACACACATATACATACATACATACATACACACACACATACATATACCCTCCAACATTTTACACACAAAACCCGGTACAAATTAGTAAAGGGGGCGTGGTCACGAGTAAAGGGGCGTGGTCACGCCCAGTTTCCAATACTTTCATTGTAAAGTAGAGTCAAAAACTGGTACAAAGCCTTTTTGGCAGGTACAGTTGGAAGGTATGATAGCTAGCATACACACACACACACACACACACACACACACACACACACACACACACAAATAGCATGCATACATCACACTACACACCTACAAACAAACAGCATACCTACAAACACACACACACACACACACACACACACACACACACACACACACACCACTAACCAATTTAAGAGAAGAGGAGGAGATTCTGCCGGAGTCCATGTGAGTTGAGCACAGGAGCTACTGCCGCTGCACATGCTCAGCAGCTCCTTCCACGGTGAGTTATGTCTCCAGTACAGAGAGCTCTGCTGATCAGAGCTCTGTGTGAGGAGCATTCACAGCTGCTCATTAGTGCCTGTGGGTGGCCCCGCTGGGTGCAGAGACGGAGACCAGGCTGTCTCAGTCTCTGAAACACAATTAGTCTGCGGGGGAAGGGGAAGTTTGCTGAACTTCATTAAAAAAAAAACATGCAAAACTGCCAGTGCTTGACGCAGGCACGGGGGGCCCTTAGATTTGGGGGTCCCAGGGTAAAGTGTCCCCGGGCTCCCCCCTTAATCCGGCTCTGACTGGTGGTCAGCAAAATTCTGCACTGTCCTCCTACTATATACTACAATGCAGCACAGATATGGAGCGTTTTTCAGGCAGAGAACGTAGATATTTGCAGCACACTGAGCACAGATATTTGCAGCACACTGAGCACAGATATTTGCAGCACACTGAACACAGAAACTGAGAGAACGCAGCCACGTCCTCTCGCTATCATCTCCAATGCACGAGTGAAAATGGTGGCGACGCGCGGCTCCTTATATAGAATACGAATCTCGCGAGAATACGACAGTGGGATGATGACATTCGGGCGCGCTCGGGTTAACCGAGCAAGGCGGGAAGATTCGAATCTGCCTCAGAACCGTGTAAAATGGGTGAAGTTCGGGGGGGTTCGGATCCCGAGGAACCAAACCCGCTCATCACTAATATTAAGGGAGTAAAGCTTGGGCGGTTTCCTGCAGCCAGAGAACGTAGGAGCCGCCCACCATGGGCAATCCATCAGCAACAAGACAAGGGGCTGGTGAAGTACTGGCTGTCCTGTCCCCGTCTTGACTGTTCTTTTTGAAGGTACAGCCAAGCAGGAAGATGTACACTCTGATCAATGATATCATTATGATCTAGAAAACGTGTTCTATTACTGACGGCATGACTAACCATGTACCACAAAAGGTGTTCTATGCCCCAGCCATATATACAGTAATGCTAATCAAAGAGTTTAACTATATATATATATATATATATATATATACACTGAGCAATGTACCCGGCACTCCACCTTGAAACAATCTGGTTCTGGTGCCCTCATAAAGGGGATATAGGCAAACAAACGATGCGGCACTCACGAACACTTGATAAGAATCACAGACACTGGCAAAGGTAACTTCAACGTTTCAATCCTTTAAGGATTTTCGTCAGGAGCAATTGTATTGTATTTGCTCCTGACGAAAATCCTTAAAGGATTGAAACGTTGAAGTTACCTTTGCCGGTGTCTGTGATTCTTATCAAGTGTTCGTGAGTGCCGCATCGTTTGTTTGCCTATATATATATATATATATATATATATATATATATATATATATAATCACACATACACACACACATATAAATAAAAATGGATATTAAAAATTTACTTTGCAATATATTGAACAGTTCTGTTGGATGTCACATGTTAAAACACAACTTCCTTTTAAAATATAAGATATACTGCCCTTAGAGGGCAGATTATCATCATTATAAAGCAGCATGTTTTGAACACAGGCTCTTGCAGACATTAAGGGCCGGATGTAATGCCATCTGATTTCGCCGTACGTGCCGAGCTCTGATTTTTATTTTTTTAAAGGGGCAATCATTTACAAGGCATGGTTTTGCCTTGTAAATGACTGCCCCTTTAAAAAAAAACGTCCAAGTTCGGCCGGCATGCCACACCTCCGTCTATCTCGTACTTCATTAGAACCTGCCGGTTGTAGTTTGACTGAGAACTCTACATCCATGCATTGTTTTAAACCAAATAAGACTTGCGCGCAATGGGACTGAGGCAGAGCTGGGAAGAAATCGAGAACACGTCTCTTCTGAACTGCATAAACGGACAGTGTGTGTATACTGACCTGTATGCATCCTGCAGTGTGCCCAACCCTATGTCTACACTTGATTCATTATCATCTGTGCGCACCTGCACCATGCTATGTGCTAGAGAGATGAACATTACAGCCTAGCTACAGCTCTCCAGTCTCAAGTGTACCTGTAATCAGAACCTACAGGCCTCTGTGCTCCCTTACACTGCACTCTGTACCAGCCCCGATGTGTCTAATTATTCCTAGGGCATATTTGTCACCATGGATTATAACCACAGAGGAGAGGGTGTAAATCACCCCGTGTGAAGATGGGATTGTGTATACATAGAAAAATGGTCACCATACCGTACATCTCGTCCTCCAGGCCGTGAACGAAAGCTCCGCAAGCCCCCGACTCTATCAAGTTCACAGCTTCAGTGTCCAGTTCTTCCCGCGGGGCGTCATCGCCCCACTTCCTGCCGCTGGAAAACTCTCCGGAGCTGTACAGCTCTTTAGCTCGCTCGTGCGCCGTTCGTTTCCTCTAAGTGAACGGAAACAGCAGGAGAAATAAAATCTCCGATGTCCTTACCTTACTGATACACAGACTATATTATTACTGCTACTGTAACCAAGCTTGTGTCCATTATGCATTATGTTCTAAAATGTTAACAGACGAAAAGGAAACAAAAAAAATGAAAACAGCATAAAAGATTTCGATGTCGGCTGTAATGTGCAAGTGAGCATAGAGACCGCAACTGATGAAAAGAATTGCATTAATTCAGTGGTACCCAAACTGGGTGCCTCGAGGCACTTGCGGGGGTGCCTCGGGTTGATGGTCCAGGACCATATCAAATTACTTATGGTCAATGTGATAAGTAAAACCAGAGCCAATCATAAAACATGCGGGCAATCAGAAACACGACCCTGTCCACTACCAGATAACTGGTCCAAAGGATGACAAGTAAGCACAATTTACTTAATATTTGTTCCTGAATTTATCAATGACAAACTTTTGGCCTTGGGGTGAAGTGGAAAAAAAAAAGAAGAGGATTTTGGTACTTACCGATAAATCCATTTCTCTGAATCCACTCGGGGACACTGGAACTCTTCAGACAGCTAGGGTGTGATGGATGCAGACCGGAGGTAGCACAATCTAAATAACAAATTTATGCACAGCTGGCTCCTCCCACTTCACGCCCCATAATCCCTCAGTTTGAAAACTTTTACAGAGAGAAGAGGGAACATGAAAACTAAGGCCCTATGGAGAGGAACCAACCAGTCAAACAGCAACCAAGAACCATTAACATAATAATGAAAACTGTATGAATTAAATTTAACAAGAACACACAGGCTGACAGCACCGAGGCAGGCGTCCAGTGTCCCCGAGTGGATTCAGAGAAATGGATTTATCGGTAAGTACCAAAATCCTCTTTTCTCTTTCATACACTAGGGGACACTGGAACTCTTCAGACAGCTGGGGACGTCCCAAAGATACTCCCATGGGCGGGAGTGCTGTCCGAAGCCTGCAGAACCAAACGTCCAAACCTGGTATCCCTAGACGCAAACGTATCAAACTTGTAAAATCGAGTGAACGTGTGTGCTGATGACCACGTTGCATCTCTACAAAGTTGGGTAGTGGAGGCTCCACTAGCCGATGCCCACGAAGCACCCACTGATCTGGTGGTATGGGCACCTACCCGAAATGGGACCCTCTTACCACTAGAGATATAAGCCTGATGGTAAATCGTATCCATCTGGCTAGAGTCTGTTTAGATGCCGCCCAACCCTTCTTGGGCCCATCATACAGAACATACAAAGAGTCAGGCTTTCTAATAGAGGTTGTAGCCTGTACGTAAATTCTTAAGGCTCTGACCACATCCAAAGACAAGGCCTCTTCCGCAAATCCCTGGAAGGAGGGGACCACAATAGGCTGGTTAATGTGGAAACCTGAAACAACCTTAGGGAGAAACTCCGCTTTTGTATGGAGCTCCGCTCTGTCCTCATGAAAAACGAGAAAGGGACTTTTACAAGATAGAGCTCCCAACTCTGAGACCCTTCTTGCTGATGCCAAAGCTAGGAGTAGGGTAACTTTCCAGGATATCTATTAAAGAACTTCCTTCTCCAAAGGCTCGAAAACTGCCAATTTAAAAAATGTAAGCACTAAATTTAGATCCCACAGAGCAGTGGGAGGTAGAAAAGGTGGTTGTATCCTCAGCACACCTTGTAAAAATGTCTGAACCTCCTGTAAGGACGC
This sequence comes from Pseudophryne corroboree, assembly GCF_028390025.1. NCBI lineage: Eukaryota > Metazoa > Chordata > Amphibia > Anura > Myobatrachidae > Pseudophryne > Pseudophryne corroboree. The sequence continues at coordinate 51,601,778 of NC_086445.1, forward strand.
CAGACATTGTTGAAACAGAATAGAGTGCGCCGAGACTTGTACCTTCAAGTCTCCCAACCTCAAACCTCCATCTAAACCATTTTGGAGAAACTGAAAGAGTCTATTAAAGCGGAACTCTCTGGAATGCCACCCCTTAGACTGACACCAGTCTATGTACTTCTTCCATATTCTAGAGTAATGTGCCGCAGTGACTGGCTTCCTTACCGCTAACATGGTGGGGATAGCCGATTTCAGAAGACCCCTGGTCTCTTAGAATCCTGGTCTCAAGAATCAAGCCATCAAACGTAGACGGTTCAAGTCTGGGTGAAGGAATGGGCCTTGTGAGAAGAGGTCTTCTCTCTGAGGCAGCCTCCAAGAATCTTCCGCCAGGAGTCCCCTCAGGTCTGAGTATCAACTTCTGCAAGGCCAATCTGGTGCTATTAAAATCACCCATGCTCTTTCCTTTTTCACCTTCTTGAACACTCTCGGCAAAAGGGGTAACGGCGGAAAGATGTACACTAGGTCGTATGACCAGGGAATCGCCAGCGCGTCCACTGCTTCTGCTGCTGGATCCCGCATCCTGGCCACATACCTCGGTAACTGATGGTTGTTTCGAGAGGCCATTAGGTCTATTTGTGGTAGTCCCCACCGTCATACTACTGTTTCGAAAACCTGTGGATGCAGACACCACTCCCCTGGATGCATAACTTGGCGACTGAGATAGTCTGCTTCCCAATTTTCCACTCCTGGAATGAAGACTGCTGACAGGATTATGTTGCGCTTTTCTGTCTAAGACAGGATTCTTGTGGCCTCCCTTAATGCCATGCAGCTTTGTTCCACCCCGACGGTTTATGTATGCCATTGCCGTCGCACTGTCCGACTGTACTCTCACGTGTTGAGCCCTCACAAGGTCCTCTGCCAGAAGAAATGCATTGTAAACGGCTTAGTTCCTAAACATTTATTGGAAGTCTACTCTAATGCAGTGACCATCTTCCCTGAAACTGATGGTCTTCCAGTACAGCTCCCCATCCTCTGAGTTGTCAGAATCTTCCAATCCCAAACCTCTTTCCCGCTGCTAGATTCTTGTGGACCAAACACCAAATCAACGAGGTTCTGGCCACGGGCGACAAGTGAATCTTTTGGTGGAGAAGCCAATGCTTGCCTGCCCCCTGAGCAATCAGATTCAGCTGAAAAGGTCTGGAATGAAGCCTGCCATATTGGATTGCTTCGAAGGATACTACCATCTTTCCAAAAAGCTTTACACAAAGATGCAGAGAGACCATCTGTTTCTGCAGAACCTGACGTACCATTTCCTTGATGTCTAGAATCTTGTCTCCTGGGAGAAACACTTTCAGATGTATCGTATCTAAAATGAGACCTAGGAATTGAATCATCTGCGTTGGTTGTAGGTTGGATTTTTTTAAATTTATGATCCATCCGTGTCGAATCAGAAACTGATGGGTGGTTAGAGCATCCTGGATCAACTGGTCCTGAGAGTGAGCCTTGATCAGGAGGTCGTCCAGATATGGGATTATCGTTACCCCTAACGATCTCAACTTCGCGACTATGACTGCCATGATCTTCATGAAGATTCTCAGAGCTGATTATAGGCCGAATGGTAGGGCTCTGAACTGGTATTGATTGTTGCCCACTGCAAAACGTAAATAGACTTGGTGTGGGGTCCAAATTGGGATATGAAGGTACACATCCTTTATGTTCATGGACAACATGAACTCTTCATGTTCCAAACCTGCAATAACCACTGTACCGACTCCATCTTGAACCTGTAAACTTTCAGGAACCGATTCAGAACTTTTAAATTGAGGATTGGCCTGACAGACCCATCCGGTTTTGGCACTACAAAAAGATCTGAATAAAATCCCATTCCTCTGAGAAGTCGGGACAGGCATAATTACTTCCGTTTGAAATAACATTTGAATCGCCGTATCTAATGCCCTCGCTTTTTGAGGACACCGGGGAAGGTCTGTTGTAAAGAATTGACTGTGAGGGCGTTGTGGAAATTCTATTTGGTATCCCTGGGAAATAACATTGTTGACCCAGACCTCTGGTGAGGTTTTGGCCCAGGTGTCCCAAAACCTTTCCAACCATGCGCCCACCATAGGAGACTCAAGATGAGCTGGGAGACAGTCATGCCACGGTCTTGTCTGCAGGTTTTGGTTTGGCCTCTACCTCTGTTTCCATGAGCTTGACTGCCAAAAACTCTTCCTCTAGCTCAAAAGCATTGAGACCTAAATTAATTGAACACCGGACCAGAATCATTTCTTTTGATCGGTGGCGTGGTTCTAGGATACGTGGTAGGCAGAAAAGTGGATTTCCCTGCTGTTGCCTGTGAAATCCACTTGTTTAATTAATTCCAGACCGAATAAAGTCTCCCCTACAAAGGGGATCGCCTCCACTGCCTTCTTGGAATCAGAATCCACTTGCCATCCTCTGAGCCACAGAATCCTTCTGGCAGATATGGCCGAAGCCGAGATGTGTGATGCTATTCTGCTAGCATCTTTTGTAGCTTAGCAAACGTATGTAGCTGACTCATGTATATGCTCTGCTAGTGTAACTATTTCCTCTTGGCTGTTATCTTCCTCTACAGCCTGAACAATATGACCAGCCCATGCTACAATAGCCTTGGACACCCAAGCACTAATAATTGTGGGTCTGTGTGATGCTCCAGCAGCCACAAAGATAGATTTTAATGCCGTATCCAACTTACGATCTGACACATCCTTTAGCGTAGTCACGTTTGGTATTTTTTGACAGTCTTGCCAGTGAGGCGTCCACAATCGGCAGGACCTCCCGCTGAAGACATGACACCCTTGGGTAGTGGGTAATTAGCTGTAAACTTTTTTTGGAATCTGGAAGCGTTTATCAGGCTGCTTCCATGCATCTCCCATTTGATCCTGGAGAGTCTGAGGAATTGGAAAAAACGCTGTTTGCGGTTTCCGAGACGCAAATAAATCAAAGACCTCAGGTTCCTTAACTACTTCTTCCTTGAAGTTAAGGACCTGTTTTACCTCCTCAATAAGGGAAGCTAATCCCTTGACAACAGCATCCTCCTCCTGAGGACTGACATCCATAATTTGCTCTACTGACTCTCCCTCATCCTCTAGGAGGACCCTCCTCCTCAGACTCTTCCCGCAGGAGAGGGAGTGGTCTCTTTACCGCTTTAAGAACATACTTTTCTACTTTTGCGGGCGGAGTAATTCTAATTAGAAATTCCTCCATAGTTTTGGAAAACCCTGCTGCCCATTTCTAAATGTTGCTTGCGGGATTCCGCCATTTCTTTAGAAAGATCTGCTAGAGCCCTCTCCCATGACGCAGACAGACCACTGCTCCTAGGTTGTGCGTCCATTCCTAAACATGTGTCGCACATGCCGGAGCTGCCAACATTAGTGCTCTTTTTACAACATTTTGAGCATACATAGCAAGTCTTTGTGGTCTTGGTTGGTGCTTTTGAGATGTTAAAATACACACACCACTCAGCAGTGCTTTCACCCTATTAGAATAGGAAGAGAAAGGCCGTAGGGATATAGGGAGCAAAAAGAATGAGTCACGCAGCTGGAACTATATTTGCAAAAAAATAAAAAAAAATGTAACCAGCCTGACATTGCAACCCTCACACCTTGAGTGGGTTGTTAATTCTGTTACTCCTCCTCTGCAGGACCTGTCAGCAGTGTCCCTTGGAAGATAAAAACATATAGTTTTATGTAACTTGTATTCAGAGAGATCACAGCAGCAGAGCCTCCTACTCTAACAGCGCCAGCATACCAGTAAACAGCCTCAGCCTCTTCTACTGCCAGGAAACATATACTTCTATTACTACATGCCCTTCTGTGACTGGCCTCTCTCTATATCCTCCCCTCAGAGAGGAAAGCCCGCTCAAGCTGCGCGCCTACACTAAAAACAAGATGGGCGCAACTAAAATTTCCTGGTCACATCATAGTCACTCCAGCCGCCATCAGTCTACACAGAGCCTCTTCCAGCTCCGCTAACCTCCTCCCGCACCCGGGAACCTGATCAGCAGCTTCCCTCCCCATCTACCTGGATTATTTTCTACTTGTGTGCGCTGCCAAGTCTCCGCTGTCCCAGCAGCGACTGCAGTGGCTCCCATGTGCCCGCTCCGGAGCCTCGGGTCCCACCGCGGCCGGACCTCCTACAGCCCCAGCAGCGTGTCTGTCACTAACGCGGCTGATCTATGAGCAGCTGTTACGGGGAATAACTCACTGCAGGGGGAGACGGTCACTTTGCTGCCCAGCGCCTAATCTTTACCTCAGTGATTACTCATTCTGCTGCTGATTAACAATCTCCTGACAGAGATGCCGACCCCTTCAAACAGGAACTTGGAACCTTTGCCCCTCCTTTCAGGTAGGTTGGCTTGGCTCCAGACAGATCATTATTTTAAAAATTAAACCTTTAGTGGAGCAGGAGCTCCTGTCCTGTGCTGCACCTCCAGCACAATTTTTCAAAACTGAGGGATTATGGGGCATGAAGGGCGGAGGAGCCAGCTGTGCATACATTTGTTATTTAGATTGTGCTACCTCCGGTCTGCATACTTCACACCCTAGCTGTCTGAAGAGTTCCAGTGTCCCCTAGTGGATGAAAGAGAAATTGCTGGTACTCTAGGGCAGTGTTTCTCAACCTCGGTCCTCAGGTACCCCCCAACAGTTCATGTTTTCCAGGTCACCTAGCAGTTGAACAGGTGTATTCATTACTCACGGACACATTTTAAAAGACCCACAGGTGGAGCAAATTATTTCACTTGCAATCCGGTGAGGAGACCTGGAAAACATGAACTGTTGGGGGTAGTTGAGGACAGAGGTTGAGAACCAATGATCTAGGGCACAGTGAGTCATGAAAAATTTGGGAACCACAGCATTAATTACTAACAATGACGTGGTACAGACTTCCAGGCAGGTTCAAAAGAAAGAAAAGTGTGAGTATAACAAAGATTCACTTACCCGCAGGTCGGACATGAGTTTCTTGTCAAGCGTCTGCTCCAAGAAGTGGGGGCTAACTTGCTGCATAGACCCCTAAAACACAAGACAGCATAAGAGGTAAGTACCGTTTCAGGAGGTATACCGGGGTTGTTCCAAAAAAAATGTCACAATTAGCAGAACCAACCTCTCCAGCAAAAGACCACAAGCCACATTGTTAGTCAACTTTCCTTTAAAAGACCAATCAGCTATAATGCTCTATATAGAAGATTCCATATACAGATTATTGCAGAGAGTAAGGTCTTACAGATGTGTCCTCATACATTTACCCTCAGTTATGCCATACGGCGCTAGCCGCCCCAGTGCGACTAAGCTGCTACAGGAGCTGTAGTGGAGTAGCTTGTTCTTCACATTTTGGTCACATCGCAGGCACAGCGAAACACCACTCCCAGGGCACTCAAGATGCTGGGAAGCAGCTTTTTACATACAAAGATGAAGCACACCAGCACTTGTAGTGAGAAAAAGCTGCGGCTGCTGTACTGTAGCACTTCATATACAGATTCACACTCATTCATGCACAGATGTACAAGTGTCACATAACAAATGGATCATCGGAAGTCAGCAAAGGAGTTTTGTTGCTTCCAGTTGTTTTATTTATGCGGATAAGATACATATTTTGAGTTGCCCGGAACCTGTCACGCTGAGAGGATCTGGCTGATGCGACAGTATAGGAGAACACATCGGTATATAGAATTTCTCACCATCCACAAGGGATATTGGGGGAAACTAGTACGATGGGGTATAGACGGGTCCAAAGGAGCCAGTGCACTTTAAATTTTTATTCACTGGGTGTGCTGGCTCCTCCTCCTACAGCTCAGTTTAGAAAAAAGTGCCCTCAGGAGAGGATGCACATTCTGCAAGCTCCAGAGTTTTCTTCAATTTCATTTCAATCTTTTTTTTTTTTTTTTCGATATGCTGTCTAGGCAACAGCATACTGCGCCGAGGGAGTTAGGGGGGGGGATGAACGGTCACCGGCCTCACGAGGTGCAGAGCCGCTTCCCCACTGCAGGACAACCGTCTTGAGGAGCTGTTTGTTCAGCGGGGCACTGCGCCTTGGCTGTCGCAGCACATGCCTAACGCTGCCTGAAGGTGACATCGGCAGTGGCGTATATCAATCGACAAGGAGGGACAAAAAGCAGAGCCTACATGTGAGAGGTGTCAAAGATACTCCTCTGTGTGGAAAGAAACGCAAGAGCCATGTTAGCAATCTTCATTCCGGGTGTGGATAACTGGGAGGTGGACTGCCTGAGTCGTCACGATCTCCACCAGGGGGAGTGGGGTCTCCACCATCTGGTGTTCTAGCAGATCATCGACCGGTGGGGTTGCCCACAAATAGACATGATCGCTTCTCGTCTCAACAAGAAACTTCCCTGGTATTGCTCGAGGACCAGGGACCCTCAGGCGAGGGCGGTGGATGCACTGGCGTCACCTTGGCCGTACCGGCTGGTCTACCTGTTTACTCAGATCCCATTGCTCCGAAAAGTACTAAAGCGAATCAGGAATCAAGGTGCCCAGGCAATTCTGATTGCCCCGGACTGGCCTCGAAGGGCGTGGTACGCGGATCTTCTGGACACGTCCGTCAAAGACCCTTGGCCTTTACCACTATGAAGTAATCTTCTTCAACAAGGTCTGCTCGTCTACCCGGACTTACGGCGACTTTGGTTGATGGCATGGAGGTTGAGTGGAACATCCTAGCTCACAAGGGCCTTTCCAAAAAGGTTATTGCTACCATGGTCCAGGCCAGGAAACCTGTGACGTCAAAACCCCATCATCATATCTGGAGGAGATATATCTCTTATTGCGAGGAACGCACGTTTCCGCCTGCAGAGTTTCACTTGGGACATTTCCTGCAGACTGGTGTGGATAAGGGCTTACGTCTAGGTTCCACTTAGGTCCAGATTTCAGCTCTCTCAATTTTCTTTTAGAAGAAATTGGCTGTGTTGCCTGAAGTTCAGACCTTCTTACAAGGGATGCTCCACATACAACCTCCCTTTGTGCTGCCTACAGCACCCCTGGATTTGGATGTAGTGTTGAAATTTCTACAGTCCTCCTGGTTTGAACCTGATGACGGTAGAAGACAAGTACCTTATGTGGAAGACAGTATTGTTACTGGCCCTGGATTCTGCTCGACGTGTTTCAGAATTGGGGGCCTTATCGTGTAAAAGTCCGTACTTGGGCCCTCATTCCGAGTTGTTCGCTCGGTAAAAATCTTCGCATCGCAGCGATTTTCCGCTTAATGCGCATGCGCAATGTCCGCACTGCGACAAGTAAATTTGCTATGCAGTTAGGAATTTTACTCACGGCATTTTCATCGTTCTGGCGATCGTAATGTGATTGACAGGAAATGGGTGTTACTGGGCGGAAACAGGCCGTTTTATGGGCGTGTGGGAAAAAACGCTACCGTTTCCGGAAAAAACGCAGGAGTGGCCGGAGAAACGGAGGAGTGTCTGGGCGAACGCTGGGTGTGTTTGTGACGTCAAACCAGGGACGACAAGCACTGAACTGATCGCAGATGCCGAGTAAGTCTGGAGCTACTCAGAAACTGCTACGAGGTGTGTAATCGCAATATTGCGAATACATCGTTCGCATTTTTAAGATGCTAAGATTCACTCCCAGTAGGCGGCGGCTTAGCATGAGCAAATCTGCTAAAATCCGCTTGCGAGCGAACAACTCGGAATGAGGGCCTTGGTCTTTTACGAGGACAGAGCGGAGCTCCGGACTAGACAGTTGTTCCTGACGAAGGTTCTCTCCGCGTTTCTCTGAATCAACCTACTGTGATTCCGTCCAGTTCTGACGCCTCTGCTCCTCTGGAGGCATTGGATGCTGTGCGGGCCTTGAAGATATATATCAAGCGTACAGCTCAGGTCAGAAAGACGGATTCCTTGTTCGTGCTCTATGATGCGCAGAAAAAGGGTTGCCCTACTTCAAAGCAGTCCACTGCTCATTGGATTAGGCTTACTATCCAACAGGCCTATGTGTTGGCAGCCTTACCTGTTCCTAAGTCTCTAAAGGCCCACTCTACTAGATCAGTGGGCTCTTCCTAGGCAGCTGCCCGTGGAGTCTCGGCCTTGCAACTATGCCGAGCTGCTACCTGGTCGGGGAAGAACACTTTTGTGAAGTTCTACAAATTTGATACCCTGGCCAAAGAGGATAACTAGTTTGGGCAGGTGGTGCTACAGCAGTCTCCGCACGTTCCCACCCATTCTGAAAGCTTTGGGACGTCCCCATCGTACTAGTTTCCCCCAATATCCCTTATGGATGCTAGAGAAATAGGATTTTAATACCTACCGGTAAATCCTTTTCCCGTAGTCCATAAGGGATATTGGGGGAAACTAGTACGATGGGGTATAGATGGGGTCCAAAGGAGCCAGTGCACTTTAAATTTCTTCAACTGGGTGTGCTGGCTCCTCCCCTCTATGCCCCCTCCCACAGGCAGTTATAGGTTAAAAAAAAAAAAACGTGCCCGAAGGAGAAAGGACATATATATGAGAGAAGGAACATGATAAACACAAAAGGTGGTGAGATTTACACACCAGCACACCACTAACATACAACAACAGCAACAGCTGAACAGGTAACTATACAACAAGAACCTGCAGAAAAGTCCACGCACTGAGGGGGTAATTCCAAGTTGATCGCAGCAGGAAATGTTTTAGCAATTGGGCAAAACCATGTGCACTGCAGGGGGGCAGATATAACATTTGCAGAGAGAGTTAGATTTGGGTGGGTTATTTTGTTTCTGTGCAGGATAAATACTGGCTACTTTATTTTTACACTGCAATTTAGATTGCAGATTGAACACACCCCACCCAAATCTAACTCTCTCTGCACATGTTATATCTACCCCCCTGCAGTGCACATGGTTTTGCCCAACTGCTAAAAAATTTCCTGCTGCGATCAACTTGGAATTACCCCCTGAGGCGGGCGCCCAATATCCCTTATGGACTACGAGAAAAGGATTTACCGGTAGGTATTAAGATCCTATTTTTAGCAGTGGACTACAGGCAGGGTCACTAAAGCAGAAATAAGGGCCACTGTGAAGACGTTACCATCAATGCTGAAGTAAGAATAATTTACCACCTACCAGAAGGTAGGAGCTATCACACAAGATATATGCAGAACAGGACTTTGCCAGCCACCAAATATTTACCATGTTATTCACAGTCTTCACTTATAATACCTAAATTACCATAATTATAGCATATACGGTACAATCCTAATGTATGGATCATGCAGCACTGATGGCTCCTCCTTTTTCCAGTTAGTAGGAACAAGCACCACCAATGCCAACTAAAAATCACTTCCTCCTCTAGCATAAGAGAAAAGCAATGGCCAGGGCAGCACGCATAGCGCAGTGCGGGAGAAGAGCAATGGCCGGGCAGCACGATTAGCTCAGTATAGGGGGAGAGTAATGGCTGCATAGCATCCTTAGCTCAGTATAGGGGGAGAGTAATGGCCGGGCTGCATAGCATCCTTAGCTCAGTATAGGGGGAGAGTAATGGCCGGGCAGCATGCTTAGCTCAGTATAGGGGGAGAGTAATGGCCGGGCAGCATGCTTGGTTCAGTGTCAAAGAAAATAGGATTTTGATACCTACCGGTAAATCCTTTTCTCTTAGTCCGTAGAGGATGCTGGGTATAGACGGGATCCGCAGGAGACATGGGCACTTTAAGCCTTTAAAAGGGTGTGAACTGGCTCCTCCCTCTATGCCCCTTCTCCAGACTCCAGTTATAAGAACTGTGCCCAGGGAGACGGACATTTCGAGGAAAGGATTTTATTGTTAAACTAAGGTGAGATTCATACCAGCTCACACCTCAAGCATGCCATACAACTTCGCATTCAACATAACTCAAGGCAACGGCCTGAACAATGTCAGCAACAGGCTGACTATAACGTAATCCAATCTGTGTGTAACCATAACTAATAACTGCAGACACAGACCGCACAGGGACGGGCGCCCAGCATCCTCTACGGACTAAGAGAAAATGATTTACCGGTAAGTATCAAAATCCTATTTTCTCATACGTCCTAGAGGATGCTGGGGATACCATAAGAACCATGTGGTTTATAGCAAAGCTCTAGAACGGGCGGGAGAGTGCGGATGACTCTGCAGCACCGATTGACCAAACGTGAGGTCTTCGTCGGCCAGGGTATCAAACCTGTAAAATTTTACAAAAGTGTTTGGACCCGATCAAGTAGCTGCTCGGCAGAGTTGTAATGTCGAGGCCCCCCGGTCAGCCGCCCAGGACGAGCCCACCTTTCTGGTAGAATGGGCTTTTACCGATTTTGGCAAAGGCAATCCAGCCGTAGAATGAGCATGCTGGATTGTATTACAAATCCAGCGTGCAATAGTCTACTTGGTAGCAGGAGCCCCAATTTTGTTGGGAGCATACAGGACAAACAGAGCCTCTGTTTTCCTAATTTGAGCCGTTCTGGCGACATGCATTTTCAAAGCTCTGGCCACTTCCAGAGATTTCGACTCAATCAAGGTATCAGTAGCCACTGGCACCACAATAGGTTGGTTCATGTGGAAAGATAAAACCACCTTCGGCAGAAATTGCCGACGAGTCCTCAACTCTGCTCTATCTACATGAAATATCAAATAAGGGCTCTTGTGAGACAAAGCCGCTAACTCAGACACCCGCCTCGCGGATGCCAAGGCCAACAGCATGACCACTTTCCAAGTGACAAATTTCAACTCCACCTTCTGTAAAGGCTCAAACCAAGGTGATTGAAGGAACTGCAACACCACGTTAAGATCCCATGGTGCCACTGGGGGCAAAAAGGGAGGTTGGATGTGCAACACACCTTTCATGAAAGTCTGAATTTCTGGAAGGGAGGCCAAGGGTTTCTGAAAGAAAACCGATAAGGCTGAAATCTGTACCTTAATTGAGCCCAACTTTAGGACTGCATCCACACCTGCTTGCAGAAAATGGAGAAAACGTCCTAACTGAAATTCTTCCGTAGGAGCCTTCTTAGATTCACACCAAGACACATTTTCTCCAAATACGGTGGTCATGTTTAGACGTTACTCCTTTTCTAGCCTGAAGAAGTGTGGGAATGACCTCACTGGGAATACCCTTTCGGGCTAGGATTTGGAGTTCAACCGCCATGCCGTCAAACGTAGCCGCGGTAAGTCTTGGTATACGCACGGCCCCTGTTGTAACAGGTCCTCGCGTAGAGGAAGAGGCCAGGGATCTCCGATGAGTAATTCCTGAAGATCTGGATACCAAGCCCTCCTTGGCCAGTCTAGAACAATGAGGATCGCCTGAACCTTTGTTCTTCTTATGATCTTTAGAACTTTTGGAATGAGAGGAAGTGGAGGGAATACATACACCGACTGAAAAACCCACAGTGTCACTAGGGCGTCCACTGCTATTGCTTGAGGGTCCCTTGACCTGGAACAATATCTCTGAAGCTTCTTGTTGAGCCGTGACGCCATCATGTCTATTTGAGGAGTTGCCCATAGACTCGTCACTTCTGTGAAGACCTCTTGATGAAGACCCCACTCTCCTGGATGGAGATCATGTCTGCTGAGGAAGTCTGCTTCCCAGTTGTCAACTCCTGGAATGAAGGTCGCTGACAACGCGCTTATATGCCTTTCCGCCCAGCGGAGAATCTTTGTGGCCTCTGCCATCGCCGCTCTGCTTTTTGTTCCGCCCTGGCGGTTTATGTACGCTACTGCAGTTATATTGTCCGACTGGATCAGTACGGGCAGATTTCGAAGAAGATGTTCCGCTTGAAGAAGGCCGTTGTAAATGGCCCTTAACTCCAGAACGTTTATGTGTAGACAAGTTTCCTGGCTTGACCATCTTCCCTGGAAGTTGTCCCCCTGCGTGACTGCCCCCCAGCCTCGGAGACTCCCATCTGTGGTTACTAGGATCCAGTCCTGGATCCCAAACCTGCACCCCTCTAGGAGGTGAGAGCTGTGCAGCCACCACAGGAGTGAGATTCTGGTGTTTGAAGACAGGACTATCTTTCGGTGCATGTGCAGGTGGGATCCGGACCACTTGTCCAACAGGTCCCACTGAAAAAATTCTGGCATGGAATCTGCCAAACTGAATGGCCTTGTAGGCCGCTACCATCTTCCCCAGTAATCGAGTGCATTGATGGATTGACACTTTTGCTGGTTTCAGAATTTGTTTGACCAGATTCTGAATTTCCAGAGCCTTTTCCACTGGAAGAAAAACTCTCTGTAATTCTGTGTCCGGAACCATTCCCAAAAACGACAGCCGCTTCGTCGGAGTCAACTGCGATTTTGGCAAGTTTAGGAGCCAACCATGATGTTGCAGAACTGTCAGGGAGAGTGAAATGTTCTGGACCAGTTGGTCCCTGGATCTCGCCTTTATCAGGAGATCGTCCAAGTACGGGATAATTGTGACTCCCTGCTTGCGCAGGAGAACCATAATTTCCGCCATTACCTTGGTGAAAACTCTCGGAGCCGTGGACAGATCAAACGGCAACGTCTGAAATTGGTAATGAGAATCCTGAATTGCAAACCTCAGGTAAGCTTGATGCGGAGGATATATGGGGACATGTAAGTAGGCGTCCTTTATGTCCACCGACACCATAAAATCCCCTTCCTCCAGACTGGAGATTACTGCTCGGAGAGACTCCATCTTGAATTTGAATCTTCTTAGGTAGAAATTGAGGGATTTTAGGTTCAGAATTGGTCTGACCGAATCGTCCGGCTTCGGGACCACGAACAGGCTCGAATAAAAGCCTTCTCCCTGTTGTGACGGGGAAACCTCGATAATTACCTGATTTTGACACAACTTTTGTATTGTGTCGCATACTACCTCCCTGTCCGGCAGAGAAACTGGTACGGCCGATTTGAAAAATCGTCGAGGGGGAACGTCTTGAAACTCCAATTTGTACCCCTGGGACAATATTTCTAATACCCATGGGTCCAGGTCCAAGCGAACCCAGAACTGACTGAAGAGTTTGAGACGTGCCCCCACCGGTGCGGACTCCCGCAAAGGAGCCCCAGCGTCATGCGCTGGATTTGTTAGAAACCGGGGAGGATTTCTGCTCCTGGGAACCTGCCACTGCAGGTGATTTCTTACCTCTTCCGCTTCCTCTAGTAGCAAGGAAGGAAGAACCTCGGCCCTTTCTGTATTTATTGGGCCGAAAGGACTGCATCTGATAGTGGTGTGTTTTCTTTTGTTGTGGAGGAACATAAGGTAAAAATTATGACTTACCCGCGGTAGCCGTAGATACCAAATCAGCGAGACCGTCACCAAACAAGACACCATCTTTATATGGTAGAGATTCCATATTTTCCTTGGAGTCAGCATCAGCATTCCATGGATGAATCCACAAAGCTCACCTTGCCGAGACTGCCATGGCATTGGCCTTTGATCCCAAAAGGCCTATATCTCTTGCCGCTTCCTTTAGGTAGGCAGCAGCATCCCTGATATAACCCAGCGTTAAGAGGATGCTATCCCTATCTAGGGTATCTATATCAGATGACAAGTTATCTGCCCACTTCTCGATAGCACTACTCACCCACGCAGATGCAATTGTTGGTCTGAGCAGTGTACCTGTGGTGACATAAATGGATTTTAACGTAGTTTCCTGTCTACGATCCGCAGGATCCTTAAGGGCTGCCGTGTCAGGAGACGGGAGAGCCACCTTTTTGGACAACCGGGATAGAGCCTTGTCCACCATGGGTGGTGACTCCCACTTTTCTCTATCCCCAGAGGGAAACGGATATGCCGCCAGAATCCTTTTGGGAATTTGAAACTTTTTGTCAGGATTTTCCCAAAGCTTTTCAAAAAGAGTGTTCAGTCCATGAGAGGGAGGAAACGTTACCTCAGGTTTCTTTTCCTTGTACATACAGATCCTTTTATCTGGGACAGCAGGGTCTTCAGAGATATGCAATATGTCTTTTATCGCCACAATCATGTACTGAATGCTCTTTGCCAATTTTGGATCTAATCTGACATCACTATAATCTGGGCAAACGAACGTTTTTGTGACCCCGAGGGAGTCTGAACTTGTAATAACACATCCTCCACAGATTTCCTCCATGCCTGGTTCTGAGATTCAGATTTATCTAATCTCTTGGTAATTAGAGCCACATTAGCATTTAAAGCATTCAACACATTTACCCAATCAGGAGTCGGTGGTGCCGACAGGGTCACCCCCACAGCCGTTTGTGTGCCTAATACAGTCTCCTCCTGGGAAGAGCACTCAGCCTCAGACATGCCGACACACGTGCACAAAACACCAACAAACACACTGGGCATATAGGGGACAGACCCACAGTAAAGCCTGTCAGAGAGACACAGAGGAAGTTTGCCAGCTCACAACCCAGCGCTTAAACCCGGTTCTGAACCAGTTACAGAATGTCCCAGACCTGCAGCGCTTTTATAATAACTTATATTGCACCAAAAATCACTGTGCCCCCCCCCTCCCGCCCGTTTTGCACCCTGTTACTTTGTACAGCAGTGTGAGGAAGGACCAGCGTCTCTGCAGCTTCTGTGAAGAGAAAATGGCGCTGATGTGAGCTGTGAGGACTAAGCCCTGCCCCCATAATGGCGCGCTTCAACCCCGCTATTTTTCAAAATCTTTATACTGGCGGGGGTTAGGACAGTGGCTTGGCACCTTGTCCCCTCTTGCCAGTCACTTTTTTTAGAGGTGTATATGCTGCCCAGGGCGCACCCCCCCCGTCCTGCACTCTTCTGCACCCTGTAGTGCCGCTGAGTGTGGGAGCATGGCGCGCAGTGCGGACGCTGTGCGGTACCTCTAGAGCCGTCACTGAAGTCTTCTGACTTCTGGCTCTGCAAGGGGGGTGACGGCCAGTTCTGGGAATGAGCCCCTAGGCGTCCCTAGTGATCAAACCCTCAGGAGCTAATGATGTCCTGTAGCCAAGAAGCAGAGCCTTTAACTCACTGGAAGTAGGTCTAACTTCTCTCCCCTAAGTCCCACGAAGCAGGGAGACTGTTGCCAGCAGATCTCCCTGAAAATAAAAAACCTAACATAAAGTCTTTTCAGAGAAACTCAGTAGAGCTCCTCAGAGTGCATCCAGTCTGCCTGGGCACAAGTCTAAAACTGGAGTCTGGAGGAGGGGCATAGAGGGAGGAGCCAGTTCACACCCTTTTAAAGTCTTAAAGTGCCCATGTCTCCTGCGGATCCTGTCTATACCCCATGGTTCTTATGGTATCCCCAGCATCCTCTAGGACATATGAGAAAAGCAATGGCTGGGCAGCATGCTTAGGTCAGTGTGGGAGAAGAGCAATGGCCGGGGCAGCACGCTTAGCTCAGTGTGTAGGGAGCAATGGCCAGGGCAGCACGCTTAGCTCAGTGTGGGAGGACACCAATGGCCGGGGAAGCACACTTGGCTCAGTACAGGGAGAAGAGCAATGGCCGGGCAGCATGCTTAGCTCAGTGTGGGAGAAGAGCAATGGCCGGGCAGCACGCTTAGCTCAGTGTGGGAGGAGAGCAATGGCCAGGGAAGCACACTTGGCTCAGTACAGGGAGAAGAGCAATGGCCAGGCAGCAGGCTTAGCTCAGTGTGGGAGGAGAGCAATGGCCAGGGCAGCACGCTTAAGTCAGTGTGGGAGGAGAGCAATGGCCTGGGCAGCACGCTTAGCTCAGTGTGGGAGGAGAGCAATGGCCAGGGAAGCACACTTGGCTCAGTACAGGGAGAAGAGCAATGGCCAGGGCAGCATGCTTAGCTCAGTGTGGGAGGAGAGCAATGGCCAGGCAGCAGGCTTAGCTCAGTGTGGGAGAAGAGCAATGGCCAGGGCAGCATGCTTAGCTCAGTGTGGGAGAAGAGCAATGGCCAGGGCAGCACGCTTAGCTCAGTGTGGGAGAAGAGCAATGGCCAGGGCAGCACGCTTAGCTCAGTGTGGGAGAAGAGCAATGGCCAGGGCAGCACGCTTAGCTCAGTGTGGGAGAAGAGCAAATGGCCAGGGCAGCACGCTTAGCTCAGTGTGGGAGGAGAGAAATGGTCGGGGAAGCACACTTTGCTCAGTACAGGGAGAAGAGCAATGGCCGGGCAGCAGGCTTAGCTCAGTGTGGGAGAAGAGCAATGGCCAGGGCAGCACGCTTAGCTCAGTGTGGGAGGAGAGAAATGGTCAGGGAAGCACACTTTGCTCAGTACAGGGAGAAGAGCAATGGCCGGGCAGCAGGCTTAGCTCAGTACAGGGAGAAGAGCAATGGCCGGGCAGCAGGCTTAGCTCAGTATAGGGAGAGAGCAATGGCAAGAGAGCACACTACCTTCAATATAGGAGTAGATAGAGGGCAGGGGAGCTTGTTTAGATCCATATAGTACAATGGCTGGGCAACACGCATCGCTTAGTGTAGAAGAGCACTGGCCGGACAGAGAGCACAGCACAGTATAGGAAGGGGTACAGTGGGCTTAGCTCAGTATAAGAGGAAAGTGGGGGCTGAGTAACACCCTTAGTAGTGTATAGGAGAACATGGACCACGCAGAGCATTTCGCACAGTATAACAGTGTATAGGAGACCAGGGACCATGCAGCGCATTTCGCACAGTATAGTAGTGTATAGGAGAACATGGACCATGCAGTGCATTTCGCACAGTATAGCAGCGTATAGGAGAACAGGGACCATGCAGCGCATTTCGCACAGTATAGCAGCGTATAGGAGAACAGGGACCATGCAGCGCATTTCGCACAGTATAGCAGCGTATATGAGAACAGGGACCATGCAGCGCATTTCGCACAGTATAGCAGCGTATAGGAGAACAGGGACCATGCAGTGCACTTCACACAGTATAGGAGGGGGTGAGACAGGGACAGGCAGCGCAATGAACACTGTCAACCTGTCAATTACTTACTTACTATGGTCTAGGAAAGCCAAGACAGTGTTAGTTTGGCTAGACAGTGATTACAGTGAATTTGAGGAGTCGGAGATGTTAAAACTATATCTTGTTGATGGTTAAGAGAATTGACATGAATGTTCAAAGAAGCATTTAGTCTGAAACATCATTAGCTGACAGCTCACCAAAAGTTTGCAGGCCTGAACCCTGACCACCCATGATCCATCGCTGACCATGTGGCAGACTTTCCCGAAAGCATCATCCACCAGGCGGATTTCCTCATTGGAGGATGGAATAGGAACAATACTGGAAAGAGATACAGAAAAAAATGAGCAACTAGGAAAAGCATCTAACAAAGACAAAACAACTAGCAGTATGAGCAATGCTCCCCTACTGAAGAAACATTGTATAAGGGATATTGGGGAGACTTGGTACGATGGGATATAGATGGGGTCCAAAAGGAGCCAGTGCACTTTAAATTTCGTCAACTGGGTGTGCTGGCTCCTCCCCTCTATGCCCCCTCCCACAGGCAGTTATAGGTAAAAACGTGCCAGAAGGAGAAAGGACATATATGAGAGAAGGAACATGATAACAGAAAAGGTGGTGAGATTTACACACCAGCACACCACTAACATACAACAACAGCAACAGCTGAACCGGTAACTATACAACAAGAACCTGCAGAAAAGTCACCGCACAGAGGCGGGCGCCCAATATCCCTTATGGACTACGAGAAAAGGATTTACCGGTAGGTATTAAAATCCTATTTTCTCTAGCATCCAAAAGGGATATTGGGGAAAACTAGTACGATGGGGACGTCCCAAAGCTTCCAGAATGGGTGGGAACGTGTGGAGACTGCTGCAGCACCGCCTGCCCAGACTGGGTATCCTCTTTGGCCAGGGTATCAAATTTGTAGAACTTCACAAAAGTGTACTTTCCCGACCAGGTAGCAGCCTGGCATAGTTGCAAGGCCGAGACTCAACGGGCAGCTGCCCAGGAAGAGCCCACTGATCTTGTAGAGTGGGCCTTTAGAGACTTAAGAACAGGTAAGGCTGCCGACACATAGGCCTGTTGGATAGTAAGCCAAATCCAACGAGCAATGGACTGCTTTGAAGCAGCGCAACCCTTTTTCTGCGCATCATAGAGCACAAACAAGGAATCCGTCTTTCTGACCCGAGCTGTACGCTTGACCTAGATCTTCAAGGCACGCACAGCATCCAATGCCTCCAGAGGAGCAGAAGCGTCAAAACTGGACGGAACCACAATAGGTTGATTCAGATGAAACACGGAGACCACCTTCGACAGTAACTGCTGTCTAGTCCGGAGCTCCGCTCACTCCTAGTAAAAGACCAAGTAGGGACTTTTACACGATAAGGCCCCCAATTCTGAAACACGTCGAGCAGAAGCCAGGGCCAGTAACATCACTGTCTTCCACGTGAGGTACTTGTCTTCTACCGTCATCAGAGGTTCAAACCAGGAGGACTGTAGAAAATCCAACATTACATCCAAATCCCAGGGTGCTGTAGGCGGCACAAAAGGTGGGTGTATGTGGAGTACCCCTTGCAAGAAGCTCTGAACTTCAGGCAACACTGCCAATTTCTTCTAAAAGAAAATTGAGAGCGCTGAAATCTGGACCTTAAATGGAACCCAGATATAAACCCTCATCCACACCAGCCTGCAGGAAACGTCCCAAGTGAAACTCAGCAGGTGGATACATGCGTTCCTCGCACCAAGAGACCTATCTCCTCCAGATAGGATGATAGTGTTTTGATGTCACAGGTTTCCTGGTCTGAACCATGGTAGCAATAACCCTCTTGGAAAGGCTCTTGTGAGCTAGGATGTTCTGCTCAACCTACATGCTGTCAAACGAAGTCCCCATAAGTCCAGGTACACGAACGGGAATGGTCCTTGTTGAAGATCGCTTTTTAGTGGTAGAGACCAAGGGTCTTCGACAGACATGTCCAGAAAAATAGGATTTTGGTACTTACCAGGTAAATCCTTTTCTTTGAATCCATAGAGTACTCTTGGGATATGGACGGCTTCCGTAGGAAACAGGGCACTGAATATTTAAATTTAGAACACTCCACCCCTCCATATCCCAGATTACCTCAGTGTTTTTTACTGAGCCGAACAGGAGCTATAGAGAGGTTGACGATGGAGTATTAAATATAACATAACGGACAACAATGAAGTTGACACATAACGTTACTGACAACTAAACAGTTGACACCATATCCACCACTTGATAATTTGAACCAGTCGGTGAGAGAGTGTGTTACCATAAGATCCCCTGAACTTACCACAAACCAAGTAAAACTGCTCTGGGTGGGCGTCCAGTGCCCCCTATGGATTCAAAGAAAAGGATTTACCTGGTAAGTACCAAAATCCTATTTTCTTTTTCATCCACTAGGGGTCACTGGAGTACTCTTGGGACGTACCAAAGCTTCCCCTGTGGGCGGGAGCGCTGTTTGGCACCTGTAACACTAGGCGGCCAAAGCTAGATGCTGATGCCGCAAACGTATCAAACTTATAAGAGCGCACAAACGTGTGCACGGAAGACCATGTAGCTGCACGGCAAAGCTGCATCGTGGAAGCTCCACGACCAGCTGCCCATGAAGTTCCCACAGAACGTATGGAATGAGCTGTTACTGATGTAGGCGGCTGTAACCTAGCATGAAGGTAAGCCTGACGTATGGTCAGTTTTATCCATCTTGATAAGGTCTGCTTAGACGCTGGCCAACCGATCTTGGCAGCATTATAGAGAACAAACAACGTATCCATCTTACGAACTGTAGACGTTCGGGATACATAAACGCGTAAAGCGCGTACCACATCCAGAGTTCCAGAATGTGCTGTTAACACAGGAACTACTATTGGTTGATTGATGTGAAAAGATGACACTACCTTTGGTAAGAAAGCGGGATTCGTCCGAAGTTCTGCTGTGTCATCATGAAACACCAAATACGGTGGCTTGCATGACAAGGCACCCAAATCTGAAACATGCCTTGCCGAAGCTAAGGCTTGAAGAAAAATGGTTTTCCAAGTGAGAAACTTTATATCCACTTGCTGTAAGGGTTCAAAATATGAAGACTGTAAGAAATCTAAAACCAGATTCAAGTCCCATGGCGCTGTAGGTGGAATGAATGGAGGCTGTACTCTGAGGACACCTTGCAGAAAGGTGTGTATAGACGGCAATAGAGCCAATCTTCTTTGAAAGTAAATTGACAACGCAGATACCTGCACCTTTAGTGTAGATAAACGCAGTCCTCCATCTAACCCCGTTTGTAGAAATAACAAAAGACGGGATAACTTGAAAGATGATGTCGGAAACTTCCGAGTTTCACACCAACCTATATAGGCACACCAAATTCTGTAATAATGAGCTGCCGTAACTGGCTTCCTAGCTCGTAACATGGTTGGTATAACCGATTCTGGAATGCCCTCTCTTCTTAAGAGGGCGGTCTCAACAGCCACCCCGTCAAACGCAGCCGCGCTAAATCGGGGTAAAGGAACGGACCCTGTTGTAACAAGTCCGGACGTAGTGGAAGCGGCCAAGGATCGTCTCGAGTAGACCGTGGAGATCTGAGAACCAAGCTCTCAGAGGCCAATGAGGCGCCACTAGTATGACTGTGACAGACTCTCTTTTGATCCGTTTTAGCACCAGAGGGAGCAGCGGAAACGGTGGAAACAGATACACTAGGCTGTACGGCCAAGCGATTGTGAGAGCGTCCACCGCCACTGCCTTTGGATCTCTCGTTCTGGACACATACTGAAGCGTTTGGCGATTGTGGCGAGACGCAATTAGGTCCACCTGAGGGTAACCCCACCGCTGAACCAACATGTAAAACACTTCTGTATTTAATGCCCATTCTCCTGGATGAAAATCCCGACGGCTGAGATAATCTGCCTCCCAGTTGTCCACTCCAGGAATGAACACTGCCGACAATATCACCTGGTGGTATTCTGCCGAATTGAGGATTCGAGCTACTTCCCGCATTGCCATGCGGCTTCTCGTTCCTCCTTGTTTGTTGATGTATGCGACTGCCGTTGCGTTGTCTGACTGCACTTGGACAGTCTGAGAGCGAAGCATGTGTACTGCTTGTCGTAGTGCATTGTAAATTGCGCGGAGTTCCAGGACATTTATAAACAGCAATCTTTCGTGATCCGCCCAGAGACCTTGGAGCTGACAATTTTGAACTACAGCTCCCCAACCTCTGAGACTCGCGTCCGTCGTTAGAATTATCCAATTCCAGCCGCCGAACAGTTTCGCTGCGGTTAAATTGTGTACCTTGAGCCACCAGAGTAGAGACACCCTTGCCGACAACCTCACCCTGTGGTGAATCTGCAGATGCGAGCCCGACCACTGTGCGAGCACATCCAGTTGAAATGGACGTGAGTGGAATCTTCCGAACTGTAGCGCATTGTAAATTGCCCGGAGTTCCAGGACATTTATAGACAGCAATCTTTCGTGATCCGCCCAGAGACCCTGGAGCTGACAATTTTGAACTACAGCTCCCCAACCTCTGAGACTTGCGTCAGTCGTTAGAATTATCCAATTCCAGGCGCCCAACCGTTTCCCTACGGTTAGATTGTGTACTTTGAGCCACCAGAGTAGAGATACCCTTGCCCGTGGCGACAACCTCACCCTGTGGTGAGTCTGCAGATGCGAGCACATCCAGTTGAAATAGACGTGAGTGAAATCTTCCGAACTGAAGCGCTTCGAAAGCCGCCACCATTGTGCCTAAGAGGCGAATGCACAAATGTACCGAGACTGTACGTGGCTTGAGCACTAATTGTACCAGATGGCGAATAATATGTACTTTCTGTTGTGGTAGGTAAATTCTTTGATTTACCGTATCGAGAATCATACCTAGGAATTGAAGGCGTTGAGACGGAATGAGATGCGATTTCTTGAAGTTGACAATCCAACCGTGGTGAACCAGTACATTGTACGTTAGCAGCGCATGTTGGAGAAGCATCTGTTGAGACGGGGCTTTGATGAGCAGATCGTCTAAATACGGAACTATTGTCACTCCCAGGGATCTGAGATGAGCTATCATCACAGACATCACTTTGGTGAATACCCGAGGCGCTGACGAAAGGCCAAACGGTAGAGCCTGAAACTGGTAATGGTTCTGGCGTATTGCAAACCGCAAGAATCTCTGATGAGGCTGCCAAATCGGAATGTGTAAGTACGCATCCTTAAGATCTAGCGCAATCATGAATTCCTTTGGCTCTAAACCCTCAATCACTGAGCGCAGAGATTCCATCTTGAATCTTCAAAAGAATTGTGGACCAAGCCACAGAACCTGTTGCTACGTCGAGCACAGAAAAAACACTGAGGTACTCTGGGATATGGAGGGGTGGAGTGTTCTAAATTTAAATATTCAGTGCCCTGTTTCCTACGGAAGCCGTCCATATCCCAAGAGTACTCCAGTGACCCCTAGTGGATGAAAAAGAAATCCACGTACCGAGGCCAATCCGGGGCAATCAGAATTTTCTGGACACATTGATTCCTGATTCGCTTTAGCACCCTTGGGAGCAATGGAATCGGAGGAAACAGGTAGACCAGCCGGGACGGCCTAGGAGACGCCAGTGCGTCCACTGCCCTCGCCTGAGGGTCCCAGGTCCGTGAGCAATACCAGGGAAGTTTCTTGTTGAGACGAGAAGCCATCATGTCTATTTGTGGGCAACCCCACCGGTCGATGATCTGCTGGAACACCAAATGGTGGAGCCCCCACTCCCCCGGATGGAGATCGTGACGACTCAGGAAGTCCGCCTCCCAGTTGTCCACACCCGGAATGAAGATTGCCGACATTGCTCTTGCATTTCTTTCTGCCCAGAGGAGTATCTTTGACACCTCTCGCATGCAGGCTCTGCTTTTTGTTCCTCCTTGACAATTGATATACGCCACTGCCGTGGCATTGTCCAACTGTACCTGGATCGCGTGATCCATGAGCAGAGGAGAGGCCTGAAGCAGAGCATTGTAGATTGCCTGAAGTTCCAGAATGTTGATCGGAAGGAGGGCCTCGTGGGCTGACCACCTGCCCTGGAACTGCGCCCCTTGGGTGACAGCTCCCCATCGACTTGCATCTGTCGTGAGGAGGGTCCAATCCTGAATCCCGAAACTCCGGCCCTCCAGCAGATTGGAGGACTGTAGCCACCACAGGAGGGAAATCCTGGCCTGAGGTGACAACTGAATCATCTGGTGCATCTGGAGATGCGAACTGGACCACTTGCTCAGGAGATCCAACTGAAATTGTCTGGCATGGAACCTCCCGTACTGGATCGCATCGTATGAGGCAACCATTTTTCCCAGCAATCTTATGCAAAGATAGATGGACACTCGAGTAGGCCGGAGCACCATGCAGACCATCTCCTGAAGTGTTTTCGCCTTGTCCTCTGGTAGAAACACTTTCTGGGCCACAGTATCCAGGCAACATCCCCAAGAACAGGAGCCGGAGTTGGCTCCAGGTGGGACTTCTGCAAGTTGAGGATCCACCCATGGTCCGAAAGAAGAAGGATGGTACAGTCGATATGGAGGAACAAAAGTTCCCTGGATCGTGCTTTTATCAGAAGATCGTCCAGATAAGGGACCACATTGACCCCCTGGACCCGAAGTTGGAACTTCATCTCCGCCATCACCTTTGTGAATACCCTCGGGGCTGTGAACAGGCCGTAGGGTAGTGCCTGGAATTGGAAGTGATTGTACAGGTGGGCAAACCGCAGGTACGCCTGATGAGGCGGCCAAATTGCAATATGGAGATAGGCATCCTTGATATCCAAGGAGACCATAAATTCCTGTTCTTCCAGGCCCGCAATCACTGCTTGTAGGGACTCCCATCTTGAACTTGAACACCTTCAAGTAAGGATTCAAGGATTCGATATTCAAAATGGGTCTGACCGAACCGTCCGGTTTCGGCACCACAAACAGGTTTTAGTAAAACCCTGTGCCGCATTGCAGTAGTGGTACTGGAACAATGACGCGGGACTGAACCAACTTTCGGATTGCCTGTTGTAACGTAACTTGCATATCCTCCAAAGCTGGTAAGCTTGATTTGAGAAATCGTTGAGGGGGGAATACTGTTGAACTCCAGCCTGTAGCCCTGAGAGACCAGATCTCTGACACAGGCATCCTGGCAGGAGGTCTCCCAGATGCGGCTAAAGTGGCGCAGTCAAGCTACAACCTCGAGATCCCCTTGAGGTTGGGGGGGGGGGGGGGGGCACAGTCATGCTGAGGCCTTAGTAGAAGCAGAACCGGTGGACTGTTCCTGAGAACTGGTGCTTGCGGGTTTTCTGGACTTACCTCTGGTGCCTCTGGCTGCATTGGAGGCACCTCTGGCCTTAGATCGAAATCTGTATGACCGAAAGGACTGGACAGATGGCCCCAGATAGGAGCGTCTCACCGGCGGGGCCCCAAAGGGGAGAAACGTGGATTTCCCAGCCATATCTTTGGAAATCCAGGTATCCAATTCGACCCCAAAAAGCCATTCCGCCGAAAAGGGGAGGGATTCCACACTACGTTTGGATTCTGCGCCCGCAATCCACTGACTAAACCGCAAATCCCTGCGCGCCGACACTGCCATGGCAGAAGTCCAAGCATTACTGTTCCCCATCTCCTTGAGCGAATCACAGAGGACACGGGTAGTGTCTTGAATGTGCTTCAGGTGGGTTACCATAGTAACTAAGGGCATATCCCCCAAATAGCATTGGTCATCCAGCAACCCGAAATGACTGGTCTTTCTGATATACCGGCTGCTGTGTATATAGATTTTAGGGTAGTTTCAATCTTCCTATCCCCTGGATCCTTCATGGTAAAGGAGCCCGGGGCGGGTAGCACTGCTTTTTCAGACCGGCGAGATGCCGATACATCCACCCCAGGGGGTTCCTCCCAAAATTTTCTACCTTCAGGAGCAAATGGGAAAGTGCGCAAAAACTTTATGGACACTTAGAATTTTTTGTCTGGATTTTTCCAGGCCTGTTTGAATAAGTCATCTAACTCTGTAGAGTCAGGGAAAGTGACATTGGGTTTGTTTTGTACAAAGAAAAACGACTGCTGTGACGCAGCGTCCTCTAGAGGGAGCTGTAACATCCCTTATAGCCAAAATGAGGGGTTCAATACCCTGAGCAGCATCAGGATCCCCACTAACAGGGTTCGGGTCATCCCCATCATCATCTGTATCAGATAGAATAGCAGGTAAACCAAGCTTCTGAGGACCTGCATGAGAGAGGGGGGGCTGTGCATCTGCCCTAGCAGCTAAATCTGCAACAGCTTGTTGCAGTAGCGGAGTCTTCTGCACATTAGCATTAAGCTGGGATGACACAGCTGACATCATAGTCTTAAGAGACTCTAACCAGTGGGGCTCTGGACCCCCCTCCCCCAGCCCCCCCTTCACTGATTTGTGAAGATTGACTGCATTGTTCACAGGAAACAGAATCATTAGATAATGGAGAGAATCTAATGTGACGTACATTGCACAGCTTGTGTTTACCCATATCACAGTAACATACATAGTAACATAGTACAGGTATTTGAGGTTGAATAGAGGCAAATTGCCCATCGTGTTCAACCTGTTTTAAGTTGTGCTGATTCTACATACTTGCTGAATAATGTTTTATGACTAGTTAGCTACTATAACTCGTTACCACCAGATTAACCACGTTGATATTTTAAAGTATTATAACCTTGGATAGCTTTTTCATTCAGAAATTTATCCATTCCTTTTTTAAATCCAATTACAGAGTCCGCCATTACCACCTTCCCTGGCAGGAAATTCAACATCCGGATTGCCCTAACAGTGAAGAACCCTTTCCTCCGTTGCGTTCGGAACTTTCTCTCCTCCAGTCGCAGCGAGTGCCCACGTGTCCTAAACTGTGTTCTTTTAATAAATAATTCCTCTGATAACTCTTTGTGATGTCACTTTACATATTTGAAGATATCAGTAATATCTTCTCTTAGGCGCCTCTTTTCTAGTGTATGTATATTCAGTCTAATAAGTCTTTCTTTATAGTCCAGTCCTTCTAGGCCTTTAATCAATTTAGTAGCTCGCCTTTGAACACTTTCGAGTTCACTGATGTCTTTTTTATACAATGGTGCCCAAAACTGAACACAATATTCCAGGTGCGGACGTACTGATGCCTTATACAGCGGCATGATTACATCCGAGTCCCTTGTCTCAATTCCCCTTTTTATGCACGCTAGCACCTTACTTGCCTTCTTTACTGCATTTTGACATTGTGTACGGTTATTAAGCCTATTATCAATGAATACCCCCAAATCTTTTTCCAACTCTGTTTCCCCCAGGCGTTCCCCATTTAATATGTAGGATGCAAGTTTGTTTTTAGTCCCAAAATGCATAACCTTGCATTTGTCTGTATTGAACCTCATTTTCCATTTAGACGCCCAGAGTTCAAGTTTAGATAGATCATTCTGCAAGGACTCCACGTCCAATTCTGAATTTAATTACCTTAAACAGTTTAGTATCATCTGCAAAGATTGACACTGTGCTTTCCAGACCTATTTCTAGGTCATTGATAAATATGTTGAACAGTAGTGGTCCGAGTATGGACCCTTGTGGTATTCCGCTGACTACTGGGGACCAGGTTGAGGACTTCCCGTTGACCACTACTCGCTGTACCCTGCTATCCAACCTGCTGCTTATCCATGTGTAAACAGTTTTTCCTAGGCCAAGCTCCTTTAATTTGATCATCAGTCTCCTGTGAGGAACTGTATCGAAGGCTTTTGCAAAATCTAGGAAGACCACATCCACTGCTTTTCCTTGATGAAGATTATTGCTCACTTCCTCGTAGAAGCTAATTAAGTCAGTCTGACATGACCTGTCCCTCACAAATCCATGCTGGTTCTTGCTAATAATCCTAGCGGACTGTAGATACTTATGTATGCCGTCCCTTAGAATTCCTTCCAATATTTTCCCCACTATAGATGTTAAACTAACTGGTCTGTAGTTTCCCGGAAGATTTTTGGATCCCTTTTTAAATAATGGCACTACCTCAGCTATACGCCAATCCTTCGGTACCATGCCTGATCTAATTGAACTATTGAAAATAAAGTATAGGGGGCGTGCTAGTTGTGAACTAAGCTCCATAAGAACCCTCGGGTGAAATCCATCAGGACCAGGTGATTTATTAATCTTAATTTTGCTTAGTCTCTTCCGGACTACTTCGCTTAAACAAGTATCTAACCATGAATCATTACTGTCACAATTGTTATGCTCTACTCCCACCATCAGTTCTTCACTGGTGAATACTGATGAAAAGAATTTGTTCAGTATTTCTGCTTTTATTTCGGCATAATTTATCAATTCTCCTAATTCATCTTTTAATGGACCTATATTCTCCTTTTTTAACCTTTTACCGTTTATGTATTTAAAAAACTTTTTAGGATTGGTTTTACTCTCTATAGCGATTTGCTTTTAATTTCCCATTTTAGCTGCTCTTATTGCTTTTTTGCATTTCTTATTACACTCCTTGTAATACTTGAAAGAATCCTCCTTTCCATTAGATTTAAATGCTTTGAAAGCCCGGTTTTTTATTTATCCATTTCTGCCTTAACCTTTTTGTTAAGCCACATCGGTTTGAGTTTAATACGCCTGCGTTTACTGCCCATGGGAATAAAGTTATGAATATTGCTATCCAGCAACCCTTTTAAAACATCCCACATTTCCGAAGTGTTCTTGTTATTAAACAGAACCTCCCACTCTATGTCGTTAAGTGCACATCTAAGCATACTGAAATTAGCCTTCCTAAAGTTCAAAGTTTTGGTGGAACCCCTGTAGCTATGTTTCCTGAAACGGATGTCGAATGTGATCATATAGTGATCACTGTTGCCCAAAGTCTCTAACTTTAGTGTTTGATATAATGTCCACATTATTAGTAATTACTAGATCCAGAGTCGTTTTACCCCTAGTTGGGTCCTCGACTAATTGAGACAAGTAGTGATCCCTAAACATATTTAAGAACCTGCTGCCCCTCGCTTTAGCACATGAATCGTTACTCCAGTTTATATCTGGGTAATTCAAATCCCCAATCACAAGGATGTCCCACAATCCCGCAGCCTTTTTGATTTGCTGCAATAGTTTTTCTTCCTCATGTATGCTAATATCCGGCTGTTTGTACAATAACATACACACAGACAGTTATAATGCAAGCCTGCCCTACTGTACGTGAGAGGAGACACAGAGGTAGAGAGAACACCAACACACCCTGGGCTGCACAGCCCCAGTGAGACTGTCAGCTACCTATTACACAATAAACACTAACAATTATTGTCCTAGATAGGATCAGGATAGCGTACACAAACGGCTGTATCCCTTTGCTACACCCTCATGCCACATTTTCAGCAAGTCTAAGGATCAGGAAGCGCTGTGTGTGCTGTCTGTGCTGCAGTAAGCAGAGGAAGGCGCCAAAACGCCTCAGGTCCCGCTCTGAGGTAGCTCTGCCCTCTCCTGTGGCGCCGGAGTTATAGGCCCTACACACTGGGCGATAATACTGAAAGATATGAACAATCTCGTTCATTAATGAACGGGATACCGTTCATATCTTTCAGTGTGGAGGCACCAGCGATGAACGATGCGCGGCCCCGCGCTCGTTTATCATTGGTGCCCCGCTGCTTGTGCATGCAGGCCAATATGGACGATCTTGTCCATATTTGCCTGCACTGCTATGGAGCCAGGTAAGAAACTTCACTTCCCCAGTCACTGCCCCCTGCTGCCGGGTCGTCTGTCGGCCGTATCCGCCGTCGGGCAGCTTGGCGGTGGATCTCATAGTGTGTAGTGCCCTTAACATATATACTGTGGAGTATACTGGCAAAAGTCTCCTTTTAAGCTTAAAACATCACAGGTGCTAGTCAAGCCCTTTTGTGACAGTCTACACGGGGGATCTCAGGGGGATCTTAGGGGAACCCCCCCTCGGGAGGGTTCCGTACGCCATGCCCGTGGTCAGCCGCACTTTGGACCAGGGGACACCCCCTAGCTGGGTTGTGCTCACCACAGATGTCACCTTCAGGCAGCGTTAGGGGTGTGCGGCATGCTGGGGCTGTGACAGCCAAGGCGCAGTGCCCCGGTGAACAACAGCCCCTCAGGATGGTGGTCCTGCAGCGGGGAAGCGGCTCTGCACCTCAAGAGACCGGTGACTGCACCCCCCCCCCCCCCCTTTTTCTAAACTGGGGGGGCATAGAGGGGAGGAGCCAGCACACCCAATTGAAGAAATTTAAAGTGCACTGGCTCCTTTGGACCCCGTCTATACCCCATCGTACTAGTTTCCCCCAATATCCCTAGCTAGAGAAAACATAGCGTCATTATAAAGCAAAATGCTTGGGTACTAGAGTTTACTCAGCAGGCTCACACTTCCAATAATCAACATACATTTCTCTGAATACAAATTACCTTTCCCTGTACAGTTGACTTAAAACCCAGATCAGCTCCACAGCGACGCTGCGTACTTGTTCATAATCATCGGACAGAAGCTTACAGGCCTGCACATGGGAAGTCACAACATAGTATTCTCATCAATAAGGAGACAGGACAGTGCGACAACACACTCACGGCTAAGACGTGCTACAGTACTTTGGATTTCAGCAGAGTGACTGGTATCCTAAACAGCGCTGCACTATTATCTGTTTTTTAAGCTTATATCCTTCTATTTTGATCTGCAACAATCATAAGTTACTGATCAAAATCATCCGCTGACCACACTTGTCAGTGGACGAGGATGAACCGTGAACAACTATCTCCAAATCATCTCATTAACATGATACTGTGCACTTGTCACCCCAAATTATGGGTTAAATAGTCACATTCTGGCACTTACAGAGGGCATTTTAAAGTGATTACTCAATACCAGCTGCTGTTATTGTGTGACCACAAACAATTGTTTGTCATCTTATTTTCTTTTCAGTAATCATAAACTTCTGCTACATTCCATATTCCCCTTCCTATACCCCAGCGTAATGCTCCAGTGTTCCCCAGTGGATGAAGGGGATACAAACCTCTTCTACATTCCATATTCCCCTTCCTATACCCAGGCGTAATGCTCGTGTTCCCCAGTGGATGAAGGGGATACAAACTAGAACTCAATCCTACCACTTTTCATTTTAATGCAAATGTGGATACCAAGGAGTAAGTTTACTAAGCAACGCTTCTCAAAGCTAATGTGTGTCTTATACTGTTTCAGCCGCTGGATCTAAAGTGGCAATATTATTAAAAATGCAGAACATGCCAGGTTTTGTACTTACTATTACAGGTATTACTGCTTTAAATACAGAGGGCAGAACCGCCAAAGACACGGCAGCTTTGAAAAGCGTCGCTGAGCAAATTTATTTCCAAGTACTTTTACATTCTCCATGTTGTAAGTCTCTATGTACATTGGTGGTCATTCCGAGTTGATCACTAGCTGCTTTCGTTCGCTGTGCAGCGATGAGGCAAAAAAAACGTCACTTCTGCGCGTGCATATGCGGCGCAATGCGCACGCGCGAAGTAATATTACAACGAACGATGTAGTTTCACACAAGGTCTAGCGAAGCTTTTCAGTCGCACTGCTGGCCGCAGAGTGATTGACATGAAGTGGGCGTTTCAGGGTGTCAACTGATCGTTTTCAGGGAGTGTTCGAAAAAACGCAGGCGTGCCAGGAAAAAGCAGGCGTGGCTGGGCGAACGCAGGGCGTGTTTGTTACGTCAAAACAGGAACTGAACAGTCTGAAGTCATCGTAAGCGCTGAGTAGGTCTGGAGCTACTCTGAAACTGCACAAAATAATTATGCCGCCGCTCTGCGATCCTTTCGTTCGCACTTCTGCTAAGCTAAAATACACTCCCAGTGGGAGGCGGCATAGCGTTTGCATGGCTGCTAAAAACTGCTAGCGAGCTAACAACTCGGAATGACCCCCATTGTGTGCAGCCATAGGAACACAGACATACATACAGGAAGTATTTATATCAGAACGCGACACCGCGTCACTTTCTATACTGCACGCATCCCTTCCTGAGCTCATCATTAGATCTGATACAGCAATGATACATCTCACACTGGGACACAACACACATATGGCTGGTGACAATACCTGGCTGTACATTGCTTGCTGTAACTTCAGGCCTCTCTCGTGGAGCTGTAACTGAACAGACAGCATCACTGTAACATTACACATATCTATAAGTGGGGTAGGAGTGAGATGTAGGGAAAGGTACTGAGAGACAAGCGGTAAGTTCATCAACAGCTACACAACCAAAACAGTTTGAAAAACACATTAGGGTTCACGTACTAAAGATCATTTTTTCAAAGCCGCCGACTCACGTCGCCTGGAATTAAAAGGGCAATAATAATACACATAAAAGAAGTCTGAATTTGCATGAATAGCAATTGCCGTATTCAATCTAAATGATAATCGTGGCTTTTAAATACTGATCTTTAGTAAATACACGTTTTGACTTTGTAATGCAGATGAGGGGTGAATACGTACAACATGTGAAAAGCACCTACCATGGCTTTTATAGCAGCCGTCCGGACTCGCGGATCCTGATCATTGAAATAGTCACCAATAATCTTCTGCACGTCCTTGGTCACTGGACTTTCTGTCTCGCTTGCGGCGCTTTTGTCTATGGCCCCAAGGCAGCCGAGAAGCTGCAAGCACTTATTCCTGACTCCGTGACCGGTGTCTGACAGGTGCTGTGTACAGAAAAGGGCGAGAGGCAAATTGATCACTTGAGAATCCAAGAAAATCTTATATTTATGTAAAAAGGCCCAAACACCAGCCGTTGTATATAAACCTGTTCATCAATATCTCTCACAAATGTTTCACAGTTTAAGGGCCTTATCAGACATTAATAGATCAGAGATTACATTAGGATGATAGGTGCATAATTATTAATGCACCTGTACGGAATAATGCTCCTGACAGATAGATGAAGACATGTGCACATAACATCCTTGACAAAGCATAGCTGGAGAAGGGGTCTAAGTAAAGGGTAAGAGGGGAAGTATTTTCAGTTTGACCGAGTCCATAGGAAGGTTAGATTACACAATGACGTTCTCCATTAAAGTGTTCAGACAACCCTGCGTAATTATATCTCGCATATTACAGCTATTAGGAAAATGTTTTACAAAACTGAAACATACGGATATTTTGGGCTGGAAAGGATGGTATGCGATTGGACGTGAGCTACACACTGCGTCACATGATTGGCTGACATACAATCGCACTCTGCTCTCTTCAGTCTGGAACACCGAGCTGTTAATTTTTTAAGTCTTCTGGACGGATTGCTGTATGACACATGAATAAGAGACCCTATCCCCAGGGTGTGGGCCACAAATCAGGGGGGGGGGTGCATATTTATATAGTTCTTCATGCACTATGTATGGCATAAACTACAAACAAACAAAAACCAACTGCTAATATAATGGAGTTATCCAGGCCTCACCTGTGCTGCCCGGGAAGGGAAATTGTATGAAGTATACCATCCAAAAGCGTATCACACTATGCAGCATATTATGGGCATCATGTTGCAGACACCTACTGATAGTCTGATGAAGAATCATTGCTGCCTTGAATAAGAACATGGGAATCTGGCTTAACGGATATTTACAATAGCCAACACCTTTCCTCCCCAACTAACAGGACAGCTTGGTTACCATGGATTGAAGTGGAAAACCCCTGTACAAAAGGTTATTATTTAGAAGAGCACAGAATATCCATGGAGATTACTCCCAGCACCAACATCACTTATCCGCAGTATGGGGGGGGGGGGGGGGGACTGTTTTATTAAAATTAAAATAAAAAACACACAAAAAAAAAAACTTTTTTAAAGTGCAAACCATTTTTGGGGGTTTAAACCAGTTTTTTTGGAGAGGATCTGCATCACTGTTTTAATTTTTTTTTTTTTTAAAGAATCCTGCTTATTATATTAATACTGTGAAACAGGTCTATGGGCCGTATTCAATAGCTGTCGGAAAGACGGCAGCTTCCGACAGATTTCTGTCGGAAGGGGTTCCGACCTATTCAAAGAGGGTACTTTTTTTTCCCGACAAGTCGAGAATTCCAGACTTGTCGGAAAACACGTGGATTGGCGGAACAGGCGCCGATCCGCGTGCTTTTGTCGGAAACGCGGCCAAACCCGACAGGCTTTGGCCCCCTTTCCGACAATCTTAATCCGACTTTAAAAAAAAGTCGGATTGAGCAGGGCGTCCCCTCGCCTCCGCAGTCAGTTCCCCACCCGCCGCCGTCAGGTCTTTCTCCCCCGCTGTCAGCGTACGGGGGGATAGGCGTCATCTGGGGGGGTCCCCCCGCTACCTGATGAAGGGTAACTGCTTCGGGCCCGGTGAGGAAGAGCCGTGCTGCTGCACCGGACGCCGGTGCACGGCACCGATGTGGACGCCCGACCAGCGGGGAGGAGAGCAGCAGCAGTGGCCAAATCCGACAGTTGGATTTGGGAGCATATTGAATAGGTCATTGTCGGAAAGGACCCGACACTTATTGAATATACCCCTATGTCAGGCATTCCCAACCACAGTCCTCAAGGCACACCAACAGTGCAGGTTTTAGTGATATCCAGGCTGCAGCACAGATGGTTAAATCAAAATAACTGAGGTACTAATTACGTCACCTGTGCTGTAGCCTGGATATCACTAAAACCAGGGCCGGCGCTACCACTAGGCAGCTTTAGGCAGCTGCCTAGAGCGGCAGCCACTGGAGGGCGGCACTGATCCACTTAACAAAAACACAGAAGGATGTCTCTTGTCGGGGAAACATCAAGACATCCTTCCATTTAGATAATGCAGGCAGCAGCCGCAGGACGCTGGACTTCTCAACCCTCCCTCACACCCCGCCCATCCCCTTCACCACAGGCTTCTTTGTTTTTCATGAAGCCGCCAGCTCAGCCCCGCTATTTAAGCCCCTCCCCTCCCTGCATTTGGCTCCGCCCCCTTTTTACAGACCAGGACACACTGCAAGGGGGCAGGGCTTCATTGAGTTAGGCACCCAGCCGGCTCCTGTTCTCCCGTCAGTGAAGTGAACTACTGTGCTAAGCTTTCCGCTGTGCTGCTCCTGCTGCTGACCTCAGTGGTAAGTGAAGCATGAAGGAAGGGGTGTGCGTGTACAGTTGAGATATATACTGTGTGTCTGACTTGTAATTATTGCTGCCAGTGTACTTATGGTATATATATATATATATATATATATATATATATATATATATATATATATATACACACACACACACACACACACACACATGCATGCACAGGCTGAATGCTGAAGTTTATCCACGGATCATCGGAGTGCCGGACCTTGGAGCATATATATATATATATATATATATATATATATATATATATATATATATATATATATATATATATATATATATATATAATAAGAATTTACTCACTGGTAATTCTATTTCTCGTAGTCCGTAGTGGATGCTGGGAACTCCGTAAGGACCATGGGGAATAGCGGGCTCCGAAGGAGGCTGGGCACTCTAGAAAGATTTCAGACTACCTGGTGTGCACTGGCTCCTCCCACTATGACCCTCCTCCAAGCCTCAGTTAGGATACTGTGCCCGGACGAGCGTACACAATAAGGAAGGATTTTGAATCCCGGGTAAGACTCATACCAGCCACACCGTACAACTCGTGATATGAAACCCAGTTAACAGTATGAAACAACTGAGCCTCTCAACAGATGGCTCAACAATAACCCGATTTAGTTAACAATAACTATGTACAAGTATTGCAGATAAACCGCACTTGGGATGGGCGCCCAGCATCCACTACGGACTACGAGAAATAGAATTACCGGTGAGTAAATTCTTATTTTCTCTGACGTCCTAGTGGATGCTGGGAACTCCGTAAGGACCATGGGGATTATACCAAAGCTCCCAAACGGGCGGGAGAGTGCGGATGACTCTGCAACACCGAATGAGAGAACTCCAGGTCCTCCTCAGCCAGGGTATCAAATTTATAGAATTTTGCAAACGTGTTTGCCCCTGACCAAGTAGCAGCTCGGCAAAGTTGTAAAGCCGAGACCCCTCGGGCAGCCGCCCAAGATGAGCCCACCTTCCTTGTGGAATGGGCATTGACAGATTTTGGCTGTGGCAGGCCTGCCACAGAATGTGCAAGTTGAATTGTACTACAAATCCAACGAGCAATAGTCTGCTTAGAAGCAGGAGCACCCAGCTTGTTGGGTGCATATAGGATAAACAGCGAGTCAGATTTTCTGACTCCAGCCGTCCTGGAAACATATATTTTCAGGGCCCTGACCACGTCTAACAACTTGGAGTCCTCCAAGTCCCTAGTGGCCGCAGGCACCACAATAGGCTGGTTCAAATGAAACGCTGACACCACCTTAGGGAGAAACTGGGGACGAGTCCTCAATTCTGCCCTATCCATATGGAAAATCAGATAAGGGCTTTTATAAGACAAAGCCGCCAATTCTGATACTCGCCTGGCAGAAGCCAAGGCCAATAACATGACCACCTTCCACGTGAGATATTTCAGATCCACGGTTTTTAGTGGTTCAAACCAATGTGATTTTAAGAAACTCAACACCACGTTGAGATCCCAAGGTGCCACAGGAGGCACATATGGGGGCTGAATATGCAGCACTCCCTTTACAAAATGTCTGAACTTCAGGTACTGAAGCTAGTTCTTTCTGAAAGAAAATCGATAGAGCCGAGATCTGTACCTTAATGGAACCCAGTTTTAGGCCCATATTCACTCCTGCTTGCAGGAAATGCAGAAATCGACCTAGTTGAAATTCCTCAGTTGGGGCCTTTTCGGCCTCACACCATGCAACATATTTCCGCCATATGCGGTGATAATGATTTGCTGTAACCTCTTTCCTGGCTTTAATAAGCGTAGGAATGACTTCCTCCGGAATGCCCTTTTCTTTCAGGATCCGGCGTTCAACCGCCATGCCGTCAAACGCAGCTGCGGTAAGTCTTGGAACAGACAGGGCCCCTGCTGTAGCAGGTCTTGTCTTAGCGGCAGAGGCCACGGGTCCTCTGAGATCATCTCTTGAAGTTCCGGGTACCATGTTCTTCTTGGCCAATCCGGAACCACGAGAATTGTGTTTACTCCTCGCTTTCTTATTATTCTCAATACCTTTGGTATGAGAGGCAGTGGAGGGAACACATAAACTGACTGGTACACCCACGGTGTCACCAGAGCGTCCACAGCTATCGCTTGAGGGTCTCTTGACCTGGCGCAATACCTCTCTAGTTTTTTGTTTAGGCGGGACGCCATCATGTCCACCTGTGGACGACCCCACTGATGTACAATCATTTGGAAGACTTCTGGATGAAGTCCCCACTCTCCCGGGTGGAGGTCGTGTCTGCTGAGGAAGTCTGCTTCCCAGTTGTCCACTCCCGGAATGAACACTGCTGACAGTGCTAGTACATGATTTTCCGCCCATCGGAGAATTCTTGTGGCTTCTGTCATTGCCATCCTGCTTCTTGTGCCGCCCTGTAGATTCACATGGGCGACTGCCGTGATGTTGTCTGACTGGATCAGCACCGGCTGGTGTAGGAGCAGGGATTTTGCTTGACTTAGGGCATTGTAGATGGCCCTTAGTTCCAGAATATTTATGTGAAGGGAAGTCTCCTGACTTGTCCATAGTCCTTGGAAGTTTCTTCCCTTTGTGACTGCCCCCCAGCCTCGCAGGCTGGCATCCGTGGTCACCAGGACCCAGTCCTGAATGCCGAATCTGCGACCCTCCAGAAGATGAGCACTCTGCAGCCACCACAGAAGAGACACCCTGGTTCTTGCAGACAGGGTTATCAAGCGATGCATCTGAAGATGCGATCCGGACCACTTGTCCAACAGGTCCCACTGAAAGATTCTGGCATGGAACCTGCCGAATGGAATTGCTTCGTAAGAAGCTACCATCTTTCCCAAGACCCGCGTGCAGTGATGCACCGAGACCTGTTTTGGTTTCAGGAGGTCTCTGACTAGAGAAGACAACTCCCTGGCTTTCTCCTCCGGGAGAAACACTTTTTTCTGGACTGTGTCCAGAATCATCCCCAGGAACAGTAGACGTGTCGTCGGGACCAGCTGTGACTTTGGGATATTCAGAATCCAGCCGTGCTGGTTCAGCACTTCCTGAGAGAGTGCTACTCCCACCAACAACTGTTCTTTGGACCGTGCCTTTATTAGGAGATCGTCCAAGTACGGGATAATTAAAACTCCCTTTCTTCGAAGGAGTATCATCATTTCCGCCATAACCTTAGTAAATACCCTTGGTGCCGTGGAGAGTCCAAACGGCAGCGTCTGGAATTGGTAATGGCAATCCTGTACCACAAATCTGAGGTACTCCTGGTGAGGATGGTAATGGGGACATGCAGGTAAGCATCCTTGATGTCCAGGGAAACCATGTAATCCCCCTCGTCCAGGCTTGCAATAACCGCCCTGAGCGATTCAATCTTGAACTTGAATTTTTTTATGTACATGTTCAAGGATTTCAAATTTAAAATGGGTCTCACCGAACCGTCCGGCTTCGGTACCACAAATAGTGTGGAATAGTAACCCCGGCCTTGTTGAAGTAGGGGTACCTTGATTATCACCTGCTGGGAATACAGCTTGTGAATTGCCGCTAGCACCGCCTCCCTGTCTGAGGGAGCAATCGGCAAGGCAGATTTTAGGAACCGGTGGGGTGGAGCCGCCTCGAATTCCAGCATGTATCCCTGAGATACTACTTGAAGGATCCAGGGATCCACCTGTGAGCGAGCCCACTGATCGCTGAAATTTCTGAGGCGGGCCCCCACCGTACCTGGCTCCACCTGTGGAGCCCCACCGTCATGCGGCGGACTTGGAAGAGGAAGCGGGGGAGGACTTTTGTTCCTGGGAACCTGCTGTCTGTTGCAGCCTTTTTCCCCTACCTCTGCCTCTAGACAGAAAAGACCCTCCTTTTCCACGCTTGCTTTTCTGGGTCCGAAAGGACTGAACCTGATAAAATGGCGCCTTCTTAGGCTGTGAGGGAACATGGGGTAAAAATGCTGACTTCCCAGACGTTGCTGTGGAAACTAGGTCGGAGAGACCATCCCCAAATAATTCCTCCCCTTTATAAGGCAAAACTTCCATGTGCCTCTTGGAATCTGCATCTCCCGTCCACTGACGAGTCCATAAGCATCTCCTAGCAGAGATAGACAATGCACTTACTTTAGATGCCAGCCGGCAAATTTCCCTCTGTGCATCTCTCATATATAAGACTGAATCTTTTATATGGTCAATCGTTAGCAGAATAGTGTCTCTGTCTAGTGTGTCAATATTTTCTGACAGTTTTTCTGACCATGCAGCGGCAGCACTGCACATCCAAGCTGACACAATAGCTGGTCTAAGTATAATGCCTGAGTGTGTGTATACAGACTTCAGGATTGCCTCCTGCTTTCTATCAGCAGGCTCCTTAAGGGCGGCCGTATCCTGAGAGGGTAGTGCCACCTTTTTTGACGAACGTGTGAGCGCTTTATCCACCCTAGGTGGTGTTTCCCAACGTGACCTATCCTCTGGCGGGAAAGGGAACGCCATTAGTACCTTCTTAGGAATTACAATTTTTTTATCAGGGAAAAGCCACGCTTCTTCACACACTTCATTTAGTTCATCTGATGGGGGAAAAACTACGGGTAGTTTTTTCTCCCCAAACATAATACCCTTTTTTGTGGTACCTGGATGTAAATCAGAAATGTTTAACACCTCTTTCATTGCCTCAATCATGCAGTGAATGGCCCTGACAGGCATTAGGTTTGACTCATCGTCGTCGACACTGTTATCAGTATCCGTGTCGACATCCGGGTCTGCAAACTGAGGTAGCGGGCGTTTTAGAGCCCCTGACGACCCCTGAGGCACCTGGACAGGCACGAGCTGAGATCCCGGCTGTCCCACATTTGGCATGTCGTCAAATTTCTTATGTAAAGAATTTATACGTGCACTCATTTCTTTCCATAAGTTCATCCACTCGGGTGTCTGCCCCGCAGGGGGTGACGTCCCTTCAAAATGCATCTGCTCCGCCTCCACCTCATTATCCTCATCAAACATGTCGACACAGCCGTACCGACACACCCCACACACACAGGGAATGCTCAACAGAGGACAGGACCCACAAAAAGCCCTTTGGGGGGCAGAGTGAGAGTATGCCAGCACACACCAGAGCGCTATATATATACAGGGACTAACTGAGTTATGTCCCTAATAGCTGCTTTTCATATAATATATGTATATATACACTGCCAAATTTAATGCCCCCCCTCTCTTTTCCCTCTTACTGTTACTGTATATTGCAGGGAAGAGCCAGGGAGCTTCCTTCCAGCCGAGCTGTGAGGGAAAAATGGCGCCAGTGTGCTGAGAAGATAGGCTCCGCCCCTTTTTCGCGGCCTATTCTCCCGCTTTTTATGGAATTCTGGCAGGGGTATTTACCTCATATATAGCCTCTGGGGTTATATATTGAGGTATTTTAGCCAGCCAAGGTGTTATTATTGCTGCCTCAGGGCGCCCCCCCCCCAGCGCCCTGCACCCTCAGTGACCGGAGTGTGAAGTGTGAGAGGAGCAATGGCGCACAGCTGCAGTGCTGTGCGCTACCTTGGTGAAGACAGAGTCTTCATGCCGCCGATTTTCCGGACCATCTTCATGCTTCTGGCTCTGTAAGGGGGACGGCGGCGCGGCTCCGGGACCGAACACCAAGGACTGGGCCTGCGGTCGATCCCTCTGGAGCTAATGGTGTCCAGTAGCCTAAGAAGCCCAATCCGGCTGCAAGCAGGCGAGTTCGCTTCTTCTCCCCTTAGTCCCTCGCTGCAGTGAGCCTGTTGCCAGCAGGTCTCACTGAAAATAAAAAACCTAAGTCTATTCTTTCTAAGAGCTCAGGAGAGCCCCTAGTGTGCATCCAACCTCGGCCGGGCACGAATTCTAACAGAGGCTTGGAGGAGGGTCATAGTGGGAGGAGCCAGTGCACACCAGGTAGTCTGAAATCTTTCTAGAGTGCCCAGCCTCCTTCGGAGCCCGCTATTCCCCATGGTCCTTACGGAGTTCCCAGCATCCACTAGGACGTCAGAGAAATATTATATATATATATATATATATATATATATATATATATATATATATATATATATATATATATACACACAATCACTAACAAACCCCGTATATATAGAGGGTCACCTCAGTCTCTGCAGATCTCCAACCCATCTCTCCGCTGGCTCAGGCAGTCAGGCTCCTCGGTGCTGGCAGCTTCGGAGGCAGGGGAGAAGGAGGAGGAGGGAGCCGCAGCAGCGCTATGTAATTGGTGGCAGCGCCGCTGCAGCTGTCCCTCTCCTTCCGCATAGGCTGGCCGCCACCGCAGTGAATGCTGGGATGTACTTCCCTTATCCCAGCATTCACAGCAGTGGCGGCCAGCCAATGCGGAAGGAGAGGGACAGCTGCATGCGGCGCTGCCACCAATTACATAGCGCTGCTGCGGCTCCGGAGTCTCCCTCCCTCCTCCCCTGCCTCCGAAGCTGCCAGCACCGAGGAGCCTGACTGCCTGAGCCAGCGGAGAGATGGTAAGTATCTATCTATCGTGTAAAAGGGGGACTGGCTGTCGTAAGTTAACGTGTAAAAAGGGGGACGCTGTCTGCCGTAATGAGTAAAAAGGGGGATGCTATCTGCCGTATTGTGTAAAAAGGGGGACGCTGTCTGCCGTATTGTGTTAAAAGGGGGACGCTGTCTGCCGTAATGTGTAAAAAGGGCGACGCTGTCTGCCGTAATATGTAATAAGGGGACGCTGTCTGCCATAATGTGTAATAAGGGGACGCTGTCTGCCATAATGTGTAATAAGGGGGACTGTGTAATAAGGGGGACTAATGTGTAATAAGGGGGACGCTGTCTGCCGTAACGTGTAAAAAGGGGACGCTGTCTGCCGTAATGTGTAATAAGGGGACGCTGTCTGCTATAATGTATAATAAGGGGACACTGTCTGCCGTAATGTGTAAAAACGGGACTCTGTCTGCCGTAATGTGTAAAAAGGGGAATCTGTCCGCCGTAATGTGTAAAAGGGACTCTACCTGGTGTAGTGGCGCTACTGTGTGGCGTAATTTGAATAATGGAGACTACTGTGCACCGTAATATGAATTGGTATTATTTTGTGGCCACACCCCTTCTCCATGAAGCCACGCCCCTATATATATTTTTTTGCATGCCTGCGGCACGCACTGCCCTTATATTACGTAAGGGGCGCGCCAATGCTGTTTTTTGCACACAGCACTAAAATGTCTAGTTACAGCACTGCCTGCATATATGACTAAACTGCCAGCCTGGCTCTAGGTGCTGGTCTCAGCGTGGATACAGCATCGGCACTGACAGTCACATGACTGTCGTGTGCTGTGATGTCACCTGCCCGTACAGCACCTGTTCTCGGGTGGCTCCTCCCTGGCTGTAGTCTCTCCATTTCCTCCTGGTCAGCAATGAATTATCCCACCCCTTTTGTTT
This sequence comes from Pseudophryne corroboree, assembly GCF_028390025.1. NCBI lineage: Eukaryota > Metazoa > Chordata > Amphibia > Anura > Myobatrachidae > Pseudophryne > Pseudophryne corroboree. The sequence goes on from NC_086445.1 coordinate 51,643,009, forward strand.
CTGGTGCATGTCACAACATTTGGCAACTGCAGCTACAGATAATGGGAGTTTTGTGAATCCTGTATTAATACACGTAACTGACTGAAATTCCTATGCCCAGCTAGCAGAGGGACCACATATATCCAGTAGAGGTACTACAAGTCCCAGCACACATTGTACTCAGTGTACTGTATTGCAGTATTGCAATCCCAAAGGTGTCGTCTGTATGGTATGGTGGTCACTAATACCGTGTGCAGTCTGTGCAATATGGCAGATGATAGAATGTTCTCTGGGGGTAATTCTGAACTGATCGCTGCTGTGCGTTTTCGCACAGCGGGCGATCAGGTCCAAACTGCACATGCGTATGCACCGCAATATGCAGGCGCATCGGACAGCTACAACGGGCATCGCTGGTCAGCGATGGGATGGTGTGAAGGATCCATTCGCACAGGCATACGCAAGTTGATTGACAGGAAGAGGCCGTTTGTGGGTGGCAACGGACCGTATACAGGGAGTGTCCGGAAAAACGCAGGCGTGTCCAAGTGTTTTGAGGGAGGGTGTCTGACATCAGCTACGGCTCCGATCAGCAGGATTCAATCGCACTGGAAGCGTAAGTCCTGGACTGCGCAGACACCGCACAAGCTGATTTTTAGCATCTCTTCAACACATACGATTGTACACTTGTACAGCGAAAATACACTCCCCCTGTAGGCGACTATCTGATCGCAGGACAGCAAAAATCACTGCCCGACAATCAGGTCTGAATTACCCCCTCTGTGCGGTACGGCAATTACTGGCATGCTGTCTATGTGGTATGGTAGTCGTTGAGACAGTGAATGTGCAGCATTGCGGTCACTGCAGTGATGTCAGTATTGTATGGTCTGTCACTGCATTGATGCCTATAATCATGGGTGTAACTATTGTGGCTGCAGGGGGTGCCATTGTTATGGGGCCCAGAGGCTTAAGGGGGCCTGGACCCAAGTTATAAAGTTGCATAGCAATTTCCTTAGTTTTGGCTGCTAAGTAATAGGGTCTGATCCATTCCCAGCCTGAGCTGTATGACAGTACATTGCCAGTGAGAGCAGTGTGTAATGGATGTTATAATGGTAGAGGGGGCACTGTAATGTGACATAATATGAACTGAGGGTACTGTAATGTGGCATAATCTGATCTGCTCATCATAATGAGCAAAGAGGATCGGTATGGGATCCCGGCGGTCAGGAGACAGTTGGAATCCCAGCAGCGAGCACAGCGAATTCCCTCGTGCTCACTGCGCTTGCCACTCGTCGGCTCCGGTGGCAACCTTTGGCCACACTATTATATTCCCCCTTGGGTAGTGACGTGGACCACCACCCAAGGGTGAATTCCGGGCTTGTGTCAGTATTCCGCCGAGTGTTAGGATTCCGATATCAGTATCCTGACCATGGGATCCCAACAGTCGGGATGTTAACCGCATTCCGAGCAAAGAACCCTCCCACCCCCACAACTATAGTACACTCCATATGCTGTATATCCGTGTATATCTCCTGCCTATTTTGTCCCCCTTTCCTACAATACAGCCTACATGTGGTCCCCGCAAAAGTCGTGCTGAGCGTTTTTCTTTCACCTGAGAGGGAGGAGTGGGGGGGAGAGTGTGCAGATTTTTTGCCTAGGGTGCCGAGAAACCTTGCACCGGCCCTGACTAAAACCTGCACTGTTGGGGCCGAAACACACGAGGCGGCTGGCGCCGCCCGGCCGCGCTTTAAACTGCTGCCGTGATGTAAACACACATGCAGCGCAATGTGTCCTTACAAACAGCACGGTCCCGGCCCGGCTGCCGGAACTATCCACTGGAAGGTCCGGCTGCCGGGCCGTCTTTGCAGCCAGTGAACCGTGTGTGTGTGAAGGGGAGCTTTCACACACAACGGTTTCTTCTCAAGCCATGTCTGATGCTGCGCATGCGCACAGCATCACACACGGCTCAAAGCAGTCCTGTGTGACAGACTCTGACGGTTTCTCCCGGATGGCAAAAAGCCGGACAAAGTTTGTCCGGCTTTTTGCCATCCGGGAAAAACCGGAGTGTGTGTTACAGCCCTTGGTGTGCCTTGAGGACCGTGTTTGGGAAAGCCTGTCCTATAGGAGTGTTAGGGGAGGAGTTTGTGAAGTCCTAGCTGATGCTAGGCAGATTTAGTACCTCTCTGATCTGGTTCACCTTCCTTTTGTTTGTTGTGTGTTTGAATTTACTGCATTGGTTCAGCGCACTCAAATGAAGACCACAAGCAACAAGAATGTGGACTAATGGCAGGTGGATCCTATGTAATGAGATTTTGTTTTTGTTGTTTTTTTAAGATGTCACAGTGCCATTCCTGTAGTCACAGCATAATAAATACATCGGCCATTAAACATATGCGTAATTTCAGCTCACGCTACCTTGTATGCCACATCCACCAGTTTCATTCGGATCGGCGCATCGTCCAGCAGCTTAGTCCCGATCTCTAACAAAGTGTCCAGCAGCTGAGCAAGTACCTGATGGGACTCTGAAGAGAGAACAGCAAAATCAATCCCCTGAAAACCGGAATATCCCCACGTACACCCCCAGCGGTCAGTACAAGTAAGCCAGACAACTGATAGGAAATAAGTGGCCACGCTGCACTCGTTCCACAGCCCTTAGATATAACATGTCTGGCCCTTTAAACCAGACAGACAGAATTGAAATAAACTATAAATATTAGACTAGCAGTCCCGTGTGACATCATACGAATGTAAGGAGCAATTATTGTAACGCACTTACTGTATATAGGTTACTGAAGCCCTGTTATTAAATATTAGGTGGTGTTAGCTAATCCTTCCGCCCTGATGGCACAGTATTGGGAATAAAGCGAACGTGATGGACATGTTCAGCTGGCACTGAGCGTCGCCCCTAGACCCACACTGGGTGAATTACGCACTGCGTAACCACAAGCCAGAACAGTGACTCTACCGTCCCACCCACACAACAGTGTTACTGAGAGGAGATACTTGCTTTCATTCTGAAGAGTATTGATCACATCGTCCGCTATGGAGTCTGGGCAGAATCCGGACGTCTTGGTTAACAGGCCCAGCAACGACGCAATTTTCAGCCTCACGGATGATTCATTCTCCTAAAAAAGGAAAACCCGTATTTAGATCAGGATAATAGGATTATATAGCTTCTTATCACTGGTGGCCTCCAATGCTTTAGTGTGGCCCCTGTAGACACTACTCCATGCAAGGAAAGCAAATGGTTATATAAAGGAATATGTACTAAACCATGAAGACTGATAAAGTACTAGCCAATCAGCTGCTAACTGCCATGTTACACCTACACCCCATTGTTTCCCTGTGGAGCCCTATGGAACCAGAGTAAGAAATGACCGTTAGGATCGGATTGGTTGGTACTCTCTCTCTCTCTCTACGGCTTACTACTTCTGTCCCTATTATGGCTTTATACACAACATATTCCTCGGTCCCGTGCAATCAGCCACAACACACTGACCTAATGGAGGTTACACACCAACTTCCCTTCTACAGACACACAAACTAGGGCAAAGACAGGCGCTAATTCTCTGCCAGTACAACTTGGGACTCCAGGATGACATTTCTGCCAACGAGGAGAGTACATACAAACTCAATGCAAATTGCATTGCACGTGCATTGAAACTCGACACCCCAGACACACACATCATAGAGCTGGGAGAATTGCATTAATGTATTTTCCGCTACCTTGTAGTAATGTTCTAGCAGGATCCTGACGACACCTTCCACGCTCTCTGCCTCCACAGGCTTGCGTGCGAACTGCAGGAGGTACTGCAGGGCATCGGCAGGGGATGTGGCCTTGCACAGGTCGAGGTGAAGTGTTGCAGACTTGCTCGGTTTCGTCAGCCGCAGCTTCTTCGCCGAGAGTTCTTCGAATGGCTGCTGCAGTGCAGAAAGCCAAACACATAGAATGTATTATCAGTGAAATCACGTTGGGATACGGAGAGTTAGGACAATAACATTTTGCTTTTTAAACCACTTTCTAATATTTCCTATTGCAGAACTAGCATTTCAATAGCAATCGCTGGGTCACTGCACTCCAGCCACAACTCCGGTCACTGGATGGAAAGTGTCACCCAACTAATTCACTCGGAGGGCCAGTACTAAGCCTTGAAAAGTTATACATTTCACGGTGATAAAGTACCAAACAAACAGCTTCTATCATTTTTCAAACCCAGCCTGTAACATGCCAGCTGCGAGCTGATTGGCTGGTACGTTATCATAGTGACATGTATCACTTTTCAAAACATAGTACATCTCCCCCTAAAACTGAAAAATCTACAATTGGAATTTAATCCAAAATCGAAAACCCTTATTCTGAAACTTAGGGGGGACATTTACTAAGCAGTGATAAGAGCGGAGAAGTGAGCCAGTGGAGAAGTTTCCCATGGCAACCAATCAGCACTGAAGTAACATCTATAATATGCATACTATAACATTATACAGAGCTGCTGATTGGTTGATGGGGCAACTTCTCCATTGGCTCACTTCTCCGCTCTTATCACTCCTTAGTAAATGTCCCCCTTAATGTCCCACATCTAATAGCAATGAATAAATAAGCAAGGTCTTTCCTGCTATGATAATAACTAGTTAAGTAGGTAGTGGATAGGTGGAATAGCATCCCAAAAGAGGTGGTAGAGGCTAAGACAGTAGGTCAATTAGGGTTAGGCACCACCGGTTAGGGTTAAGTTGCGGGGCGGGGAGGTGTTAGGTTTAGGCAGCAGTAGAGGAAGGTTAGAGTTAAGGGGTGAGGGGTAACAAACTTTCCCAACTCCTGTCAGGATTCTATACAGCGGGATGCAGTGACCGTCAATTTCAGCCCCAACCCACTGCTTGTGTATTTCATGTGACCACAGTTTTAACACAGCTGATCTGGTGACCCTACTTATACGCATTTCAGATACACGACCCAGGAAATTGCAGCTATTATTCCTTTCACACTTACCAAAATCCCAGGTTGATGCGCGTTTATGTAAGTAAGTGTGAAAGGCATTTTGTTTTATTATTACATATTGTAGGTGTGTAAGTGCGGGAGAAAGGACGGGGATCACTGCTGCAAATAAATATAAATTATTTAACCTTCTTGTTTACGTCCCTGTCCCAAACACACCGGCATGCAGTGTAGGCGACCCCAGGCTCTCCAGAGGTTGTAGAGTTACAGGTGTAGTAACGGTCATTTATACAGCACACACATAAACCGCAGCGCTGTACACAGAGTATATCAGTAACTCACATCAGTCACTGCCCTACACATACACACTATGGTTCATTAATTATTATTTCTTCTTCTTTTTTTTATATCCAAACGTAGCAGCCGGAGGAAACCGCAAACACATGGAGAACATACAAACTCCACACATATGGGCCATGATCAGGAATTGAACTCCTGCGTCCAATTCCGAGGCAGTAAAGCTGACCACTATGCCGCCGTTCTGTCCAGGTCCCAGCTTGCTCTGCCGGAGACTGGACTGTCATGCTGGGACCTGTAGTTCCATACCCTCTGCCTTAGCCAGCACAGAATCTACTAGGAACAGTGTTTCAGAGCGGTGTAATGTCTGATGCATGAGACGGTGGCTCTCCTCCAGAGTCTGTGGTACCTCAGGTCCAAAGCATTCCACCCCAGACTCTGTCACAGGCATGCTGGGACCTGTAGTTCCACAACCTCTGGAGTACCAGGTGTCACTAATAAATGTACCCACACTAAGCTGGCCAGTGAGGGCTGGGAGATGGAGAATGCCATTCACGTTTGTGTGACCTCTTGTACATGCAGAGTAAGGTATAGGCCTCATCACAATCCCCGGACTTTCCTAAAACCGCACCCGGACATGGTGGAAGTCGGCCTGCGCGGAAGTAGCCAAACGAAAAGCTGAAACACAAACTACGGCCCATTGCTGCTCACAGTCACCCGGGATTCTCTCACCTGAACCACTTTGGTGAACTCCTCATAAACGCGTTTCTTCAGGTGGGCAGCCATGGTGTGCGAGGTTTGGCCCTCTGCGGCCACCACACCACAGTATCCCGACACACACGAGCGAAACAAATGAACGAACCAATAAAGTTGGATGGGGACAAAAAAAAACTGCGTAAAAAAAAATTTGAAACGCGACTTTAGAGTGACCATAGAGAATTGAAAGTCGTAAGGAGCGGCCCTGCCCGCTCTAGCCGCGGTCCGCCTTGTTACCATGGCGACCATAAACCTCATAGAAATGATGTTTAACATACAGCCCAACATGACCCTCTCCAGGAGGGACACAATGCTCTGCTCCTGAACTTTCCTCTTAATGTATGATTGCCGGCACCTGTGTTGAACAGGTTGATGGATAAGAAAGGTGTTTCAGCACAGGTGATGGCAATCATAAATTAAGAGAAAAGTCCAGGAGCAGAGCATTCTGTCCCTCCTGGAGAGGGTTATGTTGGGAGGTATGGAGTTATAATGTATTGGTAGTGACTAGGCTCATTATGCCAACACCAGGGCCGGTTCTGGCGCTCTGTGCTTCCCGGGCGGCAATAGAGGGCGTGGCTTCGTACAGGGGGCGTGGTCATTTACGCCCCTGTACAGACTGAAATGATGTGCAGTGCGCAATGACGTCATCGCGCACCGCACAGCAAAGGTCCTCTCCACAAAGAGAAACTAGACGCGTAGCGTCTAGTTCCCTTCGTGGAGAGGACCTTTGCTGTGCGGTGCGCGATGACGTCATTGCGCACCGCACAGTAAAGGACCTCTCCACGAAGGGAAACTAGACGCGTACGCTTCTACTTTCCCTTCACAGCGGCAGCGGGGGGCACAGCAGCAGCGGATCTTGCCCTGGTGCGGCGCCCTCCGGAAGGCGGCGCCCCGGGCAAAAGTCCTGCTTGCCCGTGGCAAGATCCGCTACTGGCCAACACATAAGCATGACAGTGATATAGCCTCAAGTCTGAGTGGGTCTTCATACTGTTTTATACTTGTACCATACCTCCCAACTTTCCAAGATCCTCAGTAGGGACATTTGCACGCGACCTGAAAAGGGGGCGTTTCTTAGCGTGAGAGGGGCGTGGCAGAGCATCACAGACCCTTTTTTTTTTTCATTTTGGGGACGTGCCCAGCGCTCCCGGTGGCGGCGTTTCCAGAGTGGAGGGGACCCGTGTACAGACTCGGTGTGTGGGTCCTCTCCTGTAGCCGTCACCGCCGCTGTTCGCGCTCTCAGCGCTGAGACTCGCCGCACCATTTTTTCGGAGTCCTGCGCATGCGCTGTAGACTCTGACACTGTGCCAGAGTCTCTAGTGCTCAGTGCGCTAGCAGCGGCGGCGACGGCTACAGGAGAGGAGGGGGCCTACACACAATCACCGATGGACGCCGGAAAGGTAAGTATAGAAGAAATGGGTGCACCCATTTTTTATACGCCAGTGGCTCCCCGAGCAGCTGGGCAGCCCCCTGCTCCCCTCCCATCATTGAATAGATGCCGTCCGCTGAAATTGGGACAATTGGGAGGTATGTTGTACATTGTGCATGAACCCCTACACAGTACAACCTCACCTAGTCCGCATACTTTCCTACTCTCCCGGAATGGGCAGGAGGCTCCGATCATGCGGCCACGCCCCTAATCCAGTCCCCTTAACGCCATCCTCACCACGCCCCCGATGCTGCGATCTGGCTGCCCCCTTCCCGGAGGGGGCAGCCAGATTGTTGGTAAGTATGCCTAGGGGACATTTGCGGCTATGTCCCCAAAAATATATCTGCGTGTATTCTGCATGTCGCCATTGCCGCTCCTGTTCTATAGTCATGCATTATCCTGATCGCTGCACAGCTGGGGAGGTCTGCAGTGACTGTGCTCCCTGTTCTGATCCGCTCACAACCCCTGTGTGAAATGCAACATGGACTTTTGTTTGGTGCAATATACCTTAGTTTACCAAGTTGCGGCTTTTGCACTCCCTGGTTTCTTGGCGGGCCTGAGGGCCTGACCTGCAAATTTATAGCGCCAATAATATTAAGTGCAAAGCATGGAACAGTTTAATATTTCCTGATAGCAAAACTGTGGCAGGGCATGGTGGGACTTGTAGTTTCACAATAGCTGGAGAGCCATAGGTTGGACAGTCCTGTCTTAATGCACAGACAATGAAACTTCTGGATCTTCCACCTTTTATAACTACAGACTGGAATGATTGTCCATTTAATATAATTCTCCGGGGTAGATCATTGTACGTGTGATAACAAAATTCATTATGATAAGAGATAGAGCATGTGTGGTAACCAGATATAGGGGCCTATTTATCATAGTATATTTGCAGCTACATCCCCAAAAACACCCATTTTGGGGGGTTAGCCGCAAATATTAAGTAACACCTGAATGTTAGACGGAGAGACCGCAGCAGTTATCTCCAATACCCGCTGCGATCCCTCCATTGCGGCCAGCAGCTGCATCCCCCATAGGTTTCTATGGGGGATACGATGCTGCAACATTTACCAATATCCAGGAATGCGATGCATTTCGGATATTGGTCCCCACAGCTACCGCCATTTGAAAATGGCTGAAGCCCATTGTAGCTTATGGACTACACATCGTAAATGTAGCCAGAAAAGGGTTCCCCCAGAACTCTCCCTGGAAGTGGCGTCTGTGCATGTGCGGTCTTAGCTGACAGAGCATGTGCAGACGCCCTGGCAGCCATCACAGCACATCGCCGAGACAGGCTCCTTTCGGAGCCCCTGTACCTGCATGTGCTGGGTAATACATCCAGACGATAGGATTGCATATTGCAATGCAATCCTGGGCGCTAAGATCCCGCCAGGGACGCTTTAAGAGAGGAGGAGGCCCGTGTCCAGCCTCCTCTGTTCAGGTCCCCTTCCTCTCTGCCAGAAGCACTGTAGAGTTTGAGCACTAGAGGGCTCAGACTCTACTGCGCATGTGCAGATCTCCGGGAAAATGGCGCGGTGGCCATTTTCCCAGTGATATCTCTACTGCGCATGCGCAGAACTCCATGAAACCGGCTGCTGCAACATTTTCATAAGGTTTTAACAGTGCAGGTGACGTCAGCGGACTTACAGCCTGTCAGCATCTAGCACACAGATTAACTGAAACAGTAAATAAAATGGAGGATATCACCCTTTGACCTGTCACATGGCAAAAGGCAGCTAAGTAAAGGCAGAATTTTTGTTGAACCGAGCGCTTGTGTGTGCTAATGTATAGTGTTCTGTAAAAATACTTAGTGAAAATAAAGATATGAAAGAAAAAAATATATATATAAATAAAAATAAAATAATAAAGAAAAAATTGATAAAAAATAAATAAATAATAAATAATAAAGTAAAATAAAATGGGAAAAAAGGGGGGGATGCGGGTAAAGTAAAGGCAAACAAATGCATATCTGCACAGAACAGAGTAACCAGCAGAGTGCAGAACATTACGTGTCACATAAGATCACTGACAAGACAATATGATATAACTAGGTGATTCATCGCGCCCTGCGGGCACTCTTCACACCGTCGTAAGGGGCTACGCCCCCTTAACCCTTGCACACCCTTGTGGCGTGCAATATTTGTATTATATGGAGTATTACCTCCAATCATAATTGTGTGAGTGGTTAAATATTGCACGACAAAGGGCATGCAATGGTTAAGGGGTTGTAGCCCCTTGCAACGGTGTGAACAGCGCACGCAGGGCCTGATGAATCACCTAATAGGTGCTGTGGTTGGGGGAGTGGCGGGTGCGGGGGAGACGTGGAGGGGAGGGTGTCCCGCGGGTGGGGGAGGGGCAGTTGCGGGGGTGCCGCGGGTGGGGAGGGGCTGGTGTGGTGGTGCCGCGGGTGGGGGAGGGGGTCCGGAGCCAATGCAGGTGGGGGAGGAGCGGTTTCGGGGGTACCGCAGGTGGGGCAGGTACGAGGGTGGTGGGGGAGGGGGTCCAGAGCCACCGCGGGTGGTGGAGGGGGGGTGTGGGGGTGCCGTGGATGGGGCCCGGAGGTACTGTGAGTGGGGGAGGGGCGGTGATGCTTCTCCTGCTTCTCCTCCTGGAAGCAGCTAAGCTGCTGTCCTCCCTTTGGCAGTGGCTCTCCCGGAGACTCGCACAACAGCCAAGCAGCCAGTCACTATTGTTAGCGCCGGTGTCCCAGCGTGCCGCAGTACAGGGAAGAAGATGCACTCAATAAACTACAGCTCCCAGCAGCCCTTAGCGCCGGAATGTTCCTGCGCTAAGGGCTGCTGGGAGCTGTAGTTTATTTAGTGCGTCTACTTCCCTGTAATGCGGCGCGTTGGGACACCAGCGCTAACAATAGTGACTGGCTGGCAGAACTGACTGACTCGCTGAATCAATGTAAAAGGTGACAGTGCTGTGCAGTGTCAGTGACCCTGCACACCCACTGCACTGCACAGAGCTGTCACCTTTTACATTGATTCAGCGTCCAGACATTACCCTCCGCGATATCTCCCACTCTATCCGTTACATTAGCCATCTAGGGGCTTCCAGGCCGGCAGTCCAGGTGCTGTGTTGCGGAGTCAGGGCCTCTGAGGATCTGGGCGCGGCTGTGGCGGGGAGACACTTCTGTGACATCACTCGCAGAGGAGGCTCCGGGGCTCAGAGTTTATGCAGCGCAGGGAGGGCTATGAAAGCCTTCCGCTGCGCCGCTTTCATACACATCTGCTCTGCGGCAAGGGAGTAGGGATTGTTGATGCCGGAGGGGGCAGGTGGACTGGTAACAGGACTAGGACGCTGCAGTAAAAGGATTTTTTCCCCCCCTATCTACAGCACAGAGACTTGCTTCATACCCTCCAGCTGTACCTTTTTGGCAGGTACAGTACCTTTTTTATGGTCTGTACCGATTTTTGTCTCTCCAAACTTCCATTGAAAGTATAGGAAAAGGGGCGTGGGCACGTCCCTTTACCCGTGGCCACGCCCCCTTTTTGAATTTGTACCGGTTTTTATGTGTAAATTGTTGGAGGGTATGTTGCTGCAGATGCAGTGGGCCTATTTTGGGGTGTGGGCCCCATTGTTAATCCTGCTCTGGGAACACTCAGCAGCCAAAGGGCAGAGCCTCACATTGGATGTAACATGTGTGGGAGGGCGTTTCTCGCCCAATCAGCTGTGGACTGGGTGTGATAGACCTGCTGCTAAACCAACAAGAGCTCCTAGCCACGCACAGCGTTATTCACAGTCACAGAGTGACAGATCTGGGCTATTATATACTATATAGGCGATAATAGAAGTGCTGTGGATACAGTACATCTGTTTTAAATTTCCAGGTCAAGGCCGCCGAGAAGCTGCAGCGTGCAAAGGTCGCCACTATATAAATCTAGTCCCTAGACCAGGCATTTCCAACCTTTTCGGTCCTCATGGCACACTAACAGTGCAGGGTTTGGAGATATCCAGTCTTTGGCTCAGATAGATAAATCAAAATAACTGAGGTACTAAATAAGCCACCTGTGCTCAAGTATGGATACCAAGCATGGATATCACTAAAACCTGGAGTGTTAGTGTGCCTTGAGCACTAAGGTTGGGAATGCTTGCCCTAGACTTTACAAAAGCTTCTAGCACTGGATCTCACTATGGGCCTGATTCTGATATGTGCAAGGTCGCGATTCCACAAATGCGCACTAATTATCAAGCTGGACGGCTTCTAGGGACTGCATCAGCTGCAGCCCTTAGAAGCCAAGTAGGGCTGCCGTAATGCTTGGGAAGTGTCTTCCCATGAGAAGCTACTCAGGGCCGGTTCTTGAGCTTCTAGCGCCCCGGGCGCCCAATAGGGGCGTGGCTTCATACAGGGGGCGTGGTCAGTTATGCCCCCTGTACAGTAGTAGCGCCGCTGAAATGACGTCATCGCGCACCGCACAGTAAAGGTCTTCTCCGCGAAGGGAAACTAGACGCTATGCGTCTAGTTCCCTTCACAGCGGGGGGAAGCGGCAGCGGGACAGAGCGGGCAGCGGGGGGCACAGCAGCAGCGGATCTTGCCATGGTGCGGCGCCCTCCAGAAGGCGGCGCCCCGGGCAAAAGTCCTGCTTGCCCGTGGCAAGATCCGCTACTGAAGCTACTGCCACTGCTATCGCAGTCTGGACTGGCAGTTCCAGAGGGAGAAAACACCTTCACCCGGTGCTACTTGTTCATCATGTCATTAGCAGGAGTGCTTCAAATGGGAAGCCACCGCCACTGCTAGGCAGTCCCTGCGGTGGCAGATTTTCCAAGGGAAAATCCGCCACTGGTAGATTCCATGTTATATTGTAACCGGCTTGGCCTGACAAAAACCGGAGACCTGGCGATGCCGCCTCACCCAGCACTGAATGGCCGGTTTTGCTGTAACTCACAGTGTGATGAGCAGCGACGGAAAATAGAAGCTTTCGTGCTATTTTCTAAAATTGCACCCAAGGTCTTTTAAATCAATTCAGTTCATTTGACAGTAACTGGGGAGCGCAGTAGTCCCTGGCTTTATGTCAGAGTCTACAGGTCTCCGGGAACATGGCGCCTGTTCCACATTCCCAGTGACTTCTCTATTGCACATGTGTAAACCCCCAGGAAAATGGCTGCCACGCCATTTTCCCAGTAATTTGCCAGCCAGCACAGTACTCCAGAGAGGAAAGTCTAACTATGGGTGTATGGTATGTGGTGTGGGCCCCCTGGAACCAGGGGCCCATGTGTACCACACACCCAGCACCCATTAATGATGCAATAATGGGTATGCACGTTTTGGGGGGATTTCCTGCCATATTATTTTTTGACCATAAATCTAGGTAATTCACTTGGGTCATTTAGGCCTTAGGTCCTGACCTTGTATGCCATGAAATCACTACCTCAGCTACACAGTACACACCCAGGAATTTTGCATTAAATCACTTTAACATCTCCTGATAGGGACACAGATCAAACTTTCACCAAAGAACACGCCCTGCATTCCAGGGTATATTTTTGTCTTGTGCGGTCATAGAAAGCTGCACGGGAGAGTGTGTAACTCCTTTTAGTATTTCTTTTTCCAGTGGGTGTAACATGAACCGGTCTGCAAACCACAGGGTGGAGTAACATGTTGTATTGACACACGGAAACCTATTTACCTGGAGTCTCCAGGCTGGTCCTGTACACACTGGGGAGTTGACAACTCAGGTCTCTGAAAATGAAAACTAGCTTCAGTCTCTGTGGATTATGTAATATAATATCAGATACCAGGGCTGTCCATAGACAAATTGTTCTGTGGGAATTGCCGCCATACGCCAAGTCAGACCCAATTGAAATACACATGATACATGGGGATGCGTTCAATTTGCCGGCTGTCGGGATCCCGGTGGTCAGGATGCCGACGCCGGAATCCCGCCAGCCAACAATGCCGCCAGCCAGAATCCCGGCAAAACAGGGCTATTCCCACTCGTGGGTGTCCACGACACTCACAGAGTGGGAATATAATCTGTAGCGAGCGCAGCCAACCACCGAGCCCGCAAGTGGACTCTTTGCGCTTGCGCCGCTGCCGGCATTCTGGCGGGCAGGATGCCGCTGTCGGGATATGGACAGACGGCATCCCGCCCATCGGTAAATCATACTGAATCCAATACATGTAGTTAGATTAATATTGAGCATGTTGGCAAATGCGCTCGGCCTGTGTGTGCGGTTATCCCCTGATATTAACAGGCTGTCGTGGCAAGGACAAGACATTCGTGGCCCCTACGTGGGTAAAATAAAAAATAAAAAATTTTTACACCGAGGTAAAATGGTAGATTGGCCCTCCCAGTTGTGGCCCCTGTGACAGCTGCACCTGATGCTGCTACGGTTAGGGCTGCCATCAGAAATTGTGGGGCCCGGGACTGACAAAATAGACAGGGCTTCCCCTAAAAAAAAAGAAAGATTCTCCCGCACTGCTCCACCTCTATGTGATGTCATACATTGTGACGTCACATATAGGTGGAGCTTTGCGGTACACAGAGAGCTGATGCACAGGGAAGGCTTCTTTTAAGAAGTCCTCCCTGTGCATCAGCGCTGTTGTTTTGCAGCCTGGTGCAGCTCTCCAGCTAGCGGCAGTAGGAGTCAGGGGAGGGCCCCCCTTTTTGTAAGGGCCCGGGACTCCAGTCCTCGCAGTTCCTCATGATGACTGCCCTGGCTCCGGTAGTCATATCTTTGGACACCAAAGAATCCAGAAATGATCCAACAACTTGTCTCCATCCCCAAATGGTCGTATCTCATTCACTTTGCCACCTATTTGTGTGTGGCAAGTTGTACAGTGATCCTGTCACGTGGCATGTACTGTATGTGGTCAACCTTAGCAAAGCAGACATAAATATATAGAAATATACATAATGCAAGAAAACACTAGGGGGCAGATGTATTAAAAACGTCCTAACGGACATTACGTGTCCAGGGGCGTATCACCACATTATCGTGGTGATACGCCCGCTGCCGCCGCCACGTTAAGACACAGTTAATACATTAGGGGGTTGTGTTAAATGCATGGTTTACGTGTGCTGTGGTCAGCAGAAACCACAGCACACATTCATACATCTGCCCCTAGATGTCATATCTACTGGGTGTTGAGATATCAGTGGATATATTATCATTTGGGACATGTGGTCTTAATTGGTCCAATAAAAGTAAACATATATTAGAAATCTGCACACAAATATATACATACTATATACTGTATATACAGTGGCGTAAGTTCATCTCAGTTGCCTGGAGGAAAGATAAATATTGTGTGTGTGTGTGTGTGTGTGTGTGTGTGTGTGTGTGTGTGTGTGTGTGTGTGTGTGTGTGTGTGTGTGTGTGTGTGTGTTTAGAACCCATGACCTGTTACATGGAAGGCAGACCTCTTAACTGAATGGTGTCGCTGAACACGGAACGGGAGGAGAGGTGCCCCCCTAAAGAGCAGGAGCCCGGCGGTAGGCGACTCCGTTGCCTCCAACAGTTACGCCTCTGTGTACATATATATGTATGTATCTATGTACACAGATCCCTGTAAATATATATATTGTACATGCATTTAGTATACTGGAGCCCGTGGACTAGCACCCCATTATAACTCGAGTATTACACGGTAATATATGAGGAAGATTAGGAGGCACAGTGCGGCACAACACACCCACATACATCTGTTACTGCCTAACAGCGCACATAGGGCCAGTAAAACTCTGTGATGATATTTCCGGATTCCTGGATCTCGGAGAGAGAAAGTCATCAGTATTCCACCTTCATGCCTGTGTCACTCAGCACAGCCTGCACCCAGATACACCAGTATGTATAAATAATTAGTGATGTGCACCGGAAATTTTTCGGGTTTTGTGTTTTGGTTTTGTGTTCGGTTCCGCGGCCGTGTTTTGGGTTCGGACGCGTTTTGGCAAAACCTCACCGAAATTTTTTGTCGGATTCGGGTGTGTTTTGGATTCGGGTGTTTTTTTCAAAAAACCCTAAAAAACAGCTTAAATCATAGAATTTGGGGGTCATTTTGATCCCATAGTATTATTAACCTCAATAACCATAATTTCCACTCATTTTCAGTCTATTCTGAACACCTCACATCTCACAATATTATTTTTAGTCCTAAAATTTGCACCGAGGTCGCTGGATGGCTAAGCTAAGCGACCCAAGTGGCCGACACAAACACCTGGCCCATCTAGGAGTGGCACTGCAGTGTCACGCAGGATGGCCCTTCAAAAAAATACTCCCCAAACAGCACATGATGCAAAGAAAAAAAGAGGCGCAATGAGGTAGCTGTGTGACTAAGATAAGCGACCCAAGTGGCCGACACAAACATCTGGCCCATCTAGGAGTGGCACTGCAGTGTCACGCAGGATGGCCCTTCAAAAAAATACTCCCCAAACAGCACATGACGCAAAGAAAAAAAGAGGCGCAATGAGGTAGCTGTGTGACTAAGCTAAGCGACCCTAGTGGCCGACACAAACACCTGGCCCATCTAGGAGTGGCACTGCAGTGTCACGCAGGATGGCCCTTCAAAAAAATACTCCCCAAACAGCACATGATGCAAAGAAAAAAAGAGGCGCACCAAGGTCGCTGTGTGACTAAGCTAAGCGACACAAGTGGCCGACACAAACACCTGGCCCATCTAGGAGTGGCACTGCAGTGTCACGCAGGATGGCCCTTCAAAAAAATACTCCCCAAACAGCACATAATGCAAAGAAAAATGAAAGAAAAAAGAGGTGCAAGATGAAATTGTCCTTGGGCCCTCCCACCCACCCTTATGTTGTATACACAGGACATGCACACTTTAACGAACCCATCATTTCAGTGACAGGGTCTGCCACACGACTGTCACTGAAATGACTGGTTGGTTTGGGCCCCCACCAAAAAAAGAAGCAATCAATCTCTCCTTGCACAAACTGGCTCTACAGAGGCAAGATGTCCACCTCCTCCTTATCGTCCGATTCATCACCCCTTTCACTGTGTACATCCCCCTCCTCACAGATTATTAACTCGTCCCCACTGGAATCCACCATCTCAGGTCCCCGTGTACTTTCTGGAGGCAATTGCTGCTGGTGAATGTCTCCACGGAGGAATTGATTATAATTCATTTTAATGAACATCATCTTCTCCACATTTTCTGGAAGTAACCTCGTACGCCGATTGCTGACAAGGTGAGCGGCTGCACTAAACACTCTTTCGGAGTA
This sequence comes from Pseudophryne corroboree, assembly GCF_028390025.1. Lineage (NCBI taxonomy): Eukaryota > Metazoa > Chordata > Amphibia > Anura > Myobatrachidae > Pseudophryne > Pseudophryne corroboree. The sequence goes on from NC_086445.1 coordinate 51,659,576, forward strand.
CACACTGGAGGGAGGGCAACTTAGGTAGAATAAAGCCAGTTTCTGCAAGGGCCTCCAAATTGCCTCTTTTTCCTGCCAGTATACGTACGGACTGTCTGACGTGCCTACTTGGATGCGGTCACTCATATAATCCTCCACCATTCTTTCAATGGTGAGAGAATCATATGCAGTGACAGTAGACGACATGTCAGTAATCGTTGGCAGGTCCTTCAGTCCGGACCAGATGTCAGCACTCGCTCCAGACTGCCCTGCATCACCGCCAGCAGGTGGGCTCGGAATTCTTAGCCTTTTCCTCGCACCCCCAGTTGCAGGAGAATGTGAAGGAGGAGCTGTTGACGGGTCACGTTCCGCTTGACTTGACAATTTTCTCACCAGCAGGTCTTTGAACCCCTGCAGACTTGTGTCTGCCGGAAAGAGAGATACAATGTAGGTTTTAAATCTAGGATCGAGCACGGTGGCCAAAATGTAGTGCTCTGATTTCAACAGATTGACCACCCGTGAATCCTGGTTAAGCGAATGAAGGGCTCCATCCACAAGTCCCACATGCCTAGCGGAATCGCTCTGTTTTAGCTCCTCCTTCAATGTCTCCAGCTTCTTCTGCAAAAGCCTGATGAGGGGAATGACCTGACTCAGGCTGGCAGTGTCTGAACTGACTTCACGTGTGGCAAGTTCAAAGGGTTGCAGAACCTTGCACAACGTTGAAATCATTCTCCACTGCGCTTGAGACAGGTGCATTCCACCTCCTTTGCCTATATCGTGGCCAGATGTATAGGCTTGAATGGCCTTTTGCTGCTCCTCCATCCTCTGAAGCATATAGAGGGTTGAATTCCACCTCGTTACCACCTCTTGCTTCAGATGATGGCAGGGCAGGTTCAGGTATTTTTGGTGGTGCTCCAGTCTTCTGTACGCGGTGCCTGAACGCCGAAAGTGGCCCGCAATTCTTCGGGCCACCGACAGCATCTCTTGCACGCCCCTGTCATTTTTTAAATAATTCTGCACAACCAAATTCAAGGTATGTGCAAAACATGGGACGTGTTGGTATTTGCCCAGATGTAATGCACGCACAATATTGCTGGCGTTGTCCGATGTCACAAATCCCCAGGAGAGTCCAATTGGGGTAAGCCATTCTGCGATGATCTTCCTCAGTTGCCGTAAGAGGTTTTCAGCTGTGTGCGTATTCTGGAAAGCGGTGATACAAAGCGTAGCCTGCCGAGGAACGAGTTGGCGTTTGCGAGATGCTGCTACTGGTGCCGCCGCTGCTGTTCTTGCAGCGGGAGGCAATACATCTACCCAATGGGCTGTCACAGTCATATAGTCCTGAGTCTGCCCTGCTCCACTTGTCCACATATCCGTGGTTAAGTGGACATTGGGTACAACTGCATTTTTTAGGACACTGGTGAGTCTTTTTCTGAGGTCTGTGTACATTTTCGGTATCGCCTGCCTAGAGAAATGGAACCTAGATGGTATTTGGTACCGGGGACACAGTACCTCAATCAAGTCTATAGTTGGCTCTGAATTAACGATGGATACCGGAACCACGTTTCTCACCGCCCAGGCTACCAAGGCCTCAGTTATCCGCTTTGCAGCAGGATGACTGCTGTGATATTTCATCTTCCTCGCAAAGGACTGTTGTACAGTCAATTGCTTACTGGAAGTAGTACAAGTGGTCTTCCGACTTCCCCTCTGGGATGACGATCGACTCCCAGCAGCAACAACAGCAGCGCCAGCAGCAGTAGGCGTTACACTCAAGGATGCATCGGAGGAATCCCAGGCAGGAGAGGACTCGTCAGACTTGCCAGTGACATGGCCTGCAGGACTATTGGCTTTCCTGGGTAAGGAGGAAATTGACACTGAGGGAGTTGGTGGTGTGGTTTGCAGGAGCTTGGTTACAAGAGGAAGGGATTTACTGGTCAGTGGACTGCTTCCGCTTTCGCCCAAAGTTTTTGAACTTGTCACTGACTTATGATGAATGCGCTGCAGGTGACGTATAAGGGAGGATGTTCCGAGGTGGTTAAGTCCTTACCCCTACTTATTACAGCTTGACAAAGGCAACACACGGCTTGACACCTGTTGTCCGCATTTGTGTTGAAATAATTCCACACCGAAGAGATGATTTTTTTTGTATTTTGACCAGGCATGTCAATGGCCATATTCCTCCCACGGACAACAGGCGTCTCCCCGGGTGCCTGACTTAAACAAACCACCTCACCATCAGAATCCTCCTTGTCAATTTCCTCCCCAGCGCCAGCAACACCCATATCCTCATCCTGGTGTACTTCAACACTGACATCTTCAATTTGACTATCAGGAACTGGACTGCGGGTGCTCCTTCCAGCACTTGCAGGGGGCGTGCAAATGGTGGAAGGCGCAAGCTCTTCCCGTCCAGTGTTGGGAAGGTCAGGCATCGCAACCGACACAATTGGACTCTCCTTGGGGATTTGTGATTTCGAAGAACGCACAGTTCTTTGCTGTGCTTTTGCCAGCTTAAGTCTTTTCTTTTTTTCTAGCGAGAGGATGAGTGCTTCCATCCTCATGTGAAGCTGAACCACTAGCCATGAAAATAGGCCAGGGCCTCAGCCGTTCCTTGCCACTCTGTGTCGTAAATGGCATGTTGGCAAGTTTACGCTTCTCCTCAGACGCTTTTAATTTTGATTTTTGGGTAATTTTACTGATCTTTTGTGTTTTGGATTTTACATGCTCTGTACTATGACATTGGGCATCGGCCTTGGCAGACGACGTTGATGGCATTTCATCGTCTCGGCCATGACTAGTGGCAGCAGCTTCAGCACGAGGTGGAAGTGGATCTTGATCTTTCCCTATTTTTTTAACCTCCACATTTTTGTTCTCCATATTTTAATGCGCACAACTAAAAGGCACCACAGGTATACAATGTAGATGGATGGATAGTATATTTATGGACGACGAGTGACGACACAGAGGTAGGTACAGAAGTGGCCTACCGTACTGCTATATACAGTATAATGGACCTGGTGGACACTGTCAGCAGACTGCGTTTATAGTATAAAGAAAAAAAGACACCACAGGTATACAATGTAGATGGATGGATACTTAGTATACTTATGGACGACGAGTGACGACACAGAGGTAGGTACAGCAGTGGCCTACCGTACTGCTATATACAGTATAATGGACCTGGTGGACACTGTCAGCAGACTGCGTTTATAGTATAAAAAAAAAGACACCACAGGTATACAATGTAGATGGATGGATACTTAGTATACTTATGGACGACGAGTGACGACACAGAGGTAGGTACAGCAGTGGCCTACCGTACTGCTATATACAGTATAATGGACCTGGTGGACACTGTCAGCAGACTGCATTTATAGTATAAAGAAAAAAAGACACCACAGGTATACAATGTGGATGGATGGACAGTATACTTATGGACGACGAGTGACGACACAGAGGTAGGTACAGCAGTGGCCTACCGTACTGCTATATACAGTATAATGGACCTGGTGGACACTGTCAGCAGACTGCGTTTATAGTATAAAAAAAAAAGACACCACAGGTATACAATGTGGATGGATGGATACTTAGTATACTTATGGACGACGAGTGACGACACAGAGGTAGGTACAGCAGTGGCCTACCGTACTGCTATATACAGTATAATGGACCTGGTGGACACTGTCAGCAGACTGCGTTTATAGTATAAAGAAAAAAAGACACCACAGGTATACAATGTAGATGGATGGATACTTAGTATACTTATGGACGACGAGTGACGACACAGAGGTAGGTACAGCAGTGGCCTACCGTACTGCTATATACAGTATAATGGACCAGGAGGACACTGTCAGCAGACTGCGTTTATAGTATAAAAAAAAAAGACACCACAGGTATACAATGTAGATGGATGGATACTTAGTATACTTATGGACGACGAGTGACGACACAGAGGTAGGTACAGCAGTGGCCTACCGTACTGCTATATACAGTATAATGGACCTGGTGGACACTGTCAGCAGACTGTGTTTATAGTATAAAAAAAAAGACACCACAGGTATACAATGTGGATGGATGGATACTTAGTATACTTATGGACGACGAGTGACGACACAGAGGTAGGTACAGCAGTGGCCTACCGTACTGCTATATACAGTATAATGGACCTGGAGGACACTGTCAGCAGACTGCGTTTATAGTATAAAAAAAAAAAGACACCACAGGTATACAATGTAGATGGATGGATACTTAGTATACTTATGGACGACTAGTGACGACACAGAGGTAGGTACAGCAGTGGCCTACCGTACTGCTATATACAGTATAATGGACCTGGTGGACACTGTCAGCAGACTGCGTTTATAGTATAAAGAAAAAAAGACACCACAGGTATACAATGTAGATGGATGGATACTTAGTATACTTATGGACGACGAGTGATGACACAGAGGTAGGTACAGCAGTGGCCTACCGTACTGCTATATACAGTATAATGGACCTGGTGGACACTGTCAGCAGACTGCGTTTATAGTATAAAGAAAAAAAGACACCACAGGTATACAATGTAGATGGATGGATACTTAGTATACTTATGGATGACGAGTGACGACACAGAGGTAGGTACAGCAGTGGCCTACCGTACTGCTATATACAGTATAATGGACCTGGTGGACACTGTCAGCAGACTGCGTTTATAGTATAAAGAAAAAAAGACACCACAGGTATACAATGTAGATGGATGGATACTTAGTATACTTATGGACGACGAGTGACGACACAGAGGTAGGTACAGCAGTGGCCTACCGTACTGCTATATACAGTATAATGGACCTGGTGGACACTGTCAGCAGACTGCGTTTATAGTATTAAAAAAAAGACACCACAGGTATACAATGTAGATGGATGGATACTTAGTATACTTATGGACGACGAGTGACGACACAGAGGTAGGTACAGCAGTGGCCTACCGTACTGCTATATACAGTATAATGGACCTGGTGGACACTGTCAGCAGACTGCGTTTATAGTATAAAGAAAAAAAGACACCACAGGTATACAATGTAGATGGATGGATAGTATACTTATGGACGACGAGTGACGACACAGAGGTAGGTACAGCAGTGGCCTACGGTACTGCTATATACAGTATAATGGACCTGGTGGACACTGTCAGCAGACTGCATTTATAGTATAAAGAAAAAAAGACACCACAGGTATACAATGTAGATGGATGGATAGTATACTTATGGACGACGAGTGACGACACAGAGGTAGGTACAGCAGTGGCCTACCGTACTGCTATATACAGTATAATGGACCTGGTGGACACTGTCAGCAGACTGCGTTTATAGTATAAAGAAAAAAGACACCACAGGTATACAATGTAGATGGATGGATACTTAGTATACTTATGGACGACGAGTGATGACACAGAGGTAGGTACAGCAGTGGCCTACCGTACTGCTATATACAGTATAATGGACCTGGTGGACACTGTCAGCAGACTGCGTTTCTAGTATAAAGAAAAAAAGACACCACAGGTATACAATGTAGATGGATGGATACTTAGTGTCACAACTGAGGGCCTGAGCTGACGGGAGGCAGCCTCAGTTGTAGGGGCTGAGATGTAACGGAACCTGGGAGGTTGTATCAGACCCCTAGACATGTAAGTAACATGTAGAATAACTGCCCGAAGGCGTGACCACGACAACCAGGATAAAAGTCAATGATGTTTATTATGACAAACTCCGTAACACAGCAGCAGTAAAGGAAACATAAAAGTCAACAGAGGATAAATACAATTCCTGGGTACTACAGGGTGGCAAGGGCCACAGGCACTGGTAGAGTGAGACAGTTCTTATAATCTTCTAGTTGGAAAGTCCTTACCAGACCTGACTGTAGCAATGGAGAGAACCCAGGATCGTACCAGCTGGTGTTCCAGGAAAGGCTGGGTTGCTGAAGATAAAACGGCTGCTGTGGATACTGGCTGGAACCAGACTGTTGTTGGTACGGAGTGGATACTGGCTGGAACCAGTTAAATAATAAACGAACTTGAGAGCGATGAAATAATAATGAAGTTTGGAGTTTGAGAGCGGTGAAATAATAATACCGGTGGAGAGTGGTAAACTGCAGAAAGGACACCGGCCCTTTAAGAGAAGCTGTACACTGCTGGAAGCTGGGCTGGAAGCAGGTGATTGATGAAGTTTGGAGTTTGAGAGCGGTGAAATAATAATACCGGTGGAGAGTGGTAAACTGCAGAAAGGACACCGGCCCTTTAAGAGAAGCTGTACACTGCTGGAAGCTGGGCTGGAAGC